>NC_080634.1:106219016-106525713 GCF_027579445.1 Ammospiza nelsoni
CTTAGTCACAAGCAGAAGAAACAGACTCTAAATGCACTGGCTATTGAGAAGCAAGCTATACAATATCTGCTTTTGACTCATGCCCTCCTGGATTTAAAACCTCTCCAAAAGCAGGGCTACCTGAAAAAGGGCCCTTTGAATACGCACTTTATATGATATGTAAGCTTATATGCATTTTCTAGAGACAGAAATTTATTGTCCTTTACCAAGTCTAGCACACCAGCTCAAAGAGAAATTTCAGCTTTCCTTTACTGCTGTTCCTTAGTAACTCATTTGGGATGCTGAGACAGAACAAGCAAGATTTGTTTTGTTTACTAATTATGGAGTACTTGTTCATTTTACCTATCCCATAGAAGATATTCTAAGAAATCATCTTTGTGGACAGGCTGAATCACAAATTTTCACATACTAAAACACTATTATCTTTGAGTTACTCCATAAAGATATTTCACCAGACACACAGAACCATGCTTTGGTTACACAAAGTACTAAAATAGAGCTTAAAATGCATAATAATCTCTTCCATCCACCAAATGCAAGCACTTAAATGTAAATTTTAAAGCCGTTATGCATGCTTTATTTGGTGGAGTGCACAGCAAAGGCTGCCTAGAGCAGAATTCTTTGACCCTATTTTTGTTAACATGCTTTTCTGCAGGAAGAGGACATTTCTCCATAGTCAAATGTTATACACACAGATGAAAATACAACACAACAAGTATTTGAACACACTAGCAAACATTCACAACTGCAGAGTACTGTGTTGAGTAGGAATGCAACTATAACATACACAGTATAAGTAATTCATCCCCCAAATTAAACCTTTGTTTACATGGTTTAAAACTAAAACCATTAAATTTTGTCCACCATTTTTCATCACAATCCCCCACTAACAGCAACAGAAGGAGTGATGTCATGTGGGATAGATCAATAACCAGTGGCTATCAAAGTTTTCCATTGCTACAACAATTGCAAATGTAGGGAACAAAGCAAAACATTCAGTTTCCATGTGTTTTATCTGAAATCCTTCGTCATTAGTACACTAAATCTGGGAAACAATTTATCTTCAACACGTTGGGTATGCTCATGTTTAACACTTCATCCAATCCATCTTGAGAATTGCAAAAGCAGTGGATTACCTGAGAATGGAGAAGTTAGGAGCTCACCAACCCCTGCCAGGCAGAGGAAGCAGACTGCCAGAACTGCAAGCTGCCCACACTGCATTCCTTAGGGACACAGAGCTGGCCAGGACAGCTCCCCTGGCCATCTCTGCCTGTGCTGCTGGCTGGGAGCAACCTGAACCAGCACACAGCAACAGCGGCACTTGGTGTCACTGTGGTCACCACTGCTGTGGCAGAAGCATCAGAAGCAGTTACAAGCAAAGCTGCTAAAACTCAGCCTGGATTGTGCCTGGGCTCAGCATGGTTATTCCTCACTCTGTGTGCCAGAACCTGCAACTGCACTTCACAGACACTAAGGTAGCTTGAACCATCTGTCTGAAGGGTCACTGCATCACAACACCTGCACAGAAAACCTGCTCCCAAACACAGAGCAAGCTCAGCTCAATGCTCTTCCGACTGCACTGATACCAGAACAGGTGCCCTGTATAAAACAGTTGATATCTCCACCAAAATGAGAATTATCTTTAACTGGAAATACTTACATTACTAATATCTAAAAGTTAAATAATTAGTAGTGTTGAAAACTACAGATTTGCCATTGCTCTCAAAGTGGACAGGACTGCTCTATCCTGAATGATATCAGTGCTTCTTTTATATATATATATATATATATATATATTTGTGTCTTATAGAAAGATTAATCTTTTCAAATGCAAGAAAAAGGTATGAATAAAGCCTGATTCTCTCACTGTAAAGATTTTTATGAAGAAAATTATAGTGTAGTTTATACAGAAAAGTAGCAAGCTAAGTATTTGTTACTTACAAAAAAATCCTATCTTTTCTGACTTATAATATTTTAGTATAATAAGATTGAAAACAACAAGAAGTAATATTCAAACTACATTAGTAAAAATATTTTAAATTTAAATGAGAATTGCTAAATTACCCCCTCCATTTGTCTTTTTATCTGTGTCTTATTGCTAACTTAGTAAGTACTGTGAGCATCTTCTGAGAAATGACATGAATTGTGCCCTTTGTTCGAGACACACAAGGTTTTAACCTCACTGGCAAGCGTCAAACTCACTTGTCAGAAACACAGAAATCTCAAACATATTTCATTTCTACACATATCCCCCAAGCTGGCAGCTAGATGAATGAAAAAGGTCTGATGTCTCCAGTGTGAGCCCAATGGTTATCTGCTGTGCTCTGCCTGCTGAAAGGTAAATCAACACATGTGCAGATCCAAAGCAGCCACAGGGTATAATTATGGAAAGTGAAAGGAGATGAGTGTCAGTGGGAAAGTTTATAGGACATGTGGTAGAAATTAAACAGGTTTTCTAGGTGATTGAATAGAAAACACAGGAAGTATGTTGGTGCATGGTGGTAGGCTCAGGGGGTCTGAATGTGATCTGGGGCAATGGTGGTGGAAGAGCTGGGTTATTCTACAGGTAAGTTTACATAACAAGTCCACAGGACGCCAGACTGCAGTAGTTCTGTCCTTTTATCCAGTAATTCCTCTTCTAAAGGAGAAGAAAAAACCCCAAACCCCAAACAATAAAAAGGCAAGAACTTTAAATTTTTAAGTGATGTTCCAGCATTTACCAAACGGATCCAAGCTCCAGTACCAACCCTGCCTAGCTCTACTCGTACAGATCACGGATACTTTTTTCACGATCAGCTACGATCGAGGGGGGGAGGGGGGCCAGGTAAAATGGCCATTTTCGGGGCAGGAACTCGGATGACCTACTTCGTTCAGCTGTGTGCTGGCACGCTGAGCCCCGCTCCGCTGGGAGCAGAGCTCGCAGGCCGAGCTCCCCCCAAGCGGGGCTGCCAGGCCCGGGGTCCGCCACGAGCGTCCGCAGGAACCCGAGGGGCCCGGCGGGGCTGCGGCCGTCCCGGAGCCGCCAGGCATTCACTGTGCCCGCCCGATCCCCGCCGCAGCCCGCCCGCTCCCCGCCTGCCGGCCGCCGGCCCGCCGGCCCCAGCCCGGGGAGGAGGGTCCCTGAGGGCCAGGAGAGCGCCCGGGCCGCCCTCCATGGGGCGGGCGACGGCGGCGGGAGGGCCCGGGGGATCCTTCACCCACCTCTCGGCAGCGGCGGCGCTGAGGACGCGGCTCCTCCCGCTGGAGCGGCGGAGAGGGGCCCTGGCTCCGTGTACCATGCAGCCGGGGGCGGCGGAGGGAGGCGCCGGGGGGCTGCGGAGAGGGGCAATGGCTGAGGCGAAGCCGGGAGGAGGAGGAGAAGGAGGCGGAGGAAGAAGGGGGGATCCTGGGCTCCCTCCTCCCCGCCGTCCGCGCTCGGGGGGGAGGCGGGAGCCGCCCCCGCCGCGGCGCCCGGGCACCGGCGCTCCCGGCCCGGCCTCGCCCCGGGGTCCCCGCCGCCCTCACGCTTGTTTACCTTCCGCGCTGCCCCGCGCGGCCGCGGGCGCCATGTTCCCCCGGCAGCACCGCGCCGGCCGTCACTTCCGCCGCACCTGAGCCGCGCGGGCGGGCCCGGGCCGAGCAGCGGCACCGGCACCCAGTACAGGCATCCCGGCACCGGCACCGCCCCGTGCGGGCTCAGCCAGAGGCCGGAGCCCGGGCACGCCCCGAGGAGCGCGGCTGGAGACAGCGACACCGAGAAGCATCATCTGGGTCCGGCCCGCGAGGACGCGCATCCACACGGGTCCGCTTGCAGAGGGTCCGAGTTGCGCTGCTCTCTCCCACTCGCTGCCTCCGGGCTGCGGCCAATTCCTCCGAGGCTACGGCAGCTCCCGGTTTGCCACGGCAGCTGCCCGGTGTAGCGCTGCATCCCGCCCCGGGCTGCAGCAATCCCCGCTCGGTGCCAGCTGGGCTCCTCCCCGGACACCGGGCAGCCCAGGTGCTGCGGGCTGATCCCAGCTGATCCCAGCCCGCGTGGGCACCGGGGCATCCGAGCCGCCCCTGAGCAGCGAACACACTGCACACAGGGAGCACTGCCCTGAACGGGGTGAGCAGGGCTCTGCCTTAGCACAAACATCACCCCTTAGCTTTCGCTATTTTGCCTTTGCCTGGCAAGCTCAGATTTTATTGTAAGAGATGAACTAACCTACGTGGACCTTTGGTTTGCCACTACCACCCGCAAACCATTTGCTACCCTTCCATGTCACTCACTGCTATAAACAGTAGGCCACAGGCTGCCGTCCTCTCCCAATTTACTGCTGTTCACATCCCTTTCACAGCCTATTTTCAGACTCTCGTTACCACCCCCTTCCCATTCTTGATTTACAAAACAAGTGTACCTTCTCTATACCTGCCACCCCCAAGCTGAATGTCTTTCCCACCTTTCAGGGCTTCACACAATGAACCAGCTATTCCAGCTATTCCATGTAGTGCCTCACAAGGACTTCCCAATGCTATTCCCACTCTGCTCACCTGCCCACCTACTGCTCCCTCTGCTACAATCAGCTTCCCATTCTCTCCTTCATCCCAATGGCCAGGCCTTTGCCACTCCTTACTGTTCCATCTCATTCACTCGTGCAGTAAATCTGCCTCATCTCCCCAGCTACTGTTTTAAAACCTGTTATTTGTGCACTTCTGGTGAAAAAACCAGCCTTTATGGACTGACCCTTCCAAGGCACCAGGTGTTCCTGCCACCTATGCCTCAAAGGAGAGGCATTCCCTCCCTTTTCCATAAGGGACATCTCCTGCTGCAGCAAGCATGTACCCACCCATATCAAATGCTTCAACAAAGAAAAATGAGTAGAAACCAAGTTTATCAGATACAGAAATGATACAAGCAAAACTTCATGCATCCTTCTGCACCCCTCAGGCTTTTGACCTTCACAGGTCAGCCAGGGTGGAAAAAGCTAAGCAAGACTTTCATGTTTTACCTGACTGTCATTTTGCTGTCTGCAGTTTGTGTCAAGCTGAGGTGTGAGATGATCTTCAGGTCTCTCCTACACACTGTCACAGAAGAGGACCTCAAACCTAGCCACAAAGCAAAACCACAACAGCTTTGACATTTAAAACAGCTCAACATTTCAAAGCACAACAAACCCCTCCCGTTCCCTTCCCCTTCACATAGAAGGGGAACAATTTGCTTCTATCAAAAAATCAAAATATGTTAATAGTGTCTCAGTTCTAGTCTCCTGAATAAAATTAAATAATTACATTTAGGCCTCTGACAATAACCACTGGTATCAAGATTACCTTACTGAATATGAATTTAAATTGAGATTTGGGTTGACCCCTCTGATTTAGGCATCTCTACAAAGTCAGTGGCTAAGCTGTTACCACTGGCTTAAATGAGACTATTGCAATGAATAAAATTATGGATATATTTTTTGAGCTATATTAATACACTAGTTATACTAGTTTAAACTTGATTTAATTCATATATAAATGTCCAATACATATATATTGACATATGACATAATGTCAACTCCTAGAAATGTTCTTACCTATTTTAGTTGGTGTTGTTCAGCCTGGACAAGAGAAGGCTCTGAGGAAACCTTATAGATGCTTTTGGTGCTTAAAGGGGGCTCAAAATAAGGCCTGAAAATGGACTTTTTATAAGGGTATGTAGTAACAGAACAAGGGAGAATAACTTTAAATTGAAAGAGGGCAGGTTTAGATTAGCGCTAGGAAGAAATTCTTTCCTGTGAGAGTGGTGAAGCACTGGCACGGGTTTCCAGAGAAGCTGTGGATGCCACATCCCTGGAAGTGTTCAAAGCCAGGCTGGAAGGGGCTCTGAGCAACCTGGGATAGTGAAAGGTGTTTCTGCCCATGGCAGGAAGATTTGAACTCAATGGTCTTTGATGTCCCTTAGAACTTAAACCTATGATCCTACAATAATTGGACATTTGCAGACTTTAGACTTTTCTGGGTTTTCTTTATACTACAAACATTTCCAGATAAGTGAATCTAAATAGCAAGAGTACTTCAGAATATGTAAAATGTACAAACTCATTATTAAAATAGAAGCAACAGTTTGTGTATTTTTTCATATTTCTGACAGGGTGTTTGGCAAGGATTAAGTCCTTTTTAAAGACTATTTCAAATGTGACAAAAACTATTTCCATGATTTTACACACACTGCACTGCATTTATTGCATAATTTAAACAGCTAAGTAACTACTTAGCTGTTTAAATTATGCAATAATTAACTAAGTCCAGTATTTTCAGTTCATTTTCATAAAAGAGGGATTATACATGTGTGAACATGGAGGCAACTACAACCAAGTATTGCATCATGTTCCCACTGCACCTCGTGCATCTCAGTTGTTTTTCCCAGCAGTGAGATATTTAATACAAAATTGAAAACAACATGTGGCCTGATAGAAGATTGGATATGAACATTTATTTTCCAAATCAATGTATGACATGATAGGGTTGCAAGACAAAATACATTTTGTCATTGGCAACACCTTCATAGATATTGGAAGGTTTCTTACAATGTGTTTCTGTTAATTTCCTCAGATCAAGAACAGTGGCAGTGTGTTTGCTCTAGGTATATCAAGCAAAACTCACTTCTAGCTTTTGATCAGGAAAGCATGGAAATAGTAGCATTGGTGAAAGTGGGAGGTCACAAACATTGTTAAACCAGGCACACTAGTTTCACACAGATTTCCATCATCACATTGCAGTCACGTGGTTGTCTGCCCCAAACCTGCTTTTTTGACCTGCAAACCAGGCTAAGTCTGAGAACAAACGTGTTTTCCAACAGACAAAGCCGCTGCTGCTGGCACAACACACAGGAATTTGAGATAACTGGTTACCTGCATTGAAACCTGCATCCCTGACCACGGAGGAAATACTATCAACAACATTTCTGTGCTTGTAAGAGGCTCCCATGAAGAAGCTTGATTTCCCACAGGGAAGGGTTGGGAATTTGGCCTTTACTCCCTGGTGAACCTCTAAACTGGCTCTCATCACTGAATTAGGGATTTTATTCAATTTAAAAAGCATTTCTGTCATATCCAAGTCTGGAAACAGCAAGTGTTTGGTGGGATTTTTACCTGTTTCATACAAAACATTCAGGTTGTTCTTATGCTGGGGCAGCTCTCACATCCACATGCTTTCCCTAACAATAATATCTGTCGCCCAGTCTACAAAGACAGCAACAAGAAAAAGGGCCGAAATTAGAAAGATCTCCTCATGCCGCTAGCCAGCAGAGGTTATAACAGGTTATAACACAGGTTATAATACAGGTATAACACATGCTATACCACAGGTTATAATACAAGTTATAACACAGGTATAACACATGCTGTAATACAGGTTAAAACACATGCTATACCACAGGAAATACCACAGGTTATAACACAGGTATAACACATGCTATACCACAGGTTATACCACGTTACTGTTCAAGCAGACTCCGCGGTCGATGCGCTCCTTTCGGTACATACACGGGCACCGTGCTTCAGTCCTCCCCCCGAGTGCCTTTCTGCACCGCACCCCCGGGAGACCCCAAATAAACCCGCACAGCCACAAACCCTGAGCCCGGCCCCCTGAGCCTCCTGCGGTCGGTGTGCCTTTCACCGGGCCCGTCCCGTTCCCGCAGCCACGGCGCTGTTCACCGGCGCGGCCTGTGCCGGCTCCTGGCGGGGTGTTCGGGCCGTCCGTCCCGGCGGGCTCCGGCTGGGCCGAGCTGCGCGCTCCCGCAGGCGCGCCGTGCCCGCGCCGTGCCCGCGCCGTGCCCGCGCTCCCGCCGGCCGCGCTCCCGCCCCGTGCACGCGCGCGCCGCGCGGCCCCGCCGCAGGCCCCGGTTGCATCACCCGGCGTGAGGGCGCCCGGGGGTCCTTTACAGGGCTGCCCGGTGACTCGCCTGACTCGTGCCGCTCCGCCACGGAGCCAGTGGAGGCTCGCCGGCGCTGATCGCTGTTTGTCTTTGAGCTCGGTGTCCGCTCCCGGGCCGGCCGGTGCCGCGCTGTGGGCCGGAGGCTGCGGGCCGGCAGCGGCGGTGCAGAGAGGAGCCGGCGGTCAGGCGGCCGCGCGGGACTCCTCACTTCCTACTCGGGCCAAGATGGCGGGGGACGAGGCGGGAGTGACTCTGGGGCAGCCGCACCTCAGCCGGCAGGATCTCGGCACCTTGGTGAGCGCCGCCCGCGGGGCGACCCGGAGCCACATCGGGCTCCCGGGGCTCGGCGGGGGCGGCCGGGTGGGCTCGGGCTGCGGCCCGAGGGGCTCCGAGCCTTTTGCCGGGCCCCACCGTGGCCGATGCGCTCCGAGGGGCGCGGGAGGCGGCGGCGCCTCGGGAAGCCGCGGTCAGCACGCGGGGCGGCGGGGGACGGGGCCGAGGGCAGGGAACGCGGGCAGGGAGCGGGGACCGAGGGCAGGGAACGGGGAGCAGGTCCTGCCGGCCCTGGTGGGTGTGGGGCGCCGGGCGAGGCGCTTCTCCCGCCCGTGGGTGCGAGGCTCAGCGGCGCCGTGTCCCGCCGGCGCGGCTGAAGCCTTCGTGGCTCACTGGTGGCTGCAGTTTTCCTCATGTAAAGTTTGGCCTGTTCTGTGGTATTGAAGACTTCTGTTTTTCCGAAGCGGAACCTTGAGGTGTTTCATTACAGCAAGCTCGAGGAGTTTGCTACCAGCCCTGTCTTGGTTTGCCAAGAAAATTTTCTCTACTATTAACAACTACCGAGAAATACCAGTTCTAGCTACCACTGCAGCCAGTTGCAGTGGTCTCCTTGCCTATGAAATATCTCACCTGGGCTTCCTCACTTATTACACTTACACGCTACTCTAAGTGTATCTATAATATTTCACATGCAAGTGTGTTATAATGTACATAGTCAAAAATCCTGCTGTGTGCCCGGTGTTTAAACTGGAGCAGCTAATTTGTCTTTACAATAATAATATTCAATGGTTTTCGGGCTTGAGCACAGGAATTCCCTACTGTGAGCATGTTAGTTATTTCAGATAGTTTCTTTTCTTCCTGTCATTGTTGACCATGGCATTTCCCAGTTGGAAAAGGTGCAGATAGAGACTGGCTGGAACATCAGCAGGAATTCTCTTTAAGGCCTGTTCTGCCGGCCCTTGAGTGCTTGTGGCTGAGTGAAGCTTCTTGCTGAGCACTAGCGTTGTACCAGGCTTGAGGCAAAACCTCCATGCGTGCATGATTTGTGCACCAGGAAGAGTTCTCCTGGTGGCAGGAATTGCATCACGCTGAAATTCTGGTCACCCGGCCACATGGTGCCATCTGCAGGTCACATTCCCATCCCTGGGAAGTAATTTTAAGTTAGATATATGAGAAATATAAATTTATCTGTGTGTCTTAGGTGTTCAAAACTTGCTTTGTATTGGAGATGGACATTTTATTCATGTTTTACTTGAGAACAGAATGACTGAGCTTACGTTTTTACACAGATGTGTTTGATCATTTTGCACAGAGCTTCATGTGACAGTGTAAACAATATGTGATTCAATGTTTTATTTGTATCTTAAATTTTGTCCTGCACCGAGGACTCTTCTGGCATCATGAATCTTTGCTTGAACTGAGTGGCTCATCCATATGAATTCAATGTGGGATGGATATTAGCTTTACAGAGGAACATTTCAGTGCATTTCAACACTTGTCCATTATTTGGTCAAACAGCTTTAAAAAACCTAAACAACTCTTTCAGAGTTGTTTCTTTATCTATACAGAATGTATTTGTGAGGTTTTTGTGTTGCCAGTGGCTACCAATAAGTTCCCACAACAGACTGTTTAGGACAGCAGAATTTTTATCTGGTGCCTAAAGCAGCAATAACAGTATCTGAGGAAAAAACCAGTCATTAAAAAGAATTAAAAGCCATGGTGCTAATGAAATCTCTGGACCCAGTGACTCCAAAGGTTAGTTGTAATTAAGTATTGGCTGTAATGGAACCTTACACCAATTAAACAACTGTTTATTGACAAAGCTTTGTTTATAAAATATTAGTGCAGTTTGTCATGTAGACTGTTGAAAATGGATTTGTCTGTTATGTGTAACTTAGGTTCAGGGATAGGTAGGGGCTTGGGGTGTTTTGTTAAAAGCTTCTTTTGAGATTTCTCGTTTTGTTTACTCCCATCTTTAACACTTTGTAGCCAAGACTGATGGGTTTTGAATTGAAGCCTGTACTGATTCACAAGCAGGACTTGGTTCACTTTTACCCACATATTTCACACACTTAAAAGACTGGAATGCACATAATATAACTGGATTTTACTAAATAGAACTATCAGTTAATTTTCAAGTTTCTAAATTTTTAATATTGCAAACATTTCTATACAAGTTGAATAAATTCTAAAATCTCCCTCATACAGGATGTTACCAAGCTGACGCCTCTCTCACCAGAAGTCATCAGCAGACAAGCAACAATTAATATAGGTAAAAAAAACCTTATAAAAAAGAGGGGTGCATTAAGGTGACTCTTATTGATGCTCATGCAGTAGCAGATGGTGCCTATGTGGTAACACTTTCAAGAAATTTGTGCAGAAACAGTTACATAGTAGTTTTAGGGACTTGTCCAGCCCTTTTGACTTGAAAAGCACCAATTTTACTTCAGCACAGTTGAATGGCATGGGGAATAGTTGCTAAAGCAGAATTTATTTTACCTTTGAAATAAAGGATTGAAATGGGCTTCATTAAAATGCAAAAATCAGTCCATTGGGAGCATAATTTCAGGTCTTGTTTGTTTAAACAAAAAATATTACAAATTCCATATGTATACCATATGGACTTACTGGCTGTGAAGAATTTGGGGTAATTGTGTATTGGTTGCAGTGGAGCATTCCACAAAATTAAACTAGTTTATTAACAAACATTTCTTTTTACAACACAGGCACAATTGGTCATGTAGCCCATGGAAAGTCAACAGTAGTCAAAGCTATATCTGGAGTTCACACTGTCAGATTTAAAAATGAACTGGAAAGAAATATCACAATCAAGCTGGGTTATGCTAATGCAAAGGTGAGTCATCACTGTAATTGTAGCATCTCTGTTACTAATATATTTCATGGGGATGTAAGATTACAGGTAACTAACCCTTGAGGAATTAAACCTTTTTTCAATTTAAAAAAATCCCAGATTTACAAGCTGGATGACCCAAGCTGCTCTCGACCAGAGTGCTACCGGTCCTGTGGAAGTAGCACCCCAGATGAGTTCCCTACAGATATTCCTGGCACCAAAGGGAACTTTAAACTAGTCAGGTAACTGCTTTAAATTACTGCAATAAATGCTGTTTACTTGCCTTTGTATGAGAACAGGATTGAGCTGTGAGCTGAACGGGTTCTGGCACACTGCACATTCTTAGATGGGGCACCCTGGGCTAAGGCATTGTCTAATCTCAATTCATTGGTGGTGGTGAGCACTCCATGGTGCAGCACAGCTGTGTCTGCTGCCCTCAGCTACTTGCAGGACTTTGAAGTTAAATATTTCTGCTATTAATAGAGGTACATTTTAAACCAGGCAGATTGAGAACCAATGTGGACCTCACAAACACATCTTTAAAATCTCTTTTGGAAGGGTGATCTTTGTTGAACTTTTCCTTCCTAAGGGCAGAGTTTCCAAAGCTTTTTAAATGAATATATGAAAGCCTGATGCTTAATTGTGAGATCAGGCCTCTCACTGGAGGCCAGGTGTTCTTTATTTACTTGATTTCTGATAAAGCATAGCACTGTCTTTATGCAGTGGTGATGTGGGTCTGCACAACAATTGCTCAAATGAGAGTAGTCATGAAGACTTGTACCAGATCCTTGGTTTGTGTTTATGACACAATACATGTGGTGTAACCATGTGTCCCTTTCTCAGATTCCCAGCAGAGCACTTGTACTGAGATTAATTTCTGTTGGAGTGCGACAGGCAGGCAGTCATTGTGAAAAAACTGGTTAAAAGCTTTGCATTTTTTATCCTACTGGTTACTTGCTTGTAGGAGATTCCTAACATCATCAGCAAAACACCAAATTAGTCCCTTGCTTTTTGGTGGCCTGCCACTAAGAACAAGGATTCTTCACTAGATAGGTTCACAAGAATGTAGTGAATCAACTGTCTTGGTCTGCACAATAAAACCATAAGGTTGGAAATGTAACATCATGTCTGTAGACAAATCTTTGAAGTGCACTTATAACCATATTATTAAAGATGCATAGTTTCCTAAAAATGAGGAATGGGAGGTGCCTGTTAAAAGAGTTGAGAGAAATCCCATGTGGTGTGTTGAGGTTTGGGTTACTGGTGGTGGGTTGGTTTGATTTTGGGCTTTTATCCTGGTGCATTTAATCTAGTTTAGAGTAAATTGGTGAAATATTAAAGAGGTACTTAATGTGGACATGTGGAATTAAATCTGAAAACTCAGAAAAAGTATTCAGTAGCTGTTCAGTAGCATTTGTGTTCTTTCAGAACTTTTTTGAAAGTACTATTTTAAGGATACTTTTAACTTCTGTGTCTGGCTAATCACTGACATAAATCAGTCAGAGGAATTGCTGATAATGGGCTTTAGGATCTCTCTTTCACCTTCTCCTGCAACAGGCATGTCTCTTTTGTGGATTGCCCTGGCCACGATATTTTGATGGCTACCATGCTGAACGGTGCAGCAGTAATGGATGCAGCTTTGCTCTTGATAGGTAATGATTGCTCCCCAAATGCAGAGCTCTGTTTTGTAGTAGCATGAGGCAGCTTTATGTGGGCTTTAAAATCTGGGATGTGGTGAACAGTGTAAACAAGTGAATGCTTTTGAGATGTGTTAAAGTGGTGCTACAATGGTACTGTACTGTAACAAGCTGGTTTGTTTTAAACACAGCTATCCATACCCACTAGTCTGTTAGCTGGCCCCATTGATAGGAGATAGGTAATGTAAAACCCTCTTGTCATACAGTACTGTAAAATTTTATCACTTTGTGGAAACAGATCAGCTGCATTTTGAGTTTCTCTGAAGGTTCAGTTTCCTTTAAATATGCATGTAGTCTTTGCCATGCAGTAGAGTTCACAAACAACAGTACCAACAGTAGCCCAGATAAATATAGGCAACATTTAAGAACAGGAGATTTAATATAATCCAGACAACTTTTGTTCTGATTTGCAAGCAACAGAAAGTGAGTAGAATGGATTTTTCTGTCTGTAGAACATTCTAGTGTTCTGTAGTGATACATACCTATTGGAATATGAATCCCAATATTACCAGTTAGATTGTGCCTGGGCCAGTCTGACCCTCGCTGCTGGGCCAAAGGCAGCAACTGCGGTGTATCACCCCAGAGATACCTTGGCTTGCTGGAGATTGCAGCTGGGCACTGAACAAGTCCAGGCTTGTTAGGAACTCCGTTTACCTCAGGAGGAACGGCTTCTGGCGGTGGTGAAGAGAAAAAGAGATGGATTCTGCTGGAGGGTTTAAATCCAGAGGTTTATTCCATGGTTACAGAGGTCTGAATGTGAGCAACTGCTCCAACAGAATCCCGGCCGCGTGGTCTGATCACCTTTTAAGCTCAGGGACAGGGGGAGGGGAGGTACAGGTGAGCCACCAACCAGGTGAGAGGGGCAGGGTCTCGGGGGAAGATGACACCCAGTCAGGCCAATGACCCCCAGGCCTGAGGGGCATCCTTTGAACTTGACCAACCACACGAGGCCTTGCTGGAATGTTAAGCCTGATTGACAGGACTCACCAGCATGGGGGCAAGGGGGAAGGGAGAGAGGTATAGGCACACCTGGGGAAGTGACCTGGAAGGCCAAAATGGGACATTACAGCACACCACAACACATACCAATTACCTTACCTTGATAGGATATGTCAGCTGCTTCAGATATTGTAATTTAAAGTCTGAGATAGATGATGAGCTATCATTGCTTCTGCCTGTTTATCTCCAGAAAGTGTGATAGACCAAACTTCAGGCAGATTAACCACCATAATAACACATCAGCCAATGATGGCTTCTTAGCTGAAGTCTAAACCATGCTGATAGCAGCCCTATTCACATACTTGATTGAATTATAGCAGAGTTTGGGGATCTTGGTATTTTTATGACTTTACTGATAAGAAAATATTAAGATACTTCTTGAAAGGTAATTTGTGTTTTAAGCTACAGTCAGCTCTGAGATATCTGAAGAGCTAAAGGATGGAGTAAGCCAAGTTAGGTGTGGGTATCTTTGGATATTTTGGGTGGGTGTTCCTAGTGGGAGCAGGCAGAATGGGGGAACCTCTGTGGCAGCCTCTCATCCTGCATTGTGTGGAGGCTACAGCCAGCAGCTACAGGGGAGAAGAGGTGCTTACTGACTTGGTGATTCACATGTAGATTACTGAGAGACAACTGTCTTTTCTTTTTTTACATTTTTTTACATATTGATAGTAGATGGAAGTAGATATCCTAACTGTAGCAGTTTTATCTATCTTTATAGTTTCCGTATTCCACTCACTTTTCTTCTTTCAGCTGGTAATGAGTCATGCCCTCAACCTCAGACCTCAGAACATCTAGCTGCTATAGAAATCATGAAACTGAAGCACATTTTGATTCTACAGAATAAGATTGACTTGGTGAAAGAGAGCCAGGCTAAAGAACAGTATGAACAGATTCTTGCATTTGTACAAGGTAAGTTTTCATGAGCAGAAATCCAATGAGTGGTGGAAATTCAGTGTTGAGACATGGACATAGTGGTTTTCTGTATTTGATAGAAAAGCTTATCTTGGGCAATGCAGGTGTACATGGTCTGCTAATGTGGAAATTAGACCATGGGGGTTGTGGTTCTTTCAGCCTGCTTGCATACAGCAGTGTTATGGCTCTGGGTCAGAGCTGGAGATGTAAAACTAACATCAGTCACTCTTACATAGTAGCTTTCAGTGGATTTGTGATTTCTTCCTGGAGTGCTTCTTTGGTAGGGATTTCACTGTGGTTTTACTGCTGTGCAGGAGAGAAGGAGGCTGTACTTGTTAGGGGCACATTGTAGGTTTAAATATATTAATTTTTTTAACTAATGACAAAAGATTGCTCTTTCATCTGTCTGTGCAAATCCAGTTTGGGCAGTGTTATCTTACTCTCTAAAGGTCTGCTCACCTTTAGAGTGATTTGAGTTTTATCTTTCCCTGGAGCTTCCATTGTTTTCCGTGTTTATCTGCAGTAGGTGGGGTATGTGACAAGCTGCAGAGCTAGATTGCCAGTGGGTTGCCAGTGGGTCTTTCTTTTCCTTTTTTCCTGTTTTGTTATTTTTTTTTCCCTGTAATTCATAATTGTTGCCTTTCAGAAGCTGTACATAACTCTGTCAGAGTGGCTTGACATATAAATTTGGAGTTTGAAAACTGGAGTTATCACAAGGAACATAGACATAATTAAAACTAATGATTGTCTAACAAACCTGGATTACTAAATGCATTCTTTTGTAAAATAAGCATTTTTCTAAAATATGTATTTGTATTGCAAAATTTGAAAAACATAAATCATTAAATTAACAGGAAATTTAGTTTGTCATAATGAAACCTGACTAAAATTAACGCTGCTGTATCCAATACTGAGATATTGACCTCTCTTAGGAAATCTTTGAAATATTGCTGATCACAGTGTAGGAAGTGAATTCTCCCTTAGAATGGAAGATTATCTTCCACACTTTCAGAATGCCTCAAAAAGTAGCTGTGGCTGTGTGAGCTAAAATGTTGAAGGGAGGGATAGATGCTCTGATGTTGCTTTGGGAAATACACATAGACCATGCCATGAAATCAATTCGTATTTTTAACAAGGACAGAACACTTGGTCATATTAAAGTTAAATGTTGAACTTCACTTTGTTTTAGGCACAGTTGCAGAAGGAGCTCCAATAATTCCAATCTCAGCACAGCTGAAGTACAACATAGAGGTGGTTTGTGAGTACATAGTGAAGAAAATCCCGGTCCCTTTGCGAGACTTCACATCTGAGCCGAGGCTCATTGGTACGTAAGAGTCAGGCCTGGGTGTTGGTGGCCAAACATTTTCTGAATGTGTCTGCACTTAGAATAGCACATGCTGAGTGCCCAAACACAGGTGGGTTTAAAAGGAGTATTTAGGATGCTCTTTTTTAAAACTTGCATGTCTTCTGAGAGCTGTATTGTTTGTTCAGTGTTAGTTGGTTTTGTGTATATTCTGTGCATATGACAGCACTAAAATGCAATAAAAGTGAGAAATATGTCTATCTTAAAAACATCCCTTTAGTTGTTATGAATTTAGTTTTGATTGAACAAAATATTGGCAAGCTGATGAATTTGATAATTCACTTATTTCCATGGAAAATTTTTGGGTAGCTTGGTTAAATCTTTTGTATTAGTCTCCTGTTTCCTGATTGTAATTGTCAAAGTTTCAGTTCTTGTCCAGCATGAAATGCAGTTCCTACAAGGAATTCATTTGCTTGCCTTTTTTTTTCCAATAATCCAAGGGAGTCCTACATTGCATAAATGCATAAAAATTGACCATAAAAATTACATCAAGGTTACAGTGTTCAGCTATGAGTACATTAAAACAAAGTTCTGGTATTCACAATTAACATTGTGAATATTAAAGGGGTTTTGTAAAATGGTTGATCATTGCCTTCTTTTTCAGATCTTTAAGTTACTTTCTGCTATGCAGAAAAAGTCTTTTGAAACATATATATGAGTAGTTAAAATGGTTTTGAGAACAAAATTAACTGTCTGTCTAAAAATTGGGAATAAAATATTGATCTGGTTTTGTAATATTTATAAATATGTGTATCCTTTCATAAGAACAAATGCAGTCAAAGTTGCTGAAGAAAGACATTGTTTAAAAATCTGATAGTAAATATAAACCTGGTTATGATCTCTTCTTTTCAGTAATTAGATCTTTTGATGTCAACAAGCCTGGCTGTGAAGTTGATGACCTTAAGGGAGGTGTTGCTGGTGGCAGTATTCTAAAGGGTGTTTTAAAGGTAAACTTTTCTCTTTCTTGACTGAAATTTGTAATGACAATGAGTAGAGTTTTTCCACACTTGCTACAGAATGTGTCTATGTAATTGATTTTTTTAAACTTTAATTCAGTCACATTGCACTTATTCTTTCTGTGTGTACTTCATTTTTACTTCACAGCTTTAAAATACCAGAACAAGAAGCACTGGTTTTAATTTTTTAAATATATTTTTGTAGTCTTAACGTTTGCTAATAATGCTAACAGATTTAGTCCCTCACAAAAATGGAAGGAGCTATTTGTGTCCTACCACTTGCTGAATTATAGTCAGGAAGAGGAGAGCAAAAGAACTTTAAAAGCACTTTAGAAGTGTGTATGGGCTCTCACACGTCCCACTTCCCCATTTAAGTGTTCTGTATATTTTGATTTTTTTATTTTGCTTGCTTGCTAGTAATAGACAGAAACTTTAAAACAATTGCTTTGTTAGGCTGGCGAGCAAACTATATCTTTGAACATTTATACAGCTTGTACTTTCTCTGGTTTGCAGTGTACTGATGTCAATCAGTTACACTGATTGAGTCAATTAACTCAATTTTTCTCAAAGCTGAAATATTTCTAAATGAAATACAGTGTTTAAAAATTAAACTGAAATTTAATTGTTGGAATTATTGCTGATAAAGATCTGTTGCTAAAGCAGTTTTACAAATTGTATTGAAAAGAAAATCAGATGTTACATTTGCTGTAAGTCTTGTTCAATTTGCATGAAACAGTACAACAGAAATCCTACAAGTTCTGCAGTAGCCCAGAACCAAGGACTTATAAAAAATAGATCTTGGGATATGTAAGTCTTATCTGTGACTAGTCAGCTTTGTGTTCCTGTGAAATAACCAGTTAAACCCTTTTTCACTTTTGTCATTAGGTGGGCCAGGAAATTGAGGTGAGGCCTGGTATTGTGTCCAAGGACAGTGAAGGCAAGCTCATGTGCAAGCCAATCTTTTCCAAAATTGTGTCACTCTTTGCTGAACACAATGATCTACAGTATGCTGCTCCAGGAGGCCTTATAGGTAAGAATATTGTCTTATGAAAAGATTCATTTCTTCATGCTTATTGAAAACACTTGGTTTCATTCAGCAATGAATTTCAGTGTAATTAACAACAATACCACTTTTAGCATTTTTAGATAATTCATATATGTAGAGAGAGACAGGGTTGGTGTGAAAAATGGGTATTTAAGAATGAAATAATTTTCCTGAATGTCACTGGCCAGTGCAGACCAGCTTGCACTGTAAACTGTACCAGCTTTAACAGCAGAATATTTCTCCATCTGTTTAGACAGAGCTCACAGTCTTGCTGACATTCTGAAAGTGTACCCAGGCAGTAGGGAATTCCCAGTACATTCTCTGGGGTTTTTTAAGAGCATCTTCAAATGTTTTAGCACATAGAAATGATTAGAAATGATGAATTCAGTTACTCCTTCTGCCTCTCCTGTTGTCTGTAGGTGTTGGCACAAAGATTGACCCCACGTTGTGCCGGGCTGACCGCATGGTGGGCCAGGTTCTTGGTGCAGTTGGGGCCCTGCCAGAAATATTTACAGAGCTGGAGATCTCCTACTTCCTGCTGAGGCGGCTCCTGGGCGTGCGCACTGAGGGAGACAAGAAAGCTGCCAAGGTCTGTGCCCCTGCCTTTGTTTGCACTGATTTTGCTTCCTGTGCTAATTTTCATTAGTGAATATATTGCTGTGATCATATGGAGGTGTTTTGTCTCAGTGTTGATATAAACTTGTCACAAAACTTATCTGCTTGTTTAATACTATAGAGTGGTTTTCAGAGGAGTACAAATTCATCTCACTAGTTTAAAGCAGCATAAAGTATTTGTGTCATGTTATGTGTTTTTCTAAGCATGCTGGTAGTTGTTTTCTTTTTCTATCATCCTATTCATTGTGCAATAATTAGTTTTATAGTGGTACTGATCGACTTCCTACTGACATGCTTTTTTTAGATTTTTTTTCACTGAAGAATTTTTTTAAGTTTAAATATTTTTGAAATACTCTGGTTGGAAAAAACTGAACTTGAGGCACAGGACAAACTTGTGTAACATGATCTGTTTTACACAAATCAACTAAAAGATCATAATTTCCCCTGTTAGCATTTAAAATTATAAACTGCTTCATGCAACAGTGAGTAAAGTGCTTCAGCACTCTCTTTTCCTGTGAAATTAATTATTTTGTGGGGTTCTTTATGTTTTTTTATGTAGGCATAATGGAAATGAAAATACACTATCCTAGTAAATAATCTGTATAACATCACAGGTTGTAACAATATATCTTACTGTTTGTGGTTTTAATATATTATATGAAATCATCAGCATAGTTTATAGAAAATATAGATCGATCCCAAGAAAGTACATCATACCAAGAACCTCAGAACTACACGTACAACATCTTTATGTATTTGTCCTTTTGCATAGAGAACTTTTGTCTGCTGACACTGCTGCCCCTAATTTGTGTGTGTGTATTTATAGTATTTCTCAGCTGTATCTTTTTTTGTGGCAAGAAGGTAACAGAAGATAACTTGGTACTGTCTGTGCTGTTTGTTTTTAGTACTAAAGCTTAGGTTTCAGAGTGTTGTATGTCTGTCTTCAGGTGCAAAAATTATCGAAGAATGAAGTTCTAATGGTAAACATTGGATCCTTATCTACTGGAGGGAGAGTCAGTGCTGTAAAGGCTGATTTGGGGAAGATTGTGCTAACTAACCCTGTGTGCACAGAAGTGGGAGAAAAAATTGCTCTGAGTCGAAGAGTTGAGAAGCATTGGCGGTAAGTTGGTGTGAGGTTGGTAGGGTACCTGCTTGCTACATTGTTAACAAAAAATACATGGATCTGGCTTTGTACTAGAATAGGTAAGTGTGTGTCTGTTTTAAAAATTCTTCTGGATTCTCCTGACAGATTGGCATCATGGTTGTGGAGTGCCTCATTTCATTGCTAGCCCTTTTTTAAACAAACACCACAATTGGGAGGGCATCTATTAGTTAACAGCCAAGGAAACACCTGAGGTTTGTGCTTGTTGCCCAAACTGCCAAGCTGTAAATTGAACTCAGTAGGGAATCTTGGCAGAGGGGTTGGGAAATTCTCACCATGTTAAGCCAAATAGCCATCTTTATGCACACCTCAGTGGGTTTCTAGCTATGGAGCTGCATGTGATTTCTAGTGCAGCCTGGAAATAACAACAGGGGAACAGAGGAGGGATGTTTGAATGTTTTATATTCTACAAGCACAGAGGAAAGAATAAAGTAGCAACTGGATTGACTTATTCAAATTACAAATATAAAGAAGCAGAAGCATCTGGAGGCTGAAAATGATGAACAGAATTGCTTTATTGCAGTGCCAGACTCTGTTTAGGTGATTACACATACTGTACCTGTCACAGGTCTCATATGTCTGGATTGATAAGAATATAAGAGTTTTTTTGATTTGTTGGCTTTGCACAGCTCTTGTAGTATGAAAGCACAGCCATTTTTACAAGAAGTCTGTACTGTATGGAAAGGAACCAAGTTTTAAATATCCATGGATGCATGTTTCTTTTTCAGATGACAAGAAAATGTAGGCAGGAATTTAGTGCTTGCTGTCTCAGAGCAAAATGACAAATTAGGGAAGAGACTATTCTCTGAAAAAAACCCAAGGCAAAAGATAACATGTCTTGAACAGGAGGAAAAAAAAAAGGCAGGACCCAAATTAAGTCAGGTAAAGCAGAAGGAAGAGGAGAAACTATGTCAGAAATTATGGGGTTTTTTCCCTTTTTTTAAGCTGTAGACTGATAGCCTGTGCAAATAATAATGTATCTTTTGTTGCTTCTGTAGATTCTTTCCCAGTTAAAAAAACTTGACTAAATTTTGCCCAAAAGCCCACCTGTCTCTGGATTATGAGGTGGGCACAGAGTGGCAGCCTCCTGTAAAGATAGTTATTGAAAGCTGATTCCTATGCTGTATTAAAAAGATAAAGACAATATAAGGAAACTGAAAGTTGAGAAAAGGGAAAGAAGGCAAACTGGGAAAACCTGCATAGTAAAACCTAATTACAGTAAAGATTATGTACAGTTGGTACTGTGAAAAGGAACTTGCAGCCTGAGACAATGGAGTACTGAAAATACAGAAGGAAGATCATAAAGCAAGACTAAAAAGAGATGTAAAGTAAAAAGGAAATATACAGAGGAATAGAGAGAGGTTAAACAGCAAATGGGATACAGCAGTGATTCCAAGGATCACTGAATTCAAAGATGGTCAAGTTATGACCTATGGTTATGGTACTAAAAAGTGGGAAGTGCTGCTCTGAAAAACTTCAGTTTCTTTTCTGGTGTCCAAGACAGGCTCTACTGCAAGGTAAATTGAGATGCGTGTGTGGTTTCTCACCAGGAACTGGAAAGGTTTTGAACACAGTTTTACTAATAATATGAAATGCCTGCTGACTGTGGAAATGGATGTATTCTGAATTTTTTTTTTGCAAATATATTTTCCTGAGGCAATAGTGGCCTATTAAAAAGGCCTTCATTTTGCTGAATATAAATAGCAGCACTCATCTGAGAGCTGAGTTACCATCACAGGCTATCATTGAGAGTTACAGCTGTTTGTAATCTTACTGAATTGTTATTTCTCTTTGAAAGTAATGCAACACCTCAGACACAGGTGAAAGAGATCAAGCTGTGCATAGATTTACCATCCAACAGTACAACATAAGTTACAATATTTTCAGATTTTCAGCTTCTGTTCAGGAGTGCACACTTGGCTGGTCACAAATGTCCTCTGTCCTTCACCCTTTTCTATTCTGTGTTTCCACTAAGCAGGTTTGTTCTTGTAGAATGTTTTGGGTGGGAGACAAGTGTAGAAAATTCAAACTGTAAGAACTGAAGGCATAAGAAGGACAGAAGGATGTTGACTTATACAGGATATTTCTGACTACTGGTAAAAACAATACAAACCTTTTCTTTTTTTATTTCAGTTTAATTGGTTGGGGTCAGATCAGAAGAGGAGTGACAATCAAGCCAACTGTTGATGATGACTGAAGAACAAAAGAGTGCTTCATTTTTAAAGATGAAGTGCCTATTTCCATTTTGGAGGGGGTGTATTTTCACAGTGGAATTGGAAGCTGTGCAAACACTATCTGGAGTTGTATGGCTGTCCTTGTACCTTTTATTGAATTTTACCCTCTTACTAAAATACTAGTCACTATCACCATTAAAAGTGTAAAAGAATTGGCATAGAAGTGGGTTTCATTATCCACTTTTTAGTAGAAATTAATTTTACATGTCTCATGGCATGTCTAATTTATGTTACTTTGTGTTTCAGACATATCTGTTTAATATCAGTCAAACCAGCCCCAGTGTAACACACAAACCATAAATCTGGTATTGAAATAAAATATTGCTTATTTTCATTAATTCATACAGTTTTTCTGAGTAACAAAAGACTGCAATGATTGTTCAAGTACAAGAATTAAAAGCAAGCAAACTCTTCTTGGAAGACTTAGTACCTTTTCTGCACAGTTTGTTTTGTTTAGACAACTGTTACCAACAAAAAACTGTATTTCTTTGTTTTTATGGTTCTTGATTTTAGGATTCCAAAGTATTACACTTTGTAATTAGGATGGCAGTATTGACTGACTTGAATTTGTCATTTCTGATATTACTACATGTTTTCTTAAATCCCCCCAAAAAAACCACAAGTAAACTGGATCTGAACTGGCAGTACTGGTTTTGGCCTATTTTAGTATGGATTTATGAAAAGAATGTGATTAATTGGAACATAACTTTGTCATCATGAAATTCTGTGGGAGTGACCTGGGAGTTATTTATACAGTAGGGGTAAACAACTTTAAAATTTTGTTGAGCAAATACAAAATATTGGGAAGAGGCTGTAGAAAGGGATGATTTGGGGTGGGGGCAGAGTAATGGTGGTGGAATTGTGAATAGGATGAGGAAAAAAGGTATAAACCCACTTTTGTTTAGCTACTCTGAATCACATGCCTCAGGATAAAACATAACATAATAAACTTACTGTAGGGTGCTAATACTTTGATCCATTTAGATTTCACTTCTTTATTTGTACTAATATACATAGTTCTAGCTGTTTTATGTACTATTTAGCAAGTTATGCTACTTAACATATTTTGGTACAAAGTACTGCATGTTTTCAAAGCTTGGTTTTGGTTTTATTCAGTATCTTCAAGGGCTTTCTAAAGGTAAATATTATTTCACTCATCAGGCTGGAATTTGATGAAACAGCTTGCATTTTATTATTGATTTTGCACTATATTGTGTTCCCTTACTCTGTCTACATTCCTGTACTCAGTTTTTCCATTTCTAAAGTACTACCTTACATGGTGTTGAGAGTAAATACATTAATTTTTGAGTAGTGCTTTTCCATTTTAAAAGCAGGAGTCAGCTGTAGTTCTCTCTGACTCTGCAGGTACTTGACCAATCTACAATCTTAAATGTGTCTGTTTCAAGGATTGCATCTTCCATGCTTTGGCAACTCCTTTCTGTAACTGAATTCTATAACTTGGATAAACCTGAGCCTTGCCTAGTCTGGTGGCAGGAGGGTGAGCATGAAAGAGAATGTAAGGTACAGCAGAGTGCTTGGATGGCACCAGCTCCAGGGAGAAATTCAGTGCAGAGTCCTTTCTCAGTGCACTGCACCTCTGGCTCTAATGAAACACATGCAGAAAGCTTCTGAGAAACTGCTTAAGCACCCATAGAGATTCTTTGAAATTCAGATATATTGGAGATTGTGTCTCTCTTGATCTGCAATTTAAAGAACACCAGTGCCATAATGTTGCAGAAGTTGTGCATTGACCTGTGGCTTTTCCAGGAGGGGGTGAGGGTATCACAAGGATCACCTCTTTCTACCCTGCTGTATATCCTGTCAGACCAGGATATAGAGTTCTTCTTCTGCCATCAAAATGTTAGATTTCCTTTAATGCTAGCTCTCACTGCTGACATGAGTGATAAGTAATGGGATTTTGAGACTGCTGAATACATGGAACATGTCTCTGCAGCATTGGAGAACAAGTGTGAACAGTGTAAGTGCAAATACATTGTGTGCTGATGGGTGCACCACGCCCTCCTCATCACTGAGCTGGGATGCTGAGATGTTGAATGACAAGAAAAAGCAATATCATGTGCAGCTAAGCAAGTTGAAAATTATTTTAATTTTCTTGGCCAGGATGAAAATAGTGACAGATGCCTTGTGAGCTTTCTCACTTTACCAAGGATTTGTTTCAATGTGATTTTATGTTTTTACCCTCTTTTACCCTGTTCAGCTACCTGAACAGAGGTGTGCATTTGCACTTATAATGGGTTGGGGACACAAATATAGATAGCTTGTGCAGTGGTACAAAGTTGAAGTGTGGCAGCAGTTATTTCTGAGACTTCACTCTGTATTTGGGAAATGCCATTTCCAGCCAAATACTAGATTTTATTCTGAAAGGGTGAAGAAAAAACTTTCAGTTAACACCTTTGCTGATTCGGTCCTAGTATACACGAAATACAGAAAGAATTTTAAATTATATTTTTATTGCATTCGTTTTCGAGCACTTTGAAAAGTGCTACAGAAAGGGTTCCTGCTGTTTTTCCATGCTGTCATGTGGATGAGCCTCCAGCCTGCCTGCAGGAAAGGTTTAAACTTGTCCCCGCCCCTTTTCCCATCAGTGTTTCTGCCAGGGTAAAGTCCCAGCTGCGCCGCCCGTGCCGTTCTGGGTCACCTCTTGCTGCCAGGCTGGGGCTAAACATTTATAAAGCTTCAAACGCCCTCCCTGACCCAGCACGGCAAAGCCCCGAGTGCCGGTCCCAGCTCCCGCCCCTCCTGGCCGGGCACGGCCCTGGGCAGCCACGAGGTCCGGCTGCCCTTTCCTGACATCACCAGGCCCTGAGAGCGCCGCTCCTTCTTCACCAGCTCTTCCACTGCCACCGTTCTTCTGGCACAGCTGCCTTAGTGGCTGATGTTCCCTTACCACGGTGCTAAAATTACTAATGTGCTCTGGCTTTGTGTTGCTGCTTCTGTTTCTGTAAAGCTCCATCTGTACGTGCTCGTCCAATGTTCCATCCATCTCCAGTCCACCCCATGGTGTAGTAAAAGTGCATGTTTCATATTTTCCAGACTAAAAACCCAGCTAGAATAACCAATTTTACAGAAATTTTGGTTTATGGTGAATAACATAGAAGCTGTAATAGTCAAAAACTTTGTAAATGATACAAGTATGTAAATAAATTCTCCTTTCTTATCCTGAAAGGATTAAAAACCAAACAAACAAAAATGCCTAACATGGGCACTATATATGCAATGAAGAAAGAACAAAATTAGCAAGAGAATTTTGTTACCAAGGAACAGACATCTTGTTCAAGGAATTACCTCAAATATTTAAATAAATACATATTCTTCAATGTCTTTTATAAAACAAGGCACTAGAACACTGTGCTCAAACACAGATGAAAACTGTTGAAATATTTTAGTTGAATAATGTTAATATATGTTATTTACTTGTGTTGAGGAAGGCTTCATCAAGAAATTGCATGCTATACATTTATAAAACACAAGCTTCTCTGTTCAAACATTTTCTTTCTAAAGCCTAGTATAGTTTTTTTTACTATTTCAGTAGAGTTGGGGGGAAAAAAAATCAAGATTCACTTAATTAAGTCTCATGTTACACAATCCTAAGGATTCAAATGAATCAGGGCAGCAGCTCTCCCTTTTTGCCTCTGGGTGGGCATTTGTAAAAAAATCCAACATACTAGACTGGATTCATTATGTTATTTAGAAAACCCCTTCTCCTGCCAAACATTAAACTTTTCTATATTTATTTGTTGTTCAATGAAGACCTGAAAAGTGTTTTCTCCTGCAAAAGCACCTTAGGGTTCTCTGAAATAATTTCTCTTCCCGGTTTTGCTTAATCATCCATTTGATTAGGTAATCTATTATGTATCTCAAAATACTTCATTTGCAACATCATCCTAACTACCACACAACAGAGTTAAG
The DNA here is from genome assembly GCF_027579445.1 of Ammospiza nelsoni. Lineage (NCBI taxonomy): Eukaryota > Metazoa > Chordata > Aves > Passeriformes > Passerellidae > Ammospiza > Ammospiza nelsoni. Next base: position 106,244,933 of record NC_080634.1, read on the forward strand.
TCTCAGCTTTTGCAAGTTTTCATTAAAGCAGCTTTTTTTAACCTTGGTGACTAGCACTGGGCATACAGAAATAGAATAATCTTTTGTACTTTTTCTTGGCTACAGCCAAAATGCTGTTGATAACAAAGTTTAGCAACAATTCTTTTTTTTTTTCTTTAAATTGTCTCCCATTTATTGTGTTGGCAGTAATTGTATACAACTTAATCCTTTAAAAATCTAACATGGAGTCATACTTCACACCAGAAAGAGGTATGGCGGTATAATTAGTCCTTCCACAGCAATCACAAGCATTCACATATTCTCCATATGGTTTTGGCTCTTTGCCTCCTGTCTTGTTTTCTGTTAGCATGTATTAAAAACATTGGTACAGCCCTGTGAACCATCCACTTGTGTGCTTCAGGCACACAAATTGTCCTGTCAACACTGCTGGGACACTTGTGCACTTGAAGGTGAGCTTGTGCTTTAAGTGTTTGGAAACTGGGATCTTAAATTACTTCCATTTTTCTAAAAGCTTAATTCCTCCTTTAAATTCATTGCTACTTCACACTGTTGCTGTTCTACCAACCTGTGTTCATGCTGGGAATTTATTTTTGCAGTTAAAACCAGACATTTTGTCATTGAAAGCATTTTGAGCCTTATGGGAAAGTGTCTGTTTAGACACATAACATCCCAGGAAACGACTCTTGGTACACTCCAGAGCAACCTGGCTGTTCTATGGGCTGGTGAAAGCTGCTCCCATCCACTCAAGGGGAGTACAGTTAATTGAACTTTGTCAGCTTTGAACTGACAAACACTAAAACTCACTGTTGTCTCACTGAACTCTCCCCAAAAAGAAGGCTGGTCCCTCAGTGTAATGGTTTGGTTTGCAATGTCCTGCTCTCTTGTTAAAGGATTTACTAGAGAAACAGGGAGGGGCTGTTTCTGTTTCAAAACACAATGCTCATATAGTTACCAAAGCAGATAAACCTCAGGGCCATCTACAGCTCCACCAGCTGAGGAAAGGAACTCTTAACACTGCAAATCTTTTCTACCTTTTCTTTTTCAAGATCCATCAACACTGTGTCAGTTGAACATTTACCAGTCCTTTTACCTTTGTTACATGTACTCACCAACAACTCCAGGCTGTATCTTTGATTCACGGGCAAATAAGGTAAATGAAATGTGAGTTTACAGAATTATGGAGGAAGTAATGGATTTTTTAATGTTTGCCCCCACTCCCTGCCCCCACAACCAATGAGAGTCCAAACTAAGAGCTGTTATTTGAAATTGCAGAATAAATAATTAACCGTCCTACCTAATTAAAAATACCTTTAAGATTACACAGCACTTAATCTGGATGCACCAGAAACAAAATTGCCTGTCAAAGCTTTCCTTTAACAACTAAGTACAACTAAGGATTAAGAAGCCTACTGAATATTTGTAAACCAAGGCATGTCAGAGATTTTAATGTAAACAAATAACTTACCAGTTCTCCACAGGCTGCAAGGGACTCCTGCCCAACACAAGGACCACCCTGCTGTTTAAATGTAAGATCTGTTTTCAAGTTTTTTTTATATAGTTTTTCAATTTAAAAAACTCTTCTCTTTTTTCCTTTTCTTTCTTTTTATCTTTTCTTTCATTTATTTTTCTCCTTTTCTTTTCTCTTTTCTCTTTTCTTTTCTTTTTCTTTCCTTTTTTCTTATCCTTCCTTTTTTTTCTCTTTCTTCTTTTTCTTTCCTTCTTTTCTTTTTCTCTTCTTCTTTGTTTTTTCTCTACAAGGGCAAATAATCTGCATTTTGATCTGAGGCAGCTGAAAAAACCGTGTCTGGAGTCTCCACAAAAAAATTCAGTTTGAGGCCAACACCCCATAGGGAAAATTTCAGACTTGTGAAAGCTGGCAAAGTTTTACGAGCAACTGAAAACCTGTACAATGCAAAATGTCAGCTTCAAAGTAAGTGACATTACACTGCACTTGGCTGGTGTTTTTAAGTAGAGAGGTTATCTGAGATTTAGGCAGCTGTAGAGATACTGGCCTTACATTTTCACTGATTTAAACATATTAGGTCAGTTCCAACCTACTGACCTTGTACAACTGAAAAAGAAAAGACATAGACTGAGTATCTGGACCCTCTTCTGATCTTTCTCTAAACTGTGTAGTACTGCACAGACAGACCAAACACAAGAACTGTGCATTCCTCTTCTGGTCCCAACACCATGGAATTTTTTACACTGGACATGATTCTCTAAGATACATGTTAATATTGGAATAAAAAGCATGTCAGTCAGTCATCAGCCTGGTGTGTCTGAACACATTTTTTAAATACTCTTTTTTTATAAGTAGGAACCATTAGAAAGTTTAAGTTCAGATACAGTTTTCAGACCCCAAGCAACAAATGAGATTCTCTGATCACATTTCACTGTTCAGTTTGTGAATTTCCTACTCCTTTGCTATCCAATATTTCAGCCTTATCATGAAGAAATTTCTCCAAAAGAATATTGCCATACTTGTTTCACAGATATTCCTCCAATACCTTATTTTTCAGGGTTACACAGATCCCAGCAATGTCTATGTGGTAAAATTCTTATAATGCCATAAAAACCTTCTTTGAAAGATATTTTGCTTTATTATATGAGCATTTTTAATGCAAATTTCTTCAAAAGAATTTTGTGTACTGACACACAATTGTAAAGGTCAATCTTTGTTTCATTACTTCATTCGTTGCAACCAGTTTTGTCATCAAAGGAAGTATTTCTTACAGCTGCATTCATCTTTCTTTGCCCTCAAGCCTTTGGCTCCCAGGCATTGTGGCTGCCTGTGTGCACGGGCAGTTCAGTGCACATCCCAGCTCTGGTTGTGTAAATTCACCCTGGAACTGGAGACGAGTGCATGTGGCGCTTTTATCCCCAAGCACCCTGGGCTGAAGCGAGTTGGTGGCTTTGTCTGCATGTGCAGCGTTGGCTGTAACGTGCCTGTCTCAGTGGCCAGCCATTTGTTCTGGCAGACATCAGGCCAGATGCTACCCCAAACACAGGCACTGTGACAGCCCAGGCCCCTCTCCAAGCCTTGCTTCCCACAAACTGTACAAAGCTTCCTGCCAACACCAAGCCAGTTCTGTCTTCAGCTGTCTCAGGGAGCACCCTGAGCACCAGCACTAACTGGAGAAGTGCAGATGGATGGGTCAGAGCCCCTTCACAGGCTCCAGGGGATGGTGATGGGCAGCACAGCAAGCTGCAGCAGGCTCATGCTCGAGCTCCATGGTGAGGACACTGCTGGCAGCAAACCCAGGGCTGGCTCCATGGTGAGGACACTGCCTGCTGGCAGCAAACCCCGGGCTGGCTCCATGGTGAGGACACTGCCTGCTGGCAGCAAACCCAGGGCTGGCTCCATGGTGAGGACACTGCCTGCTGGGAGCAGTTCCTGCAGCAAACCCAGGACTGGCAGCTGCAGCAGCAGGGGACATGGCAGGTGACTGTCCTGGAGTTCTGTGTCTTCAATGAGGCAGATAACAGAGAAGGCTGGGGAACAGGGAAGCCTCTACTTGTGAGCAGCTCGCCACCAATAATGACAAACAACCTGGTGCAGGTGGTTGCATCTAGATGATCTTTAACAGCTCTTCCAACCCAAACCATTCTGTGACTCTGTGAACCGTGCCTTGGGAGAGGAATGTAAGGTTATTAAGCACTTGCCACTCGGTGCCTATGGATCACATCCACTGATTGAGACCTGGGCAGTTTTATAGACTTGGGATCTCCCTCCCACCAGACAGATCAATCACATGGGCCTCTCATTCCCTTGTCCAGCATGAATGCCAAGACCTGACTCCTCATAACATTGCTTTGCAGCTTGGAGCACCTCATCCTTTTGGTCTGACAGTGCCTCTCCTATGCTGTGACTTTGCTTCATTCCATGATTTTGGTTCCTTAGTCATAACATGGTGCAACACTTCACACCATGGAGATAACTTGGCCTGTCTTCATTTTTTCTGTAGGGAATTTCAAGGGGTTCATCCACTGAGATTTTGTGCATGGCCACATGCCTCTGTCACAGCAGACAGCAACAACCAGAGCTGCTTTGGGAGGTTCCAGAAACTCTTTTCTTACTGTGAATTTTGCCCCAGGTGAGAGGAGTTACGGAACCTTCTTTTCAGAGCCATTTTAGGCACAGAGGCTGTGATTCAATAATTCCTGCTGCATTTCCTTCAGTGGGTCACAGCCCATTCTTCAATGGTCTTGCATGGAAACTCTTGAGACCATCTAGCCTGGGACATTTTTGTGAAAGACCAAACGGTTGCTAAGAGATAATGAAGGACCAGTGATGGCAATATGTGCTTGTGGTGGCCATAGAAAGTCCCTTTCCTAAGCCAGCAGCAAAACCAACCAGGAATGGGGTGTCAGTCAGCCATTAAAGGCTTGGCAATATCTGCAATATCAATTCTGTAATGTCTGAGAATGAAAAAGAGAGGGACAAACACGCATTGCTGTCTGAGAGCGGGCACCTCAGCATGTACACTAGAGGACTCTACAGAACTCACTGTCCTCAGAGGTTTGTATTGTGTAATTACAGTAATTTGACTTACAAACACAAATTAATGTCTGGACAATTCTTGAGAAATTCTAAACAGCGCTACAAAAACTACAGAATGGACAAGAAAATCTACTGTCTCCTAAGAGTAACTAGCCCTGGGCATGTCTTGACAGAGCAAAAAAATTATTTGAAATTATTCTTAGATAGAAAACATCAATTTACTAAAAACCAGGACTCCAAGAAACTATATTCTTCTAGATGCTTCTACCTGCTTCCGCCTGTGAAAGGGCAGGGGAGGATTGTAAAAGATGGCCTAACATCAGTTTCTTTATGGCATAAGCCATTAAATTTCACTCACTCCTTTGTGAACCAAAGGACTTGGGCAGAAATTCCAGGAAGTGCCATCCAATCTGGCATCAAGGGGAGGAAGATCCATCCCGTCCACTGCTTTGCTTGTGGTTGATCACCAACCTTTATCACTTAGGAAGCCAAGTCTATTTTTTTTTTTTTTTCTCAAATCTATCTTGTTTAAACTCCAGCTATCCATGTCTCTCTTTAGACTGAATTCCTATAACTGGGAAAGTACTATATGATACATGACTACTTTTTTTTTTGTGTTCTTTTTGGTATTAAACAGCTAAAGACTTTTAAACATCCAAATTCTTCTATAATTCTTTGTGGCCTCTCCAGTTTTTGGTCTATTTAAAAAAACATGACCCAGCAGATACAAATTCACCTTATTTCTACTACTACTCCACTCTGAGCATCCCCAAACAGCACCAGCCCTTTTTGTCCCACATGTAGATGAGGCTGTTTTTGAGGTGACTTGTGACTGCATTCTTTTAAACTTTTCTAAAGTTTCCACTTTCCAGGATTCAGAAATATCTTCTAGGTACATGATTTGCATTCATTAATCCTAGATGTGGGATCTCAGCACCTCAGGACTGACGTGCAGAGTGACCGAGACCACCCTTGGGGGGCTCGGAGGTCCTGGAATGTTGCCAGAAGTGTCTGGTGGCTGGACTTTGATCCTACACAGGAGACGACACCTGTATGAGGATGGGAGGATTTCACTGGGTGAATGGTGAAGGCATAAGTTAATTAGAGTGTGAGACACAGGGTTTAAGATTTCTGTACAGGGGGGGTCTAAAGAAGTAAGATGGAGGAATTGGGGCGTGTCCTGTCCTTCTTCTTCTTCTTCTTGGCCTCCATCTTCTGTGGTGATGTTGGCACTTTGGGATTGGTTATTACTAAAGGTGTACTGGTCAATAAGGGTAAAAGGTATTGGGGGAAATAGGTAAATATTGTATAGGTAGTTTTGAGTATAAAGATAAGTGACCGCCCCGGGGGCTCGCAGTGCGCTCATGGCTGGCTGCTGTGCAGACCTGTCGGGCCGAGAGAAAATCTTTTAGATAAATAACTAATAAACACTGAAGACCGAGAAAAAACCTGAAGCCTCTTCTCGTCCTTTGAAGCGCGGGCTGCCCAAGGCCATCCCCGAGCCTTCCCAGGCCATAAAATAGCCGAGAAACCGACACCTAGACACTTAATTTTGCACTTGGACAGATTAGGACATAACTTAAGTGGTTCAATTTACAAAGTAATTCAGTAATTCAGTGTGTGATGTTTCTGCATTGTCTTTTCCTCATCATCTCCATGTACTTATTCCAGCAACTTTGTCACAGTCACAAATAAAAACAGGAATTACTCTATGATGACTTCTAGACCATGATAGAAGTGTTGGGCCATACCTAAGGTTCCACCTCTGAATAATCCAATTGTTAGGTGATTTCTGCCATGTTATGTATTTCTTCACCACTCTCAGTCCATCAGCTTTTAAGCCACATAATGTATGATACTGAAAGTAAGGGAGACGTTAGGTGTGTGTAGTTTGAAGCACCTTGCCCAAGTCTGCTCCAACTGCACAATTATATTGTGCTGGAGCTTCTCACCTACTCAAGTAATGAAGTTTGGTGTGTCTGTCAAGATCATTTTTCCCTAAGCCACACTTACTGGCACTAGTTACATTTCTACCCTTTTGTTCCTTATTAAAGAAATCCCCTGTTTCTTTTCAATTATTTTAGAAGAACTGACTTGAACATGACAGCCAGCTTACTACCCAACTCAGACAAATGGGCACTGCTGGTATCACCCTTCCTGAAGTGGCTCAAGCCTTTTGAGATTTATTGTTATAAATGAACCAGCTACCTCCTCTGCTGACAAAGGTAGGCAGGAGTGCATTTTAAAGCACACAACTCCACATTTCCCTAAACTTTTACTTCTCACTAGGCATTTCCTACTGATAAGTGACCAGAAACACTTTATGAGGTCTTACAGACTTTTGCACTGACAGCTTCTCCTTTGTTGCACTCAATTTTAAGTCTCCAGGGTTATCTGGACCTACAGATTAGACTATCAATAGAAAGACTGCTTATCCCTCATATTTCCTTCATTTTGGGACATATTTTTACAAGGATTCCTTTTCAATGTAACTCTCCTGAATACACTGTGTGTGAAAGTCAGCAGTACAGTCATGAAGCAGACCTTTATACCACTGCTAGGAGCAATCTTGTCAATCCTCCTTACTCCTTCCTTTTTAGTCCAATGACTGCAGGTAAATATTGGTGCACTTGCAATATTACTAACAATCAAAAGAGAATATTATGGAACATTATATCTTTGGGTAAAATTGCAGTATTTTCTTTTTATAGACAAGTTTCAAATAGAAGCTACAGGACAGAAAAATTATTCCACAATTTCCATGAGAATATATTAACACAGGACTGTTCTGGGAGAAATTAGAACAATCCCCCTTCACTTTCTTTCCTACCCAACCTCCATCACTGTGGTTGCATAGGAAAAACATGAAAAGATAACTTCAGCAGGCTCATGTTTACTGTACAGTGACGTAGCCAGCTCAATGAGCCCTCATCACCAACTGAGGGGTTTGTCAAGGTCAAAAAATGGTTACTGAAACTTGATCAGGTAACCGGATGGTGAAATAACTCTATTTCATCTATTTCACAGATGAAGAAGCAAACACATGTCTACTTAAGACCTTCAAATCAGTCACCAGAAAGCTGACAAAACTCAAGTTACTCTCTTATAACCTGGAGCTTGGCAATAGAGGAGTTACAGTTTGAGAAATCTGGAAGAGTTACTCAGCACAATGGTGTTTGCTATGCATGTTGCCAGTGCCTAGAAAAGGATCTAATTAACATACAAGATAAAAAGGAAGGAACTGTGACTGAAAATGGCTCATTATGAATTTTTATCATTTATTGACAAGAAAATTATCAGCCAGATGGATAAAAACATCAGCCATACTTACTTGGAGCTGTAACTCATTTTTCGTGACTCAACATAGAAAGCAACTCCCTTTAAGATTACCAAGCTGGAACCTGATCACAACATTGTAAGAGCCATTGTGATAAATAAATGTCCAATTATGAAATTAGCAGCAGGTATCTCCAGAACTAACTCCATAACTGCTACATTCAAGTATGACTTTAAGAGGACACTGAGCAAGAGCCACTGACTGCATTTGCCTTTGTGAGGAAAAAGATACAGCACAGTACCTACTTCTGAGTGACACCAAAATAAACTCTAGGGAAAAATACAAAGGAACAGTAGATCACAAGTAAAATTAGAGTTGGACTACAAGAGCTCTGTTCACTGAGAACAACTGAGCTATAAACTTTTATATACAAGCTGTATTCTCTCTCTGCTGTACCAAATGTGACACAACCTAACCACCAGTGAAGGTCAGAAATCCTATTACTTACAATGTAGTTTTAGCCTTTGCCTACTGAATTCCAGAAAATGTTACAAAAACATTTCTGCAGGTAAGTTAACCTATGTTGTTCCAAAGTGCTGCCAGCACAGCCATGGTACCTGCAGTTCCCAAGTGTGCTCTGCCCTTGGGTACCTCAGCTGGCTGTGGGAGCAGAAAGGGCTGTGAATATCAGCTGCAAACACGGCTTCCTTCCTGGCAGCTGCACCCATGGGAGTTACCCTGTTTCTGATCACACCAGGGTGCCTGTGGCCTATTGGAAACCAGAGTGGTTGAGAAAACACTGAGGTAATGGCTCCATCAAGACAAAAATTACACAAAACATTCAAAATATGCTGGTATCTTGCTCCTGAGTGGTGAAGAACAAGGGGGTAAATGTGAAACAGTTACATACAGACAGGATGAATGGCCAGCCAGTCAAGAAGTTAGCAAGTAAGTTTGCAAAGAAGACTGCAAAACATCCAGCCATTTGCCCTCTAATGGCATTCTAGTTTTCTGAAGCTCTTCCCCTGTAATAACATGACAACTGGCTATGCTGAATCTTTGAGTGCAACATGCCCTGAATTCTGGATTTCCATTGCCTAGGTGAACAAAAAATTCAATAAAACGTCCTTGGAACCAAAGACCTTGGAGCATATTGTGCTGTTCACTGGAATTTGCTAAGCACTTTATGTTTGTTGGAAAACTGGCTTAGAAATCATAGAATTGTTCAAGCTGGAAGGTATTTCTGCAGACTGTCTTCCCCAACCCTCCTGCTCAGAGCAGGGCCACCTACAACACGTTGCTTAAGGCTGTGTCCAGTTGGGGTTTGAGTATCTCCAAATCCAGAGGCTTCACTATCTCTTTGGGAAACATGTTCCACTGTTTCAAAGCAATTCAGTCTTAAATTCAAACATAAGGGCAAAGAAACAAATTTTCCCATTTTTACTTATTTATACTAGAGTTACCTTGCTATTGATTATGAACTAACCATCATCCTTCTCTGTTTTTCCCTTAGCCTCTTCCATCCTGGCAAAAATATTTACTTAAGGCTATTTTACATTAACATCACATGTATGGTCAAGCTCAGAAAACCTTGTGAAGGTCAGTATTTTAGGATGCCTTCCTGAAACCCAGGTCTGGGCTGAGTCTACAAAAGTTTTACTATTACCTTAATGGAATTAAATAAAATAAAGTTTCAAGGTATTATTGCTCCCCTGCTGTTCTCAGTATCACGGTGTGTTGGGTTTATGCAGGTAGGTCATGGTAGCAGGGCGGCTACAGGAGTGGCTTCTGTGAGAAGCTGCTGGAAGCTTCCTCCACATCCAGCAGAGCCAAAGCCAGCTCCAGGATGGACCCACAGCTGGCCAAGGCTGAGCCCATCAGGAATGATGGGAACATCTCTGTGAGAACTTATTTGAGAAGGAAAAAAAAAAGGTTTTTTGTGCAGGTGTAACTGCAGGCAGAGAAAAGCAGGGTGAGAACACGTGAGAGGAACAACTCTGACACCAAGGGCAGTGGAGAAGGAGGGGCAGGAGGTGCTCCAGGCACCAAAGCCAAGGTTCCCCTGCAGCCCATGGAGGACACCCAAGGTGGAGCAGGTGGATGCCTCAGAGGAGGCTGTGAGTCCATGGGAGGCCCCTGCTGGAACAGACTCCTGGCAGGGACCTGCAGACCCATGGCATGAGGAGTCCATGCTAGAACAGGCTCTGTAGGACATGTGACCCTTTGGGGGACCCACACTGAAGCAGGCTGTGCCTGAAGGACTGCACCCCATCTCTGGTGTGACCCACCTTGCAGCATTTTGTGCAGAACTGTTGCCTGTGGGATGTACTCATGCAGGAGATGTTAATCGAGAACTGTCTCCTGCAGGAAGGATTCCTCATCCTGAGCAGTGGGAGGAAAACTCTGTGATGAATTGATCATAACCCCCATTCCCATTTCCGTTCCCTGCTGGGGGAAAAGGAGGTAGAGCTTGGGAAGAAGAAAGAGGTGGGGGGAATGTAGTTTTAAGATTTATTTTACTTCTTATTATCCTGGCTCTGATTTTGTTGGTAATAAATGAATATCCCCAATTCAAGTCTGTTTGCCCTTCAGTATTTCTTGAGTGACCTCCCTGGGTCCTTATCTCAACTCATTAACTTTGTTACATTTTCTCTTCCCTGTCCAGCTGCGAAGGCAGATGACAGATCAGCTTTGGTGGGTGCCTGGCATCCAGCCAGGGTCAGCCCACACCACACTGTTAAAGTCTGCAGGATGCATGTTTATCAAACACTGTACTGAAATAAACTCCAAGCACCGCCCAATTTATATTTTATGCCTGTGTGTTAAGATAGAAAAGACTAGGGCATAAAATTAAAGTGGAGTCAAAGCTGAACCAGAGGCTGATTGGCAATATAAACACAACACATTCGCTGTTCTCAGCCAGATAAGTCACATTTGCATCATTTGATAAGTGCAACAGCCAATTTCCTTCCAGTTTCCTTAAACGTTAAAAACGCCTCTTGAAGAAACCTCCTTGAGGCCTGGCCCCACAATTATGCAACGATTTGAAGGCATCTCCTCATATCCATGAGGTTACCCACCTAATTTCTAATGCCTCGAAAACTTTAGGGTGCATCTTTCATGGACCAGGAGCAACTGTTTCCTTAAAAAAAAAAAAAATCTTATTAACTATTACGACAAAGATGAGAAAACAACTCTAGACAGGCCTTAGGTTTCAAGGCCAAATTACGTCCAATTTTCCATAGTTCCCAAAATGCGAACCACCACCTCCCACCGCCCCGATTCTACTGTTACGTGAGTGCCAGTGGCCCCCGCGGAGCGCCGTCCGTGTTCTCCGTGGGGACCGGGGGCCCGGCACCGCACCCCGCTGCTTTCCGCGGTCCTTGTTGTTCCCGACGATTCCCGCCGGCAGCCGCGCCCCGCGCCGGGGTGACCCGAGGCCGCTCCACCCGCGGCCCTCGCTCCGCGTCCACCCCAGCGCGGAGTCCCCACACCCTAAAATCCGCTCCCCGCCGCGCACCCCCGAGTCCAAGCCCGCGGCGGGGCCGCGGAGCCTCCGGCCCGCACTCCGGGGCCGGGCCGGGCCGCGGGCCTGGCGGCGCGCGGGGGGCACTCGCTCGGTATGGAGGGGTCGGGCGGGGAGGGGGTCCCGGGGCACCGCTGCGCTCCGCGGGCGCACGCCGAGCCCCGGGCGACGCGGCGCGGCCGAGCCGCGGCGGAGGCGGCGGCAGGAGGAGCCGCGGGACCGAGCGCCGCCGCGCCGCCCCCGCCCCGCCGCCCCGACCGCCCCGCACAGGCCCCCGGCCCGCTCGGCCGCACCGGCCCCCGCGGGCGGGCGGCCCGAGGCGGCGGTGGCGGCGCGCTCCCTTCCGCCTGCTCCTGGGCTCTCTCGGGCAGTGACGTGACGTGCTGACGGCGGGCCCGGCCCGGGGAGCTTGGCCGCTTCCACTCAGCTCCGAGCTCGGCCCCTCCCTCCCCTCCCGCCCGCCCGCCCGCCCCGCCGCAGCCGCCGCCGCCGCCGCCGCGCTCGGCCCAGTCGCGCTGAGAGAGGCCGCGCCGAGCGAGCGCCGCCGCCCGCCACCCGCACGGTAAGAGCCGCGGGCCGGGCCCTGCCGCCCGCCCGGCCCGGGCCTCCCCCTGCCCGCACAGGCCGCGGCGCAGGCCGCGAGGAGGCCGCAGCTAGGCCGCGCCAGGGCTCCGCCACAGGAGCGGGCCGCGGGCTCTGCGCCGGCGGCTCCCGCACGCCCGGCGCGGCCCAGGGCGGCGGGAGAGGTGGCGTGAGGAACGCGGAGCGGAGGTGGGTGGCTGCGGGCCCCGGGGGAGGCGAGTGTGGCCGGTGAGGGGCCGCGGGCCCGGCCGGGGGGGGCTCGGAGGTGTCTGGAGGAGGAGACAAAATGGCGGCGCGCGGGGGGGGGGGGCGGAGGGCGCCGGCGCCATCTTGAATTAATCGCTCGCACAGCCGGGGCCCCGCGCGGGCCGGGCGGGGCGGGAGAGCCTCGGGGCTCCGGCAGGGACCGCCCGCAGCCTCCACACCCTCCCCGCCTCCCGCTGCCACACTGCCAGGCGCAGCGGAGCGAGGCGCGTTCCGGCTCGCCGCGGCTCCCTGCGCGGCCGCGCCGGGGCTGCCGACCGGGTCCTCTCCTGCCCCGCCATCTCCTTCCTCTCCTCCTGCCGGGGATTCGGGCGGCGCGGGCTCGGCAGCGCCGGGAGCTCTCCCGTCAGCCGCCTTCGCCCACTCGCCCTGTAAGCAGCCCCCTAATCCCTTGGGGCCCCCTTGGTGTTGGTTCAAAGGTGCGCCTGGGATCGGTTATTTCCCTAATTTAGGTTTCGTTAAGAATTAGCTTATTTCCTTTGGAATTATTGTCGTCTGGCGCACAACATTCCAGTGAAATCTGGAGAAAACCCTTTTCTTTAACCGGTTTCTGCAGATACCCCACAACTGAACTACAACAAAGAGGGGAATGACTTGAGGTGTTTTGTTTTTTTTACGGAACCGCAGTGAGAACATCAGCACTGATTCCCCTGCCAAAACTGAGGGAGATGCGTCAAGAAATTAGCAGCTGAATGATCACATTGTTACAACGTCGTTTTTATTCTTCTGTTTCTCCACCTAGTGATAACGGGGGTTATTTTCAAGGCAGGAATGAAATCCTGTAGGGAGTGTAGGGGGTTTTTTTGCCATTCCTGAGGACAGCGCGTGTGTGTGTGTGCGTGCCCTGCGTTTGCCACAAGTGGGTCACGTCAGGCGAGCTGTGACACTGCAGCGGCGGCGGGGACTGAGCCCGGAGCCGCCTCAGGAGCTCGGCCGAGCCTCGCTGCTCGGGACTCTGACCCAAATGGGACATGCCCGGCGTGCCGCAGCTTTTAATGGCATGGAGCGAGGCACGACGGGAGCGTGGCTGTGCCTGTGCACTCACTCATCCCCGCGTGGGTAGGGGCCAGCACTCGCACGTGGGGAATTTTGCTGCTTTATGGCTTGGTTTGTAAGAGTTTTGCTGCTTGGGTATTTGGTGTGTGGCCCTACTGAAAATTAGGAGTAGGCAAATACATACGCTATGTATTTCTTTTTCACAAGGATGCCTTTTCTGAAGTTTTCCTTTTTTCTCCTTTTCCTTTTTCCCTATTTTCCTTTTTTCCCTTTTTTTCTTTTTTCCCTTTCTTTCTTTTTTATTCTTTTTTTTTGGTGAGAGCAGAGAAACGGCTTCTGCAGAATATTTAAACCTCTTTTAAAGAACTCTACTCTATTTTTAAAGTTGCTCCTTCTTTAGAACATGGCAGCTCGTCTATTTCGTTTTATTTCATCTTGATTACCTTGGTAGGTCTGTTGAGTCAAGGATCTGTAACATGGCAGTGCACTGTCTGCATTGCTTTTCTTGACTTGATTGTTCTCATGATTAATTTTTTTGGATGATTATTGCTAATATAGTAATACTATTTCTTCCATTAATCTGTAGTTTTCCATCTGTCCTTCCACTTGAAAATGTTACCTTGACTTCCATAAAGCCCAAACCAGCCAAATCTCTGAGTAAATAGGTAAAAATCAGTTTGTAAAAACTAACTGTATGGACAGAATTAAGTGTATTACAGAGTTGTATTAGTTCTTGATCCATGTGAAGCTGGCATGGACCCAAGCCAAGTAAAAGGTGTAGGTGTTTAGTTCTTTTCAGAGGTTATAAAACCTGATTTTGGATGCCTCTGATATTTTTTTGTCCCAGTGGTAGAAGAGTGTTATGAGAATTTCTGAGATTTGAACAAAGAGACACACAGTCACACAGTTGAGAAGGAGCAAGTGTAGGGACATGGCTGGGCACCAGATTTTCTTTGAGAATTTGGGTTCCCAAGATGGAACTGGAAAAATTGATTCTGTTGGCTTTGATGCCAGAACCATGTCCTGAGGTAAATGTATCTAGAATGTTTTGGAAGGACTGAGAGGAGTTTCTGTCCTTCTTGAAATCTTGCAGAGCAGTGAACAGCTGGAATTGTTTCCTAGCCTTTATGGTACCACAAAGCTTGGGGTTCTTGCCAGGGCATTGAAGGTGTTCTCTGTGGTGCTTGCAAGAAGCAGCTCTGGTATTTCTGGTGTCACAGAGCTGCTGCTACAGGTTCAGAGCCCTGTGGTGTTCCTGCCTTTGTGTGGCTGCATCTTGTGCTCACCCTCTGCTCAGAATAGCAAGCAGGAAGAAACAGTGGTTTCTCATCTCCTGGTTAGAATGCTCAAACTCTGAAGTGTTTCAAGGAATCTTTTTGTATATTTTTGCCTCAGCCATAGACAAGTTACTTAATGCCTTTTTGGATTGCAGATTCTGATTTGGACACTTACTATTTCAGATAGTTCTGTTAATTCCTGTTTTAAGTGCCTGCATCCTCTTTTGGTCATCTTTTTGCAGCAGATTTCTGTGGATGTGGGGCCTGTGCCCTTGTGGAGCTATTCCAAACTCTTTATGGTCCTGCACAGGGGTAGGAGTTGGCTGGGTCTGTATGCTGAAGTGCATTTTGAGAAACATTATTTAGTAAGAGGGAAAAAAAAAGAGAAAAAAAGGAGAAAGCATTGAAATTTCTTTCTACTCTGGAACAAGCACCAAAGCAAATGTTGGTTGCCTTTTTAAGACTCAGACTTCAAAGCCCATGTGCCAGGAAGTGTCTTTGGTTTGTTGGAGCCTGAGCCTTTGTTGTGAGCACATTTTGCTTGTGTAGGTAAGAAGACCTGACCAGTGCAGAAGAGGCCAGAATTTTGTGGTGTGCTAGGCTGTCATTGCTGTGAAACTGCAGCTCCTGAACACCACAGGGATATTCTGGGTTTAGAATCTGTTGCCTGGAATCCAGGAAACAAGAAAAACAGGGAAGAGATGGTGTCAGTGGGCACTTAGAGGAAGCTGGGAAGTAGTGATGGAGACCTCTGCATCTCATGGGTGAAGAGGACAGACAGAAGGACAGTGAAGGACTGCCTCACTTAGTGATGTGAGGAATTTAGGGAGCAGAGAGGATAGAGAAAGCACAGGCATGAGTCATAAGGAGTAGGAATTTGTGGTGCAGTGGTCAGGTAGGTGGTGAAAGCAGGAAGCAGAGGAAATGAATGCCAGTTCTTCAGGTGCTGAACTGACACTTCAGGCTGCTCAGGTCGCAGCAGATGGCAGGCTGGTGTGCATGGTAATACAGCCCTCAAAAGCACAGGCACAAAGGGCATCTGAACTTTTCCCAGAGATCAGGACAGACAGCTCCATGTTCCTATGTGTCTGTAGTCTCAGGAGAGAGGCAGTTTTATTCCTGCCAACCCTTAGTACCCCTTTGCCTCCTACCAAAAAAACCCAAACCCTCCTAATTTGCCATACAATCTTTGCTGCAAGCTGATGAGTAGCAGAGGTTTGTGTGAGTGATGGGAGGGTACTGCAGTTAGAAGATGGAGGGATGAAATGAGCAGGTGAGGTAATGAACACGATATTGGTGCAGGCACCCCAAAAGTTGGGAAAGAAGCAACAGAAGAGAAGAAAGTGAACAGTGAAGGCAGCACAGAAAATATGACAAGATGAATAGGAAGGACATTGGTAGTAGACTGGATGGGTGCATACCAAATAGATGGGAGGAAAGCAGTTTGGGTATGAATAATTCTGGCTGGAATTACTGTATGGGATTTTGTTACTCTTCTTGTTTCTGTGGCATGGCAGAAGTTGATTGCCATCAGTCAAGCTATTTCTTGCATCTGAGGCTGAAACACTTTTCTTCTGCTCTTGGCTCTGAAAAGAAGCACTGGGTGAAGGGCTGTTCCTCTTCATGGTGGGCACTTCTGTTGGAAGTGCTTGACAGAATAACTGGGAGACAATTTATGTCCAGTTGGATACCACAGTGACTTGTTAGCACAGCTGTCTTTTGAATGCAGAGCCCTTCCAGCTGAGCATCACACAAATACTGAAGACCTTGGAAAATTATTAGTGTTCCACTATTTTTCTTCCAGTTCCATGTCTGGCTATATTTCTCCCTCAGCTTCTGTAAAAGAGAAGGCCCAAGTGACTGCACTGGAGGCTGGATAATACCCCAAAAGAGAGTTCCAGAGGTGAAGAGTTGAGAAAATTTGAGCTAAAAAGTGGAGCAAGTTTAGAAAATATTTATTCTAGATTATGGGTTTAGATTTGTGTTTTGGACTAGTTAATTTTTTCTTTTGTATAGCAGTTTCCCTGATAAAGCCTTAATGAATGTAAATGTTAGTTGATGTAATTTGGAAAGGTTATGGTTCTTATGGAAACCTTGGGTAGAATCTTGATGTTTTGTCTGTCTTTTGTGAAAGTATCACAGAAATGGGGAGCTTTCTGCTTGTGACTATGAGAAATGTTTGGAGGAAGAAAAATAACATTTCCACTTCTACAGAAACACAAGCAGAAGCATGGAGCAACATTCTGTTGCCTTTTGCTCGATCTGCATGTAGGAAAGTAGTTGGACTGCAGTGCAAGGGAGTAGCACAAGTTTCTGTTAGATTGCATTTTACCTAACTAGGTTTGCCTGGTCCTGTAATGCACATATCTAAGCAGCAGAATTAGATTGCAGTTTGACATTTTTGCAAGTATTTTAACTTTGTGGTCTTGTTTCATTCTTTCATTAAGAAGACTGAAATCCTGAGTCAATATGCATTGAAATGTTGACATGCTGTTTAAAAGTTTTGGTAGAACGTGACATTTGGTGATTTTTGAGAACTAACTTGTGATATTTACGGTACTTTGTCTTATGACAAAAGTTTTGAAAATATTTGCAGATCTAGGTTTTAAAACATTTGATGTTATGCTCTGGAAGCAGTTTACATTGATGATTTCAGTTCCTGAAGTGTCATAAGAGTGAAGTCTTCCTGACTGTCCAAGAATGAACATGAGGACATCAGAACTGGTGTGCATTTCAGATAATGAGCTCTCTGTGTTTAACTTATCATATTGAGCCTTAATGATTTCAAAGCTCTATATTCCTCCCCATCCAATAGGGACTCGAGTTCCTTGAGTGGGAATATGTTGGATTAAGGTTCTCACAGGAATATCTCTAGGCTTTGTCTTAATTTTTTTTTAAAGATTATAAGAAAATAATATTTTCACATTCCTTTATGAGCTACTTCTGTGTTTGTGAAGTCATAGGGTTTTGAGAAAAATGGACCCAAAGTGTTGGACCTCACTCTGTAGTTCAAACCGTGGGTGTTTGGTCATCCCAGGGTATTATTGCTGGAATCCCACACTGAGGGACCCTGAGTAAAGTCCAATTCATCTTAAAGTCATGAGGTGCTGTGTGTTAACTTCCATGCATCCAAAACATCAACTTTTCCATGCATAGACAGAGGCAACCTTCTTCACCATATACAGTGAAATAACCTTTCTTCTTTATCTTCTACAGACACTGTGACTGATGAGAGTTAAAGGCCATGGATGAAGATGGGCTTGAATTGCAGCCACATGAGCCAAATGCATTTTTTGATCCAACAGGTCTGTAAGGAGATAATACATAGATAAGAGTGTTCACATTTGATGCAATTGACTATTGTTTATTCTGCCTTTGCTTAGAAGTGCTGTGCTGCATCAATGCTTTTGTATGGAGTAGTTGCTTTTGAGTTTGGGTTGTTTTTATCACTCACAGCAATATGAATGAGCTACTGTTCTTTCAGCCAAGTAATAGTTGTTTGGGTGTTGGGGGAGAGTCTAAAAATTGCAAATCTTTTTCAGGAGAGAAAATCTTGTTCATCTTAATTATGTTAACATCTACTGAGGACTTGCTTTATCTATCTGTCTTAATAGTTCATATGCTGTTATGCTTGTTTTACTAAAGTGCAGCATAGTGTGAGAGTTGAAGTGAAACAGAAGTAATTTCAATTATTTACCACCTCATTTGAGACAGTGTTACAATTTAAGTGCTATTTTAATTGTGTTTTTCAGGAGCTGATGCAGCACATATGGATGGAGATCAGATTGTTGTGGAAGTCCAGGAAACAGTGTTTGTTTCAGATGTGGTGGACTCAGATATAACTGTGCATAACTTTGTTCCTGATGACCCAGACTCTGTGGTGATCCAGGATGTCATTGAGGATGTTGTTATCGAGGATGTTCAGTGCCCAGACATCATGGACGAGCCAGATGTGTCTGAAACAGTCATCATTCCTGAGCAGGTGCTGGACACAGACGTGGCTGAAGAGGTTTCTTTGGCTCACTGCACTGTCCCAGATGACGTTTTAGCTTCTGACATAACAGCAGAGACAATGTCTATACCAGAGCACGTGCTGACAACTGAGTCAATGCATGTGCCTGAGGTTGGACACGTGGAACATGTGGTTCATGATAATGTTGAAGAAGCAGATATTGTCACTGATACTCTGGGAACAGATGTTGTTTCTGAGGA
This sequence comes from Ammospiza nelsoni, assembly GCF_027579445.1. NCBI lineage: Eukaryota > Metazoa > Chordata > Aves > Passeriformes > Passerellidae > Ammospiza > Ammospiza nelsoni. The sequence goes on from NC_080634.1 coordinate 106,263,571, forward strand.
AGTCTTGGTGGCAGACTGTGCATCAGAGGCAGTGATTGATGCCAATGGAATCCCTGTGGAACATCAAGATGAGAAGGGCAACTGTGATGATTACCTTATGATTTCCTGTAAGTGTTTGGGGAAAGCCATCAAAGTTCTTATGATATGGGCTTGAAATATCTGAGGGAGGGCTTAAGACAATACCCAAAGCAGAGTTTCAATATTTTTTATGTAGATCTCACAAGTGTACTCACATGGAGGGATTTTTAGGAGCATGTACCAGCTGAAAGTTCTGGTGAAGCTAATGGAGAGAAATACTGGCAAATACAAGTTTTTTCTGTAGCAATTTATAGCATATGAACAAAATAGAAAGAATTCTAGTAAACTAAATGCCATGTACATAATAAGAACTGAAAGAAAATTAATGTGACCATGCTTAAAAATGCTTATATGTGCAGGTTACTATGATAACTATCAAGACATTAGGAAACAAAAATATTTCATGGAAAAGAAAGAGTAAAAAGCCGTGGTTTCTGAAAATCCAATACTTGTCTTGTTTTTTTGCTGAGCCCTCACCTCTTGCATTCCATTTATTGTGGATACAGACAGCAATATGGTTTTCTTTGCTGTTAGGATGTGATTTCTTCTCTTGATTAAACAAAGGACAGAGGTGTGCAGGTAACAAAAAGAGTAGCTATTGCTGCTCATAGCTGGCAAGTGAATATCTTAATCTCTCTTAGGAGCAGTGGCACAATCCCTTTGAATTGTATTTCAAAAGCCCTAAATAGAGGGTGGAGAAAAATAGAGCATATCATCAATCCTTTTTCTACTGAGGATATCCATTTGTGTCAACTAGAGTTTACTCTAAGTATGTTACTTATTATAGTGATTACTCAGTGCAGCACCTGGGAACATCACAGTGTCATGCTGAACATTTATTTATTTATTGTAGAAATAGAAAAGCCTTGTTAGGTTGGTTTGTTTAATTGCCCTTTCAGGCACTTCAGTTTTGTGTGGTGTTAAATGATTTCGTTTTTGAGGTGTACTTCGTGCTTTGCTTCAGTTACCTTTTTTCTTTTTTTTTTTTTCCCCTTCTTTACTTTTGGACATATTTCTGAAATGTATAATAACTTGTTTTAATTTTATATTCTGTACTTACAAATTTTAATGTTGCTTCTCCTTACCTAGGATCACTGCATTTCTTAATTTATCATCTCTTGAGTTCCTTGAGTAACCTTGTTGCAGCCATGTTTTGAGTTTATATGAGGTACAGTTAATTCTCTATTATCTGGGAAAACAATGAAATGGGATAATGCAAAATATGGATCAAACAAAATATTGTAAATTAAACTGCAGGATTGTACTGAGGTGAAACAGGTCAGGGGATCTGTTCTGAAATTGTATTGATCCAGACTGATAAATGCACTCTTGTCCGGTGTGGTACAGATAAAACTTTCTGATTCTGGACCCAAGTTAAATCTGATGAAAACAGCTCAAATGCTTCTGAACCTGCTGCACAGTAGACAGCAGACTGGATAATCTGCCAATGGATAATTGAGGCCTGATTCTGGTGGTGATCCTTCCCTCTTCCATGTCCTTGGCTGCAGCTCTTGAGGGGGTCTCTGCTCCCCCCTCCTGTGCAGGTTTTGCTCCTGCAGCGGAGCAGGGCCTGTGGGGCTGCTGCCATGGAGCCCGTGGCAAACCGTGCCTGTGTAGGTGCACAGAGGGATGGGTGCATGTGTGTCCTGTTCAGGGCTGGCAGTGGCTGAACAAGCACAGAATGTCCTGCTAGAGGCCACTTTGGGTCGTCCCTGCCTAGCTGGGAAAGCTTCTTAGATGTACCAGTTATCAACTGGGGGTGACTGGCAGGAGGCACAGAAATTCAGTTGTTCACTTGTGCTGGGGTATTCTCCATCTTCAGTCACGTATTTCTGCAGTTTCACACTTTATTTATTATTAAATGTCTCTTGCAATGTACTTTGTTGAGATTCAGAACCTTAAATAAGCCAGCATTTAAAATAATGGTTATGCTACAAAATATGCATTCTACTTGTGTTTAATGTTGTACAGTTCATTTTAAAGGGAAGTCCCTACTACCACCTACTGTGTTTAAAGCCTGCTTAACAAGTTCTTCTGGTTGTGAAGGCAGTCTAGTGCTTTTCCATCAAGTAAAGGCTGTCTTGCCAAACAGTCTCTTTGTTGTATGAAAAATATGATTTGAATTAATTTTTTATTATTTTTTGTTTGCATCAGCATTGTGTGTGTTCATTGATCTGATGCCTGTCTCAGTTCTTCAGTTAAACTGAGTTTTCGAAAGATAGTAACATCAGCCAATCCCATTTTGGGTTTTTCATCCTAACTTGTAAATTTGTGTTTAATTCTGGCAAAACTCCCTGAACTGCAGGGGCAGATGTTGGAATGTAATCTTGTCTGCCATTGCAGTAGTCAAATGTTTCTGCTTCCCAGATCTGTGAGCTAGACTGTTCTCCAGAATGCCTTTGCCTGTCTTCTTTTAGATAGGCGCTTGGAAAGCAGGGGATGACACTTCCTGTTCTTCCTGTTGTAGGTTTCTCCATGTGTTTTCTTCAGTGGAAGCTATTGGCACAATCTTTTTGCTTTTTCCTGTTTTGTGGCTCTCTATAAGCACTTCCATTTTTGTTCCTAATGAGCTGAGTATAGATATATTTTCTTAAGGTCATTTTCTTAGCTTTATCCTGAATACATGTGATCTGGACTGACTAATCTGTGTACATTTTTTTAAGTTGTCTTTATACCTTCTTTGTTAGTTTCAGACTGATTTGTATTTTCAAAGGGTGCAGTTCCCATGGGTTTCATTCTGTGACTTTGCTTCAATGAGCTCAGTATTTTAATACTTCTTTTCCCAGTTAGATTTAATTTAGCTTTGGCATTAATATGACTTTGCTGTCTTCATTTTCAAGGCAATGCTTCTTGGCACTGCTTGGCACCAGTTACTTTTTGATGTAGTTATTTTATTTCTTGGATACTTTGTCTTTGCCCTCAAGATTCATTTTTATTCCATGGTAGACTGGGGGCACTTAGAGCAGAGCAGAATCAGATATTCATTCAACTGACAATGCAAACCTACCAGTTAGTGGCTTGAAGAAGATGAAAGGAGGTTTGATAATTTTTTTTTTTGCATGTTCCATAAGAAGCCAGTTCATGAGTTGGGTCAGGAAAGTAGAAATTGTGCTGTGACTCACATGGTACTAATTATTTGTTAGATTGGAAAACCATTTCTCCCTGAGTGAAACAGTAGTGGTGAGATGAACTGGTGTTTGTCAAAACAAAACAAACATCCTACATTTACTAACCCAGGAAAGCAGTGCCCTGTGCCTGGCAATAGGATGGAAATGGAAATTAATTTTTTTGGTCTGATTTAATTCTGTTTGGCAATGGTAGACACATCATCTGGCATTAACTGCTTCTGTAAGATGAAAAATTATATCCTGATATACTCTTACTGCAGTAAAAATAGTGAGGGACAAAATTTTGACAAGAGGAGTCTGGAAAGAGTGAAGGGCAGCCTCACAAGGCTTAAACTGCAGCTTTAAGAATATAAATATTTGCAGAAATGGGAGCTGTGTTATATCCATCCATCCATCCATCCATCCATCCATCCATCCATCCATCCATCCATCCCTTTGCTTTTCTCTGACTTAGACATGTCTCTTGTTTGTTTTGTCTGAAGCCAGGCCTCTGAAAATCAATCTTTTTTCATCCTTGTTGGATGTTTAGGTTGAAAGCAATGGATCTCATGTACCAAGCCATAGGGTTCATGTTTTTCCTTAGGGCTATCCAGTAGCCTTCAAGTCAAGAAAGCAAATGTTTTAAATTGCTTTTTTAGCATAAATATCTCCTTCTTTTCCCCTGGAGGTTGCTAAAGATGGAGGAAATCACATTTTTTTCTCAGAACTAGAACTTGCCATGCCTCTGTCTGACCACTGGAGTGGCATCAGCAGCTCAGGCTGCTCAGGAGGTTGCCCTGAGAGGTGATGGAAATTGAGTTACCTTGGGCTGAGGGATGTCAGAGCTCAGGCTGGTCTGTGTGCTGGGGCAGAGCCCAAGAAGGACAAGTGTTGGATCCCAGCTGGGAGCTCAGGGATTACACCTCTGCTGGATTACTACCCTGGAGGGACCTTTAGGTGCACAGGATGTCCTCACATGTAAAAGCAGTGAATTAAAATGAAAATAGAGCAGATTGCTCTTTTCTCAAAGGTTAGGAAACCTGCTTTGCCATTCAAGAAATAATGTATGGTAAAAATAGCTTCTTCAGTGACTAGGAATTGTCTGCTGTTGTGAAGTAGATGTTACTGCCACAAATAACTGAACAAAGTCAGGGGAAAACAATGCTTTTAATCTGTTTTAGAGAAAATGGCTTTTTTCATTAAGGATGCTTAAATAGGGTTGTTTATTTTATAAGCAGACAAGTGTCCCATGATACACATTTTTTTAGCAGCTTAGAGAACCATTTGGGAGCAAAGGCTGATAAAATAGATGATTTTTGTTTAGTTACTCCATTGACACATTTGAAGACCTGTTTATGTGGTGTAGATAGATTTTTCCTTTGGTTGTTTGTTTTGGTGTGCTTTTTAGCAGTAAACAGTGGGTATTTGAAAAAGCTGGAAGGTGTCTGTGCTTAGGTGAATTTTAGTTTTTACAATCCTTTTATTTTCCTCATTAATCCCACACAGAGGATAAATGGTAGGAAAGAAAAAGTTTAGAAATTTATGGAATCTATTAAAAATAAATGCAGTTATATTTGCATTTCTTAATTAGAAATAAACCACTGTAAGGGTACAAAGTCTTTATCTGCCTGTCCCTCAAATATCTGATAGAAGAAAACCCTAAAAGCAACTTCTAGGGGAAAGTATATGTATCATGGTAAAACAAAAGGTGTTCTATTGAAGCAAACCAGGATCTTGGCCTGATATTTATGCTTCTGTGTGGGTAAACTGGCCTCAAAGGGCTTTAAGCATGGAGTTTATTATCAATGCTTAGGAGCTTGTTTCTGTCCCAAAAATGCCATTGAGCATGTTTTAATAGAGGGGCAGAGATACTGGAGAAAATTGTTCTTTGGCTGTTACTAGTTTATTGTATGATTTTTAAAATTCAGTGTAGTACTTTCTAGGAAACCAATGCTGTCATTGTGATAGATCACACAGAATCTGTTGTTGTTGCCATTGCCATTTTATTTCTTCACTTTATTCTTTATTCCTTACTCCTTTTTTTACCTGTTGGTCTCTTATTGTTGATTTCCTTGTAAGTGCTAACTAGACAGGTTTTAAATATGCTGTGACTTTCATGTTATGTGACCCCTTTCTCATCTGTTTGTGCTCTTAATCACAATTCTAGCATTATCTTTATATGGAAGCAATTATGGCAACATTGGAGAAGCACATACTTATTTGTTTCTTGCAGTTCATAGTATGCAAAGAGCAGGCTGCTCTAATCACTGAAGTCTGTGAAGAATTTTGGCAAACTAACCATAGACTGCATTCTTGCAATTCATGTAGATTCATACTGTGTCTGGTAATTTTTCTGGGTTTTGTTTGGTTTGGGGGTTTTTTTAACTCTTGATATTTAGTCTGTATGCACTTGTTTACTGAATGAAAGCTACCAGCCATAGGGAGGAAAAAAATCAGACATTTAAAGTTTTTAGTGTCCAGTTCATCTCTGATAAAATGGAGGCACAAGGTATGACAGCACTGGAGTAGTGCTAGCCTGAACTTTCTTCTAGCATGTGACTTGTGATTAGTTCAGTAATGCTCAGTGGCTCCACTTAAAAGGAAGTGGTCTCTTAGAAGTTTAACTAATTCTTTTAAGTACTTTCTTTTGTTTGGTTGGGTTTTTTTGGGGGGGGGTTGTTGCAGTTATTAGGGTTTTACAGGATGTTTGTTTGTTTGTTTGTTTTTGGTTTTTTATTAATGTCCAAGAGGAGCAATATGAAAGAAGATCAGCCATGGATGGTAATTTGTGGGACCCCTTGATGGGCTGTGAATTCAAATGAAAGCTTAATATCATCAGAGTTCCAACATGAAGCATTGATCAGTCTAGTATTTCTGAATATAATTTTCTCATTGTGAGACTGAGATACACAGAGAATGCAGAAGCTTTGGACAAGTGTTAAATAGAAAGCAAATTTCATAAAACACTGCCAGTGAATGAGTATAAATAAATGCTTGTGTAGCCATAGGATAAAATACCATGGAAATGGTACTTTCTGTAATAACACCCATTTTCTTTCACTTTGTTTGTCGCTTCCTTTGATTTTTACCTTCTTTTTTCCACACTATTTTTCATTCTGTTACATGTTACTATACTGCAAATATTACTGCTTTTCAAGCCCATCAGGGACTTCAGTTTTTAAAGTATTACCACCTGTCAAGAGTAAATTTTTTTCCTTTTGGATGAGAAAAGTTGGCCTCGTACCTCCTACACATCAATTTCCTTACATTTTAATGTCTCTTGTTAAAAAATATTTAAACTAGTTGTTATATTTTTAAAACAATGCTGAATATAAAGGGAATTCAGGGATAAACAATCTCTAAATTGTATAACAATTTTTTATTATGTTGGATAACACTAATATACTTAGAATATACTATATTCTAATATACTTAGAATCTTGGAGAAGTTATTTCAAAGCATGAATAGAGCATGTTTTTAAGACCTAGAATTCTTCTGTTGTGTGAAAGTTACTAATGGATATTTCTGTGTATAAATGGAGGTAAAAAACTCTGGATTGGTTAAAAGCAATGGGCCTGTTTCACACCATGCACATAGGTTTGTGTTCTCTCTGGTTGACTCAGCCATGGTTTTCCTTCCTCGTGGGTATGTTCCAGCATCAGTTGATCTTGGTGGCAGACTTCCCTTTTGGCTTCAGAGGTGTAAAGTCAGTCTGCACTGATTGAAAGCCTTCCAAGGAAGTGTGCCTGACACTGGAAACAGCCAAGTTAAGGGAGAACAGCTACATAAATGTAGTGCAGGAACAAAAGCAAGTTCTCTTTTTTGTCAGGGTTCCAGTGACATTTGGTGTATCACGGATATGACAAAGAAGTCGTGGAAGTAACTGAATATACACACTGTGGAGCTACATTGTTAATGTGATTCAAAAGAACATCTTAAGGGTTCTACTTTTAAATCCTTTGGGGTACAGCTACAAGATGTTATGCTGTCCTGTGACACAAAGTAATTTTTTAAACATCCTACTGCTTGAAACAGTCTGTACCATGGCCACTGAACAGGATCTTGGCATTGAGTATTGAGTTTTTTATGCTGTTCTTTTGGTGAGGAGAGAAACAGACTAATTTATGTTAGTGCTTTATAATTTAATGTTATTCTTTTTTCTTTTTTTGTGAGTAATGATGCCTGATTGAGAAATTGTACTTAAATACAGTTATGTTTGATACATGAGACAGAACATGTGATAGTTTATCTAATTCAAAGGCTAATTTATTGGCTTCATGGCAGGAAAATAATAGTAATAACATTCTGAGCTTTTTTTAAAGTATGTATTAAAATAAATTTAACAATACAGTTACTGAGTAGTAAAGCTATGATTTATTTATGAGGGTAGTTCAATGAGTGCTAGTAAAGTAAGCATACTTTGTGAAGTATTTGGTATGTCCTAGGCATGGTAGTTAAAAATTATTCACCATTTATAGGACAGTTCTTAGACTTCTATTAGTATAAATTCCATGTCTTTCTGAAATGAAGTCATGCAAGACTCTGAGGGAGTGACAGTAAAGTCACAAATTACCAAAGTATTTTGTCATGTTAAGAATTCTTAAATAATTTCAGTACTGAAGAAACATCTGGGGCTTGTGAAAATTGGAGGATTCTTAAAAGGTCTTGAGAGCTGGATTTGATTTTTGTGAATGCATACTTACTATTTTTTTCTTGAAAACCTGTTCGTGGTAAAGTAAGATGGGGGGAGGTGCCCATGAACAGTATACCTCAAAAATCCAAGTGTGTTCTTGTAAAGCTGGCTGTCAGCCATGGATAATGTGGGATTCTGGGCAAGTTTCAGCAGCTCAGGCTGGAGTGTGGTGTGGGTGCCCTTCTGGAGGCAGGAGAGCCAAGTTTGGGAGTGCTCAGGGCTGCAGCAGCAATGCAGGCTCCTGCAGGAAGGACACGAGTGCTCAGGGCTGCAGCAGCAATGCAGGCTCCTGCAGGAATGACACCAGTGCTCAGGGCTGCAGCAGGGATGCAGGGCAGGCTCCTGCAGGAAGGACACCAGTGCTCAGGGATGCAGGGCAGGCTCCTGCAGGAAGGAGTCCTGCAGTGGGAGGGCAGTGCTCACCGCTGTGCTCCTTCCCAGCTGTGGAGGGCATGAGGAAAGGGGAGGAGTTTCTTCCCGGAGCTCAGGTTTCCTCTCCTGGCAGCGGGAAAAGCTTCAGTACCAGCGCTTTGCAGGGAACCAGGTCTGACAGCCACCACTTGCCTCAGAGACAGGGTTGAGCAACAGATAATGCTTTTGCAAAGAACAGTTAATAGCTTATTAGTGAAATTATGCCACAGAGTGAAGTATTCATGTGTACTTTCTTCCTACCATCATCTTGATGCAGATCACAGTTTCCTTATTAGCATTGCCTGGTGCGGTGTTCGTGCCTCTAGTTCTGTCATTGCAGCATTCTTGCACTTCCACCTTAACTACAGGATAACAGCTTGAATTTATTTTTGTGTTTATTGTCACTATTTTCAAGGATATGAAAAAATAATAATGGGTAGGTTCTTTGTCACAACTTTTTAATTTTAAACTGCTTCCAAATTTGAGTCATAAATTAATAAATATGTCTTTCATATATGTCTGTCTGCATATGACTGGGTAATTGTAATAACTTGTTTTTGTAGTGGATGATGCTGGTAAGATAGAACACGAAGGTTCTGCTGAAATTACCATGGAAGCAGAGTCAGAAAGTGGCTCTTGTAAAGTGGATGGCATTTGTCCAGAAGTCATCAAGGTCTATATATTCAAAGCAGATCCTGGAGAAGACGATTTAGGTAAAATACACATGTTTGAGAATACTCCAACCTGACACTTGAAATTTTGCATGAGACTGTTGTTTCTCAAGTGGTATGTAAAAACCTGTGAGTCTGATAGTAAAGATTTGACAAACTTTGAATTTTTGTGGTTTAGCATAGATTTTGGTGAAGTGTATTTAAAATATTTTGCTCTGGTCTTCCTGATTAGGGGGCACAGTAGACATTGTGGAGAGCGAGCCAGAGAATGAGCACGCAGTGGGATTGCTCGATCAGAACAGCAGTATTCGTATCCCAAGGGAGAAAATGGTTTACATGACTGTCAATGATTCTCAGCATGAAGACGAAGACTTAAGTAAGTAGGTGGCTTTCCTTTGGGAGCAGGGATTTTCACTTTCAGCAGTGCAGCATTCCTATTTTTTTTTAAACTTCTTTTTATCTTAGATGTTGCAGAAATAGCTGATGAGGTTTATATGGAGGTGATTGTAGGGGAGGAGGATGCTGCAGCCGCCCACGAACAGCAAATCGATGACACCGAGATTAAAACTTTCATGCCCATAGCTTGGGCAGCAGCTTATGGTAAGTAATGCTTGAAAGAATTGTCCTTGAGTGACACTGCAGCAAAGTACCAGGGATTGGTTTTTGGAGAGTAGTCTAGAGTATTTGTGCTTTTGTGTTTGTTTCTAGAGTTTTAGTTTAAGAATGGTTTCTTAGTATAATGAGCCTTAAAAAGAAAGGAAGAGGGAAGTTGTAAGGCAGGCTTCTTCTTGCTCCTATTTAACTGACATTTTCCTTCATATTTTCATGGTGTGAAAGGGGAAATACATGAGCTTCCAGCTAAAAATTGAATCTCAAGTACCTCTGTTCCTCAGAGTTTTAGGACACAGTGAGAGCTGGCTTGGGACTAGAAGTGAATATTTTTATTTTGGGGTGGGGGGCAAAAAGAAGAAAGCAAATGGTAATATGTAAGATTCAGTGTAGCAGTGAAAAGCAACACTCAACACTGAGGTCTAGCTTGATTTAAGTCCTTTCTAGAAGGATCATATAAACACATGATTTCACTAATGCAAATAATTAATTGATTAATAAAAAGAAGTTGGAGGGAGATAATAAAGTTGTAGCAGAACCTTGAGAGTATTTCCAGCACGCAGAACTATTTTTATTGATATGTGAACACCAGCTGGTGCACAGACTGGTTTCCCAAACTTTTGTAAGCTTAAGACCAGAATTTCATCTTTGCCCCTTTCTCCTTCTAAACAAAACAAAAGAAATAGTGGAGTAGAGGACAAAACGTACATTGTCTGCATGATGTAGATTGTGGTGATGGTGCCAGCAGAGAATTGTGCTGGGAATATAGTGGGGGTGGAATCTTGGACATAAGTCAGGAAGGGCAATATTTCAGGGAGCAGTGTATGTTTAAAAGTTACTTGGGGAATGGATGGTCGTGCACCCAGAGCCTTATCTTAGGCCATATACTGGTGAGCCCAGCTTGAGTGAGAAGGAAATTACATAAGCCACTCTGAGTGGGCATTAAAAATGAAATTAAGTGAACTTGAAACAAGTTGGGTACTAAACATTCAGTGGTTTTGGAGGAGGGAGAGAAAATTGAGCAGAATGTGTTAAAAAGAGTGAGATGGAATTGAAAGGAGAATTGAAGAATGTGGGAAACAGTGGAGTGGTTGCATTGTCAGCAGTAAGCAGCCTAGCATGCAGGGTGAGAGATGGTGGGGACAGGGAGGAGTTAAACATGAAGGCCTGAAAATGGCAGAGGAACACTGGAGCTAGCATCCAGGTGAGAATCTTCAGGCTCTGCACATGTGCCTGGCTCTGAGTCTCCTTACATTAATCATGAATATCAATGCTCAGCACCCTCTGAAAGGAACAGCTGTTGAGCATATTCCACTTTCTTGAGTCTTCCTGTCTTGTGTTCTTTGCTTTCACTAGGAAATGTTGGCTTTTATTGATTCAAGTAAATACTTGACCACAACATTTATTGTTGAAGGTTCACTTTTACTCTTAAATCACCAATGTTAAACTGATTGCCAGTAACTACCTTCTTGAATGTATTAATGTATTTGTGATTTTCATGTTTGTTTTACATACAGTGATGCCATTTGTGTATTAAGCACAAAGCTCTGTGAGGCAGAGACTCTTTACTTCTTTCTGTTACACAATACTGAGCATGCTCTTTGTTCCCAGTAGAAAGAATTTGTAAGTGCTAAAGCATCAGGTGTCTAAATAGTAGGTAGTGTACTTTGTTTGCCACTTTATGGGCTGTTCAGAAAGATTCTTTGATCACAGCTCCTGTTCAGAAACTTGATGTGTGACAAACTTCAGTCAGGTGAATTCAGACAGACAGAAGTGAATGAGAGCTCACACACAAATGTATTTCAGGACTGAGAAGAAAACTGGGCACAGCAGATACTGTGACATGCTATTATTTACTAATGTTAAACATTTTGGGCATAATTAGCAACCAAAGAGATTCAAAAAATGCTGCGTTTGAAGGAGAATTCTCTGTGTAATGAAAAGCCATTAATTCCTGTACATTATGTACTCCTGCAAAATTAGGTTAACAAATGCTCATGATACCAAACATAATTCCTAAGTTACATGGTGAGACATTTTGCAGCTTAGGCTGTCAATGATTACAGTTTGATTAAATGTCCAGATAATAGTTTATTGTTTCTGTTACTACCATTGTAGAATTTGTGTTTGGATTACCTGCAGTGTTGGTAGGTAACTTCTGACCTTACCTTGGTAGGTAATAACAACGATGGCATCGAAAGTCGGAATGGCACTGCAAGTGCTCTTTTGCACATAGATGAGTCATCTGGACTTGGGAGGCTGGCCAAGCAAAAACCAAAGAAGAAGAGGAGACCTGAGTCCAGACAGTATCAGACAGGTGAGTATGTGGTGCCTGGCTCTCATTCATTCAGGCACTTGCCCATAGACAGATCCATGCAGAGTGTCTTGTAAAAGGAGGGGTTTGGAGAGTTACTTGGTTGACAACACTTCTGCTTTATAAATGAGTGCATATTTTATTTTACGAATTTTAAATACATGGGTGATTTGGATTATGGCAAAGGAAGCCACCTCTGACATAGGAAAAAGTACTATTGCAAAAGGTTAAAAAGCTATATACTTAACTTGCCACACCCATTTTAATGTTTAATGTAACTTTAAAGGGCAATGTTAGATAAATGGTATTCTGTAATCATGCCTTTTAAAACCTCTTTTTTTTGTCTTTATTGAAAATATGTAGAACAATGCATTTCATTATATCAGCTCGGTAGGTAACTGGAAAGTCTGAACATTGTATATTAATTTTCAGTAGTGTAACTTCTATACCCTTTCCTGTTTTAATGGTGAAATAAAATTGCCTTGATGTTTGTGCCTATTTTTTTCTTTTCATCTGTGAGAACAGAAGTGTTTTATGGCATAATTTGTTCTCTGCTGTTATTGTGTTACAGTCAGAATATTTATTTGGTTTGATAAAGTTGAAAAAAACACAACTTTTTTTCAGTAGCCTTGCCTTAAATAATTCTAAAAGTTTCTTTCCAAATTGTGACTTAACTGCAGGAGTTCTGTTTTGTTTAGCTTAAGTTAGTAAACTGTGCAAATTGAAGTTAGCCTTTTCTATTTCCAGCTAGTCAGTTCTCCTGAGATGGAGACATTTTTGGACAAGACCGCTTTTTTAACTTGTCTAGGCAAATTCAGGGTAAACAAATCAGGGTAATAGATGAGTGCAAATAATTTCCAAAGCTTTGAGGTTTCTGTATGTGAAACATGTTCTTATTGATTCTTGCTTGGTACCTCTTCAGATTGTAGCTGTGACAGATGGCGTAAGAAGGAGGTGTTAGTTTCAGGGCATCTGAATTGTACTCAGTGGTAGGTGATTAAACTTCAACATTAAACTTTTTCTACCGATTTGTGGAGAGTAAAGAGAAGATTGTGTACTTTGCTTACTAGATGATACTCAGTTTAACAAGTTGGCTGCTGTTCTTTGCACCAGCCACTGGTTTCTGCATGTATTTAATGTGTGAACTCAGTCAGAATTCTTCAAAATAGAATTATTTGAGGTGAGGAACATCTGTATTGTAAAATGTACATATCCCATCTTTCTCCACAGTTCATCTTACTGTTAACATATGACATTTATGGAAGTGTAGTATTATTGTATAATATTGATTGATAAAGGGCTTTTTTGTTTTTTTTCAGCAATTATCATTGGCCCCGATGGTCATCCATTGACAGTCTATCCCTGCATGATTTGTGGAAAGAAATTTAAATCCAGAGGTTTCTTGAAACGGCACATGAAAAACCACCCGGAGCACCTTCTTACCAAGAAGAAATACAGATGCACAGACTGTGATTACACTACGAATAAAAAAATAAGTTTACATAACCACTTGGAGAGTCATAAGCTGACCAACAAAACAGAGAAGCTTACTGAGTGTGATGAGTGTGGGAAAACCTTCTCTCACGCAGGAACTCTATTCACTCACAAGATGGTGCACAGGGACAAAGGAGTTAATAAAATGCACAAGTGCAAATTCTGCGATTATGAGACAGCAGAGCAGGGGTTACTGAGTCACCACCTTTTGGCTGTCCACAGCAAGAACTTTCCTCACATTTGCGTGGAGTGCGGCAAAGGGTTCCGCCACCCATCGGAGCTGAAGAAGCACATGCGGATCCACACTGGCGAGAAGCCCTACCAGTGCCAATACTGCGAGTACCGATCGGCCGACTCTTCCAACTTGAAAACCCACGTAAAGACTAAACACAGTAAGGAAACGCCGCTCAAGTGCGACATTTGTTTCCAGACTTTTTCAGATACCAAAGAGCTGCAGCAGCATACGCTTATGCATCAAGAAAGTAAAACGCATCAGTGTTTGCATTGTGACCATAAGAGCTCAAACTCGAGTGATCTGAAACGACACATTATTTCAGTCCACACAAAAGACTATCCTCATAAGTGTGATATGTGTGATAAAGGCTTTCACAGGCCTTCGGAACTGAAAAAACACGTGGCGGCTCACAAAGGTAAAAAATTGCACCAATGCAGACATTGTGACTTTAAAATTGCAGATCCGTTCATTTTGAGTCGCCACATACTCTCAGTTCACACAAAGGATCTTCCATTCAGGTGCAAGAGATGTAGAAAGGGCTTTAGGCAACAAAACGAGCTGAAAAAACACATGAAAACACACAGTGGCAGGAAAGTTTATCAGTGTGAGTACTGTGAGTATAGCACTACAGACGCCTCAGGCTTCAAACGGCACGTGATTTCCATTCACACAAAAGACTACCCTCACCGGTGTGAGTATTGCAAGAAAGGTTTCCGAAGGCCTTCAGAGAAGAACCAGCACATTATGCGACATCATAAAGATGTTGGGCTGCCTTAAAGTCTCTTTCACAGACTTATGGCTGGAATTATAAAGGAAATTTGCCTTTCAGGCAGTTAGCTTATTTTAAAGCCAATCACCTGCGATCACACACACACAAAAAAAAACCCACAAAAAAACAAAAACAAAAAAATACTGTGCATTTGATTTGTTGCTGTATAAAAATAGGATTATTGCTTGTAGTTGACTTTTATACCTTTTGTTCAATAGCGTGTTCTGAATTCTATTCAGTTTGTTTAATAAATGAAGAAAGATGGCAACAATAAAGTTGCATTTAATAAAGTAAACCCTGTCTCTTACTGAATTTTTCAACCGTAATAGTTTATTTAAGTATATTTATCTTACTGATCTCGTTGATACTCACAGTGTCCATGTTAATGCAGTTTTGTCGTGAATTTTAAAAATAGGAAAATTCTCTAGATAAAATTGTCAGAGGTGTGTATGGAATGGGGAATTGTCATGTTGACAGTAAAGTCACTAGGGCCCACCTGATTGTTCTGTTTTAACTATACAGACTTCGTGGCAGGTTAACTATTTTCCGGTTGAGGAGTTACAAGTCTCACTTTGTGTTTTCATTCTGGTTTCAGAGAGAAAAATACTTTAAAAAATGGTTTGGGGCGGTTTTTATCTTTCCTGGGCAAATTCAAAATATGCGCAAATACTACATTTATTGTTCTGTGCTTCTTTGTCTTTGAAAGATTTTGTGTGTTACAAGAGTTGGGTTTTTTCCACTTTATTCCTGTCTTAAATGTTGGAAACGTAAAATACTCTTGTTCCATTTGCAGAGTTAACAATAGATCACAACTGTCTGTATGTGCTGGTAAACGTACCTCAAACTTTATGCTTTTATGTATGTTAGTATTTCTTTGAAAGAGCAGTTTGTGGTTCAAGTCACATTTTTATTGTTAGTTGTTTTAGAATAGAATTTACGACCAAGAGGTGCCTCAATTTTGGAAACCAGATATTTACAATGAAAGCTTAAGAAGGGAATGGAGTGGAGCAGATGAGTTCATAAGGAGTAGAGACGTAACGTAGATATCCTTAATAAGAAAAGTAACTTATGATAGATGCAGTTCTGTTACTAAATTAAATGTTTTTCCTGAGCCATTAGTAGCTGTGTTCAGTGGCTGTTTAATAATTAGTACTGTATCCAGAATTAACCCAGTTCTTTCAATCTGTTTATAAACAGCTGGGAGAATATTACAATTATTAGATGCAATTTTGCCACCTGAAGGCTATTATAAAGCAGCTCCATATCATTTGCTAATTGCAGTGTAAATGTACCAAGCACAAAGTCTTTAACAACAACCTTGGAGCAAAAACCCCAAACCATTTTAATTACAGGCCAGATTTTAGGACATGGCCCTGCTCCCCTTGCTCAAATTCTCATCCCAGCCACTGATGATGGATTGCAGAATTCAGTCCCAGCTGCCTGCCAGATTAGGTTAGATTTGTAACCAACAATTCCCTAATGGAAAGGCTTCAGAGGCTGAGCCAGTGTTAATTCCTCTTTCTAGGCAGGTGAACTTGCAATTGAACTCAAACAGGAATTTTAGTGATAGTTTCAAGTCTGGGGTGATAGAGGGACAAAGGTTTCCTTTCTGGATGTGCATCTTCTAGGCCTTTTGTAATTTGTCTTGTTACCAAGCCCTGCCCCTACTGCTCCTCCCTCCTGTCTCACTGTAAGCTGAAATTCTTGTCCATAGTGTGCAGTTCAGGAGAGTCCAATGCCATGTCACTGCCTGTGCTGTAGGATGGTTTTTCTTTCTTTGCCTGCTTGCAGTGCCCCCAGACTTGCTGGGTGCTCTTGTGTAATATTGCTACTCCATGACCCTGAAGTGTGTAATTCCTGGCTGTGCTGCATTGTGCCTTCCCTGAAATCCCCGCTGAAGCCAGTGGATTTCCTCATGGCCGTAGTGTCCATTGCCTGCTGATGCCAAACCAGATGCAGTAAAACCCAGCAGAGATTCCCACTTGCTTCTTGCAAAATACTTGCCTGTGACTACTTTTTTTTCCTCTCTTATGTTCAAGCATTTTCTAACTGGAAACCTGGAAAGTGTACAAAATCTGCAGAAAATCCCATAGTAGTGCTGAGGATTTTAGCCATTTTGAACTTTATTTTTTTAAATAAGCTGAAAGACAAAGAACACAATTTTACGCATTTTCTTTCTCTTACGTAGCCTGGAATCATACCCACTTTTTTTTTTTTTTTAAAGCACAATGTTGAAACATTTTTTTTAATAATTAAAGGGTTTGGTCAAGTGGATTTTGTAAAATGTATTTGTCTGTATAAAGAGAAAATGAAATTATAGTTATTGTTAATGTACTGACATTAGTTACAGGTTAGTTTTAATTCTTAAATAATTTGCTTAGCAAATGCTATAAAATGGATGTTTCAGTTTAATGTTTAAAAAAGGTACAGATTTTTACAAGGACATAATATAAATTATTGTTCTGTAGAAAATACCCTGTTAAATATTGTATATGTCCTTCCCTCTGTACACTTTGTAAAAAAGACAAAAGAAAAAAACAAAATACATAGAACCATATAGGGATGTGTGACATTATTGTAATTGTGTACTTGATAATAACGTGAAAAAATAAAATTCAAAATATTTTCCTTTTAATGCACGTTTAGTCTGTTTGATGCCAGTTCTGAGCTGGAGCCTTGCTCTGAGGGACGCGGTCACCTGCAGCTCTCCTGCACTTTACCTTCCTTCTGCTCCCTGTCCTCGGCTCATTTTGTGCAGTACTGGGGCAGGAGTGATTCAGTCCAGCTGTGGACGAAATGTTCCTTTACCTGGAAGTCTGCAGAAGTGAAAGGGATGGCAGGTCTTCGAAATCCATTTTAATGCCTGGTTTTATATTAAAGAATTCACATCTGATCAACTTCTGATAATGCCTTCGTGTTTTTCTGCAAGGTGGTTACCTGCTAAGTGCTACTACATGTCCCAAAACGCCCCACCAGACCTTGAAACAAATGGGGGCCCTGCTGCTGTTGGGACTGAATAAATGTTTGCTGGTGCCTCTTTAGCCATGTGAGCCTCAGCAGGGCCCAGCTGCCCCTTCCCGCTGGGATGGCTGAGCCGGGTGAGCTCTGCGGGGAGGTGCCTGAGCTCACTGCCCTGCCCGGCTTCTCCAGCCGCCGCTCCCCGTGCAGGGCCGGCAGTGGCCGGCTGGGGGTGCAGAGGGCGTGGGGCTGCTTTCCCACTGCTCTCGGAATGCTTCAGCCCCGCTAAATCCAGCTGGGCACTGGGAGCTCCTCTGGCAATGGTCTGTCTGGGCACTGGGAGCTCCTCTGGCAATGGTCTGTCTGGGCACTGGGAGCTCCTCTGGCAATGGTCTGTCTGGCACATCCTGTGCTGACAGCACGTCACCCAGTGCCAGCCCAGTGGTGCCACGGCTGGCAGAGGTGCTGCTGGATGTCAGTGCCCTCTCTCTGCACCTGCCTGCCCTGGGAGGAGGCCCAGGTACCTTCAGGACATCTATACCTGTTAGTTCACTCTCACTGGTGCCTTTAGGAAATACTTACTTGCTCCTCATCTCAGTGATTCAGCCCCACTGAACTGGGGCATTGGGCAACTCTTCACAGCAATCATCTGCCACACTGCAGAGCCAGCAATCTCCCTTTGATTTGGTTTGGTTTTTGTTTTCTCCATCTACCTGATGTTCCTCAACCACTCATCAGGAAATTGTACATTGAGTACCAGAGACATTCAGGGCCCTGGAGCAGAAATGCCCCCAATTCTGGCTGCATCATTCATCTGTGAGGAAGGGCCAGGAGCAGTTACCAGCTCCAGGCTCCTGCACAGTAGCAAGCCCCCCCATCCTCTAGGATCTCCCCCTCTTCCTCTTGGATTTCTGTAGCTGTGGGAGCCTCACTGCTCTGCTGAGGGATGCTCCACTTGCCCAGGTGCCTGCAGCCCATGTGGGTGATTTCCCCCTCACTGGAACACAGCCAAGGCACCCAGAACCTGGATGCCAACCTGAGAGTTCTTTGACTGCCTTATTTGCAAGCCAAAGTCTGTGTCACTAGTTAGGAAAGCTGGATAGCTTTTCACTGCTGTTCTCTGGCTTGTTAAAGTAGTAATTAAAATTAAATAATATATAGTTAATAGGAAATACAATGAATACATTAACAATTAGGACAGGTAGAAAATTGACCAAGGAGTGAACCAAAAAGGGAGTAGAGAGGCCAGGGGAAAAGAAGTGGCTGTTGATACACACAAATAAAAACCTTTCCTTTGGTTTTTGCGATGTTTGAAGAGGGGACGAGTTGATTTGGTTTCCTGTAAGTGCTGATGCAGAAAAGGCAAGCGTTTCCTGTAAGTGCTGATGTAGAAAAGGCAAGCGTTTTGATAGTTTTTATTTCATAGAAGTAACATAAGTATCAAATAAGGCTGGGGATGGTTTTTTCCAGACCTGTGACAATCAATGTTATAGGCCAAGAGCATTTAAATAGTACAAGCACAGGTGGTTCAGAGGCCATGTACCAGACTTTTGTAATACTGGAAATCTGCAAATCTGGGGGAAAAAAGTTACTGTTCCATTGAAGATAAAAATTAGAGAATGATCTCAGCACAAGCCCAGGCAAGATCAGGATAAAGAATTACAGCTGCTGGCACCAAGTAAAGAAGGAAAGATAAAAAAATTTAAACATATTACAGTTACAGCACGTGTGCCCTAGCTTTGAACAGATCCCTCCGGTGCTGTGGTGGTGCAGGGTCATGTGCTGGGCTGTCCCTGCACAACTCTGCAGAGCCAAGCCCCAGCTACCACCTCTGCTTACCCCTGCTCTGCCTCTCGCCCGATTGTGTGCTGTGGTTTAACCAGTGTTGGAGGTTCCCTGTAACCAGCTCCAGAGGAGCCAAGGGTGCGGTGTTAACAGCCCCAGATGAGTGACTCCCATTGTGGGTGGTGCTTGTTCTCCTGGGGGATGTCTGTCAGAGACGGCCAATGCTCCTGTGCTGCTCAGGGGCTGAGGAGGCTGAGTCAGTCTCTTTTGAGGAGCCAAGGGCTTGAAATCAAGGTTTTGATGGAAAATCAAAGCCCAATACAAAGCACCAGCCTTGATGAGAGTGTTTCCAACAGGAATCACAGAGATGTTCCTGCTCTAGGAAGCAGAAAGCCACATTTTGAGATTTTTAAACTAAAATCTAGCAAGTTGGCTAGAAGCTCAAAGAACAACATAGAAGTAGTGTCAGACAGGGTCTGAAAGTCCTGCCTTGTCCTATTTAGATTTCTTGGTCTCAGTACAGTTGCTCCCATCCAGGCACAAAAGCCACCTGTGACTGATTTTCTTGGGACTCCCAGGTGCTACACAGGTCCTGAGGGGTATCTACACATGAGGGTGTGCCCAGAAACAAGTACAGGTAAAAAGACACTTCATGACAGACAAAAGAAGGACATAACATAGACTTGATTTTTCTCTTGCTCTGGCATGAGAAATTTTTTTTGTTAATCTGATACTGTAAAGTTAGCTCTAAGAAAACTAGGACATATTTTGTTTGACACAGCCCAGAAAAACAAATGCCAGGATTGTATCCATTTGAAAGCATGAATCATAATTAACAAGCACTCACAGGTACAGAAGCTGGGATGTTACAGCCAGTCAAATGACTGGCAGAGGCAGAGAATGCTAAGAATAAATAAGTGCTTGAAACCAGGAGAATTAATATATACTCTATATATTTACTCTATTTTTAAATGTCATTATGGTATCATTAATACCATTTTACCTATCTATCATGGCCTTACTAAGAGAGGACTTTCATTTCCTTACTTCTTAGGCTTTTTATGCAGAAGTTGTGCTGAAAAGTTTCTGGCACAATGTGAATTCTCTGTGGGTAGTCAGAGCAATGCCAGCACTTGTCCAGACTCGCTGAGCTCCTTTGCAATAGTACCCAAAGCTGTCACCACACTGGACAGCTGACCAGTATCACAATAAACCTAACATGGATGCAGGAGAAAACACCCCACAGCCCCATATTACCATGGAAAAGATCTTCTGTAGTACAACAAACACCTTGCAAAGAGACCCCAGCAAGCCAGGACAGTGATACCATCTCATAGTCACTGCAGAGCAACAGGAGCCCTGACCCTCCTCTTGTTAGGGCAGCTTGGGGCTCTGGGCTCTCCCCACAAACCCAGATACTTCACATGTGCAGGCACAGGGCCTGGGAAGGATCAGAAGAGCTGACTGCTGCAGAAAGACAAACAGCCTGTGCTGCAAGTGTCCTGTGCCAGGATTTCTGCGTGACCCTGAAGAGAATGCCAGCAGGAGTGCAGGATTGGCTCCTGTGTGAGGCTGGGGATGATGGATCCTTGCCACTGAGGCCAGGTAGCTTTACCTGCAAGTGCAGAGCAAAACTTTCCCCACAACTTGGATATTCAGTGCCTGCTCTCCCAAGGCTGGTAGGCAGGATCCTGGTTTGGACACTTTCCCAGGAGTCCCAATGTGTGCTGGGTCAAGGGGGCCTCCTGACAATTGCACAGAGAGATGGAACCAGCCCCCTCTCCTCCCCTGGCTCTGGTTGAAGGAGGAATGGCTGCTGGGCTGCCAAGAGTGCCTGAGCAGCAACTCCTTTTCTGACTAGATATTCCTTTTCTTCATTGAGAGCTTTGGAAATGAGCTGAAGACAATGAAATAAAACCAAAGTACCAGCCTGGCCACTTGCAGGAGGTCAGTGGCAGAAAGGACTGCATAAAAAGAGATTTCCCTCTTGCATCAGGGAGACAAGGAGGCTGGGAAAGGTGCGCCAGCAGCTAAGCACCAGCTGCCTTGCATTTCCTGATGTGGAAGACCATTAAAGCAAAGAGAAAGCCCTGTACATGCAAGACCATCCCTGGCTCCTCAGGGAGGAGAAGGACTTGATTTACCATCTGTGTTCAAATAAGTGATGTCCCCCAGAACACACATCCATCGGTGAGATGCACCGGTGCTTGAAAGACAAAAACATTTGGCAAGTGATGTCTCTTCAGTATGACACAGCTCTTACATAAAAGAAAACAAAATTAACATGTTCTTGACTTGAAAGTGATTCCAGATTACAAAGCAGACTCTTAAAGTTAGTTGAGCTCCAAGTGTCTAAAAATAGCATTTGTTCCCCTTCTTATTTATTTATTTATAATTTTTGGAAGAGCATGCAATGAGATGTTATGCAAATGGCAGATAGCTAGTGCTGACAGCTGTGCCTATAGTAATCAGGAGGCTGGACACCAGAAGAGCACCTCTAAAGGAGAGAATCAATGCTGAGGGGGCCATATCCATCCTTTAGTTGCCCTAAAGGAAGGATGTGGTGCTTTTGTATGTTTGGATGCCCAGGGTCCTCCTGTGGTGCAAGATCACCCCAGCAGTGCTGGGGATGCCATCTCAACCACTGAGCCCTGTGCCAGCACACCCTGCTGCTTCCCTGCAGGTGGGCTTTTATTCCCCATTGCACGAGGGAGTCAATTCCTGTGTCCAAAGCCTTATCAGACCTGCCACTGCTTAGCTCATTAGTACTAAGAGGCTTGTGAGTCTTAAATCACTGATCCTATTAGTGGGATCAATATTAGGAACCAATATTAGGAGTCTTGTTCCCACTTGGGGCTGCCAAGTCCAAGGGGCAGAATTCACAGGGTTTCCTTTTGGTTTTTGGTTGGTGTAGCCAAGACCAAGTTAATTTGGTCTGCTGACAGACCAAATGATGGCTGGTTCAGGAGTGCATGGCTGTTCCCCCTCTGTCACCATGGAGGAGCCTCCATGAGCCTGTGATGCTGCAGAGAGAGGGTTTGAGCACCAAAGCGACACTTGGAGAGCTTTGGGGAGAGGCAGTGAGGGATGTCTCCAAACAAGAGGAATGCTGGGCAGCTTTCCCAGCTGATGCCTGCTTAGAAAGCTTGCGGTGCTCCTGACCTGTGGTGCTCCTGACCTGTGGTGGCCAGTTTCAGGAGGCTTGTGGAAAGATGGTAATTCAAGACAGAGTAAAGGGAGTTATAGGTTTATGCTGAAAATCCAAAATTTAAGTTAGCAGATGTTACTTTTGCTTCTTTTCCTTGAATTCTCTTATAGAGAGGTTGGTAGTACTGAGAAATGTGTCTTGTACCATTTCCTTTTGCAAGGCACCGACAGTCCCAAAAACAGGGGAATCGGATGTACCTAAGGGAGAAGTGTTGCCTTTGCATAGGGGTTGAATCAGTAGCTGAAGTCCACACTTTGAGCAACTAGGTTGGTTGCCCATTATGATAGCAGCAACCCGCTGTAAAGTTAAGTGGATGCTGCTTGGCTCTAAGCTGTGACTAGGCAGCTGACTTGGCCTCTGATTCTGTGTGGGACAAAGTTATTTGATTAGAGGCGAAGGCGTCATTTTGAGGCCAGCAAGAGGCAGAAGGCCGGCAGGAGGGCAGGGCTCCGGCGGAGCAGGGAAGCCGGGCTGTGCGGCTCCCCCAGAGCCACCGTGCCAGCCCCTCTGCGGCAGCCCCGAGCTGCTCCACGGCAGAACCCTCCTGTCCCCGGCACCCCCCTCGCCCCCGGCGGGCCCGGGCCGCGGTCGGCAGGTGGCGGTGCCGGATAAGGCCGGGCCCGGGGGCTGAGGGGGCCCGGGGCGGGGAGGGCCGGAGAGGCCCCGGGGGCGAGGGCAGCTCGGAGGGGCCGGGGGCTGGAGCAGGGAGGGCCCGGGGCGGTGAGGGCCGCGGGGGCCCGAGGCGGGGAGGGCCGGGCCCCCTCAGCCCCGGAGCTGCGGGACCCGGCCAGAAGCCGCTGGCCAGGGCTGCCGGGGCCGCGGGCACCTCGGAGAGCCCCAGAGAGAGCCCCGCCGCCAATGGGCCCCTCCCGGCATCAGTTGCCCTAAACAGGGAGTTAAACCCAGAGATCTGCCCTGGCAGCCGGGGCACCGGGGCCTGCCCCGAACCCAGTGCTCAGACTCAGTGTCACTGGTGTCCTGCCAAACCCCCGCGGCCGGACAAAACCCCAAAATGCCCACCCTGGCAGTGGGCGAGGAGAGCAGGACAGCTCTCCTCGCCCAAACCCGAGTTCCTCCCCGAGGGATGCTGCTTCAGGCAAAGCGGGGACGGGATTATCCATTGTCTCCCTCACCTTGCAAATTCTCTCACCACAGCTGCTGTTGTTACAGCGAATAGCAAAGGAATTAATGATTCATCGCTTAATTTCCTCTTCCCCTCCTCCCTGCACCTTGATTTTGCTTTAATAAACTGGTCTGGAGCCAACTGCAGCATCAGGTTAATAATGACTTTAAGCACCATTTATGCTGCTATCGTGGCAATTTAAATTGTCACTTTCTATTAAAAGGTCTAACTCCAAATGGGTTTAGCTGAAAGCATTGGCACTGACAGTGCAATTAAATAACAAAACTCTTTTCTTGGGATGTCAGTGCAAACATATTTTAAATAGGGGGTCAGAAGCACCTAGCTAATTTAAACTACAGTATAGCTTTCTTGTGAAGAATAATACCTGATGCAGGGAGTTTTTTCCATGCTGTGTGACAGTTTTTATTGTGAGCGTGAGACTTAAAGAAGTGATGTGCCAAAGGAGTTCAGCAGCATTTGTAAACTCTTGTCTTCATGATAAACTTGGGCAGTGCTGCATAAGCAAAAGCCATCATTTCTCAGCAGATACACATGAAAACATATTGATCCAAAAGGCCTCTGATTTACAATCTTGATTTCCTCCAGACAGTTTGTATGAACAAATCACTTTACTGGGCATCCATGTGGTCCTTTGTCTCCAGATTTAGTGCTTATCTGTCAGAAACATACTGTGTATGGTGCACCTTGCATGTCTCACGTTCTTTTTACCTGTGGCCCTGGAGTCATTTATGAACCACATTGTTCTGTGGGAAAACACACTCCTGTGTATAGGATTTTTAAAGCTCACCTGTAAAAATCACATCCAGTTCCTCAACTGGCTGCAAAACAAAAGTTCTTTATTTGCAAGCTCTGTGTGGCAGCTGCAGTGCCAGTGCCAGGCTGGCCAGCCAGCTCCTCCTTTGCTCCTGCTCTGCCTCAGCTCTGCCTCCTCTCTGGGTCTGGCCCTTTCCTCCTGCACAGGGCACAGCCTGGTCCTCCTTTTCCAAGCGCCTTGGATCTTCAACTCTACCCCACATGTTAAGCTGCTTCCTTTTTTGGTATTGATGCCTCAGGTTTTGGCTTTTATATTTTTCAGATTCTGTACTGCTTTGGTGTGTACTTCTGAGCTTCATATTAGGGGATGGTAAGCTCTCTTCACAGAGCAGGCAGACAAAACAATTCCTTCTTTAGCTGGAGACCAAGGACAAATGATCCAAATCTCAGGCCCAAGAGCACAAACAATGGTGGAATGAAGAGAGAAAAACAAGAAGGATGGGACTTCATGGGCTGAAGCTATAATTGGACAATTAACTCCAATATGCCAATGGACCAGAACTCATAAAAGTGAGAGACCTCGTGACCAGTCGTGCATTTTGTGACCATTTTGGCTCATCTTGGGTGTAGCCCTGGCTGGGCTCTTGTGCTGCCCAAGGTGCATCCATTGAGGCCTCTTAATAAAAACCTGCTTTATTCTTTAGCTCCATCTAGCCTCTGTTCTAGGTCAGCCTTCACAAGGCATCACTACCAAGTAAAAATCCTTTTGCTGCAAGAAGGAGACTGAGACTATTTAATGTGTAGCAGGTGTTTAACATCCTGATCAAATTACTTACCATGAATAAGTCACAGCATCACAGAAAGATGCCTGCTCAGCTTGTGTTGATTTTCCTAAAATCAGCTTATGTTTCCTTATCCCTAAGAAGAGGCAGCCTGAAAGCACAGCCCCTTTGCTGGACATCAGACAGAAAAACACAACTGCCATCCTCAGTGTCTGTCCCTCAAACAGGAAGTTAAAATATACCTGAACAGCTTTAATGGTTTGTATTTTCATTTTAATGCCTTTAAAGGCTCTCCAGTACACAACACTGTCCCCTGTGTTATGACTCCTGTGTTTTTTTCTGATGTGCATTGCATGTGCTGGGAATAAATGAGTGATTGCTCATCACATTTAAACTCTCCCATCCCATTCTCACTGCTACAGTTATTGCTCTGAAGGACACAGAGACACATCTTGAGCTGAGTATTCCTAGGATGGCTAAGGATAATTTTTACAAATAAAAAATATTTATGTCTACACAATTACATTTCTAGCCACAGAAAATCCACTTTTTACCACTTCACTGAAAAGAAAAAATGAAATGGCAGGTTGATTTATGGTTGGCCCTGAACAAAAATAATATGCAAGAGAATAGGATCAAAAGTAAATTTCTTTATGAAATTATCAATGTTATTCTGTTGTTTTGTTTGGTTCTTTTTTTTTTTTAAGAAAAGGAGAACAAGAAGAAAAATATACTGGTATTCTGTTGAGAGTACATGCTGTTAGAACTTTTTACTTAATGATCTTGTCATCATAAATCCCACATATTTGTTTAAATGAAAACTTTTCATGAGAACAACCCCATCTTCCAGTTTCAGAGGAGCTCACGTTCTTTGCAATGCCTGAGCCCTGCCTTTCTCTAACATTTATCTTCTGCTTTTTCTGTCTTCAGCCTTGCTGGACACACCTGGAGCAGCTGCTCTCAGTGCCCCTGTCCTGAGCAGGGCAGCAGAGCAGATTCTCTCTGAGGGTGCTGTCTGTGCTCAGAAGTCCCCAGCCAGTCTGTAATTCTGTGAAATGCAGCATGACAAGGGTGATAGGGGCAGGAGAACATGAGAGCTGTGACTTTCCTGGGCACAGCCTTGGCCCTGACCTCCTGAAGTGGCTGCTGATTCTGTTTTCTCAGGGGACACTCGGCTCCTCATAGTTTTACACACGGCAATAGACTTCCAGTGGGATAGAAACAGCTTCCACAAAGGGCACCATGGCAGTGGGAACTGCAGGGAAAGGTGAGTGAAGGCAAGGGCCAGGAGTACATGTGTGCATTTGGGAGCCATGCTGAGTATGGGACCATGCTGTGCTCTGTGTCTGTTTGTAAACATGAGGCATTACACCTCACTTTTTAAAAGGAAACAGGTTTGTCAAGTGTTGCAAAAATAGCCAAGAATTATTAAAAATATGCTTTTGGTTTTAATACATTTTCTACACTATTCTAATTTATTGGACTAAGCTGATAAAAGCCTACTTCAGACAACTGTGAGATTTAAATACATACACATATACGTGCATGTATATCTATAGCACTCTGTTAATTTTTTTGGTTGTGCATGTTTGTTTTTTCTTTAGGATATAGATCGCATTTTCAATATTTTTGGGGCAAAAACATCTTTTAAAATTGGACTTTTGAGTCAAATCTGAGATTTTTGCAGAAAATAAGACTTGAAGAAAAATTTGAATTATTAACATAATTTAATACTTAAATACCAAGTATTTTGAGGCTTCTGTTTTTTCTACAGAGATAACGGTGTAGCTTTTTACAAGCATTTCACTGAATTAGCTGTTTTTCACTGAATTTACTCTTGTAAATGAATGTTTGCAGTCATAATAAACTCCAAGCAATTGTTGACAAATGTTTATACAAATTACTTTCTGGACATGCATATGTTTGCACTGCAGAAATTGGCCCCTAAGTATTACCTGTCAGTCAGACAAGGTAATAATTTTCTGTTGTGACACTCGAACACTTCCCCCTTACCCCCAAATACACAGCTCAGCATTTGGGTGGAACTTATCCAAATTCTTGCTTCCACTTACAAAGTCAGAATGAATTGGTGGGGAGTAAATATCAGAGAAAGTGTAAACTGACTAGGTAGAATTGAGAGAGAGAGAGAGGGAACAGAAACAAAGGGCATCAGAGAAAAATTTCTCTGAAAATTATTATGTAGGAATGACAGTTCTGAACCAGGACAGGTACCACATTATTCAGCTGTCAGCAAGGGCTGGAGGATGCTGGGGGAGCTGTGATAGTTCCTATATGAAGGTGCTAGTCAACCTGTCAGATGCTAGAAAAGAGGAAATTGGTGGCAAGAGGAGATAATAGAAGAGGCAAGGAGAGATAAATCAGAGAGATGTTAGACTAAGGGAGGGATAACAGATGCTCCCAAGGGAAGTGTCAAGCAAGAGCAGAAAAGCTGGCTTGGGTCTCAGACAGACCACACACCCTGCAACTTACACATTAACATGAACAATGTATCCTGTGAAACAAAAATATATTCTAAGGAAATAACAAAATGATGGGAGGAGGAGAGAAACGGTCTATCAGGAATGCAAGAAGTATCTGGGAATATTTAATGAATTTGTCAAGACAAGAGAAAGATGTGTTGAAAAGGTCTCCCTATAGTCTAGCTCATAGTATGTTAAAATTGCTCCTGCCTTTTGAGCTTAATTGCTGCCGAAGGTTACAGTGTGAGCCATGTCACTGACACCACTGCCTCTGATGGTTCTTACATCTGAAAGCTTTCCTGGTTTTTCCCAGTTTTCTCAAGTCAGGCTAATAAAATTATCACTTGCTACAACTTTGCCTCACTAGCATGCAAAACATCTGTTTCTCTTTCTCTTTCCTTTTTTTTTTTTAACAATCTCTGTATAATGATTTTTGTCCCCTCAGGAACTCTGGAATATATCTATTCCATGTCCTGAGATGATGAAATGTTAGAGGAATATGTAACAGCTGTTTTGAAAATGGTTCAAGAAATAAGAAGAAAGTGCCCAGGAGTGCAGTTCCTGGTGGCTCTAAATCAGCTCCTTCCTTCCTGAAACAGATGCTGATGGAATTCACCTTGATCCAGTATGTGCATTGCATTGGGAGAGCAGTGTCCTGAGGCAGGGGTGAAAAGAGGCATTGCTGGTACTCAGACAGGGTGGGATCTGTGATCTGTTGCTGCAGCTGTCCTCATTCCTGCAGAAATGCCACAGAATTCCAGAAATCAGCTTGCTGCCTTCAGAGCAGCCCATAGAGATGGGGCTGGTCTCCTACTGAATGTCAGCTGCTGGCTGTGGGTGAGAGCCCAAAGCAAGTCCTGCATACTCAGGGTCCCAGTCCTCATAGAAACATCCCACAGATCTCTCCTTGCCCAGCCCCAGCCTTCCCTACAGAGGGAGCAGAAGTGGGATGTGCAAGGTGTGCCCAAGCCTAAGGTGAGTCACCTCAATGGATCTTTGTTGCCCCAGTCTTCCATCAGGTCGGTGTGGACCTTCTGGAAATGCAGGAGTGCCAAAAATCTGACATCTGGAGCTGCAATTTCTATTTCAGCTCAACAGACACAATTAGGACCTTCCAACCTGTTTACTGAAAGAGACTGCTTGTGCTTCCTTATGGGAACACAGGCTCTGAGTTTCACCTAATGAAATGGGCACGGAGCCTTTGCCAAACAAACCCCTCCTGAGCTATGCCAGGTGGGATGCCCTGAAAGTCCTGCTCTGCAGACTTCTGCAAACTGGATCCCAAATCCACAGCCACCCAGGAGCCTGTGCCCCACTCAGGATGGCTGTGGTGTGTGCCCACCTCTTTGCTCCAGGTGGAAGAGGATGACAAATTAACACTTTGAAGTACTCAGGATGAATGTGTGCCAGGAGTAGAAGAAAACTGCACTCAGATAAAATCAAGGTATGTACACAGTAGACGACAATACTCATTAGAACCCTATTCCACTTCAAATTGCTTTTCATGTCTTTGCAAATTTGCTTAATTTGTAATCTTCCATATCAATGGATCATGAGAATTATTGCTGTCAGGAGAATGTCAGTGCGGCTTAGGAAGAGCTGCATTAGGAGAAGGTGGCATTTTTTCAGCATAATTGCTTGAAGTATAAGAAATGAAGAATGGCTATCAGATTCCATTCAAAGTTTTGAGGGGGCAGAAGTGCAGAGAAAATGAAACTTCTAAGTATAAATATATGTTCACTGTATAATGCCCTTTGTTTATTTTTTAAGGCTGATGTGTACTTATTCTTACAATTATTTGGTGGTGACTTTTTGTATTACTCCAGACTCCATTTCTGCTCTTTGGACAGTCACAAATTTCTAGCTGTACCCCCTGACGGCTGCTAAGATGATGTGACAAATGCTGATAGGATGTGATTATTTTTAGTAATTTATGGCTCATAGTGCTCAAGGAATAAGCTGATCTGAACCAGTCTTTTGGCTAACACAAATGTCAGATAATAGAGCTATCCAGACTCCCTCTGCACACAAGGCTTTTAACCTTACACTTTGGAATAAATCACAACAGTTCTGCCCAGCAAAGACAAACATTTGAATTTGGTTGCCACTTCTTAAAGTATTATTGAAAAATTATACAATTTCAAATAGGACAATCATCAGAAGAATTCTTTTGTCTATTTGTGTGATGATTAAGAAACATTAATGTTTCTTGTCCTCCTGCATCCATCTCTGGAGGGACCTTTTCCTCCACACAGGTGCACTTCTGCCATTGCACAGATGAAAAAGCTCAGACTCAGGCTGCTTGACTTCCAAAATAGTTCTTGCCAAAACTAAACAGATACCACAGCTATTGTCAATCTGCTTCACTGTATTCACAAGACCCCTGTTTCTGTCCAAATGAGCATGCAAAGGAAACAAAACATTTTAAGAGAACAGTATCATAAACTCCCAGAGGGATGCAGGTTATTAATTATCAAGGCAATATCAACACAATGTGAGTGCTTTGCTGTTTTATACTGGAAATCACAAAAAATGGCCATTGGAAGTACCCAGTTGTTCTCTTCAATGCCTTGTTTGCCTCTGGCAGCCTGAGCTGCCCCTGCCTGTCTCTGTGAGCTGGGGCAGAGTCACTGGAACCCCTGGGGTGACAGTGCAAGTACCCCAGACACACCAGTTCCAAAGGGAAAACTCCTCATGGGTCACCACAGGTTGTCAGAGGTTGTGAAAACATCCAGGGGTGTGCAGAAGAAGGCTACGGGGTCTTTTGCAAGTTATTGTTTCAGGATGTTTTTTTCCTTTTCTGCAGAACCACAAACAATGCAGCAGGGTTTGTAATTCAAAGCACAAACAATTGATCAGGGGCACCCCCAGCCTCGTGACAAGAGCTGTCCCTGGATTTGCAGTTTTGTGTCTGGGACACAATTCCTCAGCACAGGGATCAGAGGCACAGACAGCATTGCCCAAAGACAGGGAGATGCACCAGAGAGGCCATGCAGCCTTGCTCTTGCTAACAAATCTCAGAATTTTCTGGTTTACTGTGACTGTGCATTATTCCATAACATTCCAGACCATGCAGCTATCCCTGCACACTTCAGGTGTTTGGCTGAAGCCCAGCTTCCAGTTTTCATCTGCAGACAGTGCATCTTTGAGCTATTACAAATGTGTACCTAATGTTTATTTGAAGCATAATTTTGTGTTTTCTTTACAGCCAAACTCTGCTCCAGATGCTCTTGCTTCTGTACCAAACCTTTTCACCTCTCCATTTGGCTCTGTTTGTGCATGGACTACAGGACAAAAATTCGAAATTGAATGTGGATGTTTGTGCTCTTCTTTCACCTTCACAGCTCACTACAAACTCAGACAGTGCCTGTGGCTTTTCAGTGTTTTCTGAACCACTAATTTCCCATGCACGTAGCAAGAGCTATAGCATTGAGGTAGCTTTCAAACAGCAAGAAACTGAAAACATCTTTTTTCCTGACTGTAACTTTCAAGATAAAATTTCTATTAATTATTTAGAGGGGGAAAAAACCAACAGGAGCTTCAGCTTTTTCACAGGCTGTATTTATATAAAGGTAAAAAGTACTGTTTCAGGCTGTGCCCCTGATTTTGTAGGTGGGCAGTGCAGGATTTCACCCCTGCCCAGGCTGCTGGCACAGGCAGTCTCAGTGCCACAGTGCCTAAAGCCCATGCTGACATTTTGCATTCATACATGTGTGCTCTTTTCTGCTTGCTCCACAAAACAGCATATCCCTAGTCTTGGAGCATGTTGTGTTTTGGGTTTTAAATTACATTACAATATTTTAATTATAATATTATATTAAAGTTTTGCAGTTGTGTGTGCATGTTCTGGTTTTGAGTTTGTTTTTTTTTTTCCCTTCCCAGTAATAGCAGTACAGAGAGAGCAGAAAACATTTCTGTCATGTTGTGACCTGTTGGGAGAAATGCATGATGAGTCCTGCCCAGCACTGGCTGATGTGAAAGGAGCAGTCTGAGTCACTGAGGGCAGAGTGCCTGAGATGCCCCAGGCAGATGAACTGCAGCAACTTCTGAAGGGACCCCTGCTCTCCCCTCCAGGGCACTGCTGTATCCATAATCTCCACAATGGTTTTGGCTCTGGAAACCCTGTTCTATAAGGAGGTCCTCAGCTTTTCCTAAGGTCTAGTGTCCTGAATCAAGCTGAAAAGAAGAAACTTCTATTAAAAACAAAACAAAACAAAAACAGAAACAAAAAACCAAACCAAACCAAACCAAACCAAACAAAACAACAAAAAACCCCAATGAATTTGTGTGTACTTCCCTCACTTTGAAGCATTATGTTTTTATTTACATTACTTTTTTATTTTAATGATTTGCAAAATGTTTCATATTTCAAAATTTGATTTGAACAGCAGATGCAAAACAATTCCTGTAGGAAATGTCAAGCTGAAATGTTTTTACATAAACCGAAGTTAAAAAATAGCTTCCTGACAATAAATCTTTTAAAAATCACCCCTCTTATCAGAAGCCTCCCTTCAGCTGAACTGGCATTTTTGACACAAAATGTCAAAATTCTTGACAGCCCTGCACTAGAAGTTGGGGGTTATAAATCAGGACTGGAAAGGAAAAATCCACAGAAATTCACCCTAGAGACAGAACTCCTTAATCCTTATCTATTCCTTTTGATGCCCTAGATCTGTGAGGTTTGTCAGTGCCCTTGGATGCCTGTGAGATGCTCTCAGAGTGGCATTTACCTGGTCCTTGAGGCATATTTGTCTCACTGCTCATCAACACTTCTTTGGGGAAAAAACTTCTCCCATTGCTGAGAAGCTCTGCAATCAAATATGTGTACTTTATCAGAGCAGGGAAAATGCACTCCCTGCCTCCACTCTCCCTCAGGATGCTGATTGTTGGCTACCCCCCTTTCCACCAGTTTGGGATCTTAATTTTATAAGGTTCTTTCAGCTCTTTGTTCTACTATGAAGTACCGTGAATTTCCTTTCTGTTATTCTACTGACACAGGCAATTGCTCCTAAGTTACTTTCAAAGAGTAAGACAGGGCAAATGATTACTTGTAACTGGAGGAAAGTGTAACAATACATTAAAAAATTAATAGTTTGATTCTGTCTCTGTATTTCTGCCCTTTATTGGCTGCCAGAAACTGATCTGGTGCTTTGGAGGTAAGATAAAATCACACTTGTTAGCTTCAGATTTAATGAAAACCTCTCTCTTTTCTCTTTTATTGCTTCTGTACTGATAAGAGTCTTTGTCTAAGCTTTCCTCTTAAGAGCATGAAAGATTCTGGCACACCTGATATTCTTTTTTATGTAGAAATTTGTCCACCTGAATAAGCACTAAAATTACAATTCAGTTTTGTTATCTTTATTTCATTGTCGTGACTGTATTTATTTCTTTTTATAGTTGCTGTCATAATCCAGAGAACAATCAAATCCCCTTATTAATTTCTTTTACAGTGATACAGATGTTCCTTTTCTTACAATAATGACCCCCCTTTCCTGAAATGAGTAATTTATTACTGGTGGTTGGTGAAAAATCCACAGATTTATAGTGGAAAAGGCTGACTTGCATGTATATCCAACTGTGTATTATGCTATAGCTGAAAAACAGGTTTTAATTTCATTATTAAACATGTACATTCCTTTGAAATCTGAACAATTTTAGCTGATTCTTCTGGTTCTTATCTGAGTATCCAAACTTGTGAGAAATGTGGTGTACAGTTGCCTATAGCACTGAAAATTTATGACTTATTTTTCTAACACAAATTTGTCCTGTTAGCTTGAACTCTGCTGAACAGTTCAAAAACTCAAATAGTTGGTTTTTCTTCCCTGTAATTTCACCCAGTTCCTCTGAATTTTCATCTAGTGCTCCATCTTTGACTGAAGCATAGCTTTGTTTAGGCAGAGCACACAGAGGAAATCTAAATTTCTTCTACAGGGAACTGGAGATACCTCTCTTCCTGAGAGTGAATGAATTAAGTCTAGGTTTTGGCATTATTTTAAATGATCAGTTAATATTATTTTTCCTCTCATATTTAATTTTTTCCTTCCTTTGTGTGAATGTTCCTTTTCTTTATAGTTATTTCTTTTTGCTTTCTGTCCATCGTAATGAAAAATGAAGGACCAGTTGCTTTCATTGTATTGAAACATTAAACCAAGTTTAAAGATTCCTTTTTCTATCACAAGTTTTTACTGACATTGTGAGTTTCTTGCATCAGTATAGATCACATCCTTTCATATAAACATAGTTTTGCAAGTACTTCTATGGTGCTTCCTGTGCCCACACTCTAGCAGAGGGACTGTTGAAGCTCTACCTCTTTTTCCATGAAATGGATGTACAAATGCAGCATTTCAAATCCAGCAACAGCACTTACAAGGATAATTGCCTCTCCCATTGATGAGTGTTAGGCTCTTTCTGGGATGATTCAGTTTACCACCCTGCATCAGTTAGCCTCCAAATTGTCTTAAGCAAAGGCAGTGGGAGGAGGTTAAACAGCTCAAATAATTTGTCTCTGTCAAACTCACTGATTTATCTATGTGATTGGAGGTCCATGACTATCACCCTGTTTTTTTAAGTTTTTCTAAGCCTTCTGATATTTACATTATTGTAACAAACTTTCTCACACACTTTATGTAAATAACTTACTGTTTTGCATTCTTTTATAGAAGAAGTGAAATTTTATAAACTGTTGGTTTATCCAGTGTCATTGGAGGAGTGGCACTGTCATCCTCCAATCCACTGTCACTTTTAGAAATCTATAAATGTTAGAATCAAAAATTAAAAGTACTCTTGAAAGAACTGTGTGTCCACATCATGTTATTTTGTGTCCTATAGCGACACATGACCAGAGCTGTCAGCAGAGGAGAATCAGGCAGACATGGTAACCTTTCCTTCTGGCACCTCTGGAGTTTGTTCATCTACAACTCAAATCCTTTGCTTTGTACAACTGAACCTGAAATGTCTGCCTTGTTTTTTAACCTGACTTAGCAAAGGCAGCTGCTCCACATATGGGTATCTGTCCCTGAAGTTCATAGTTGTTGAGGCCCTTTCAGAATCAGCTGAACCTTCTCCAGGTGATGTACATTTTCACTCACTAAAGGAATGTAAGGGTTTTGAAGTCTGTGTACCCCTCCAGGAGCTGAGTTAACCTTGCCTCAGAACTGCAGTGTAAGGTTTGTGGTTGGACTCAGTCATCTTAAAGGTCTTTCCCAGACCGAAGGATTCTGTGAAAGGGGCTGCATTTCCCATCTTTCCCATGGGCACTGATGATGCTGATGTCTGCTGCCCTTCCTACAACCAAAAGGCATTTTGGTTATAGGAATAGCCTATCCTATGTATCCTGTGCAATGGAGCTTTGAGTTTGTCCTGTGAGATCACCTGCAGGATGTTCTGCTGTTCAGTTTCTGAGCCACGGCTGACATCAGGATTTTATCTGCAGGCTTGGCCCTCCAGCATGGGGTAGAGGGGCTGTGTCACCTTCTGAAGGCCACTATTGCTCCACCAATGGCATCAGCTCCTCTGGACCACACACCATGGGACAATGACCACAACAGGCACCCTGTTTCTGTTCCACAGAGCTGAGAGGACCCAGTAATCCCTGCAGTGAGGTGGGTGAAAATGAAAGTCAACACAAAAATGGAGGAAAGATAAGCACCTGCAGTGCTCTTTAAAAGATGAACACAAGTAGAAGCAAAGGGTCAAAGCAGAAGCAAAGGTTTCTTGAGAAGAAACAAGTCTGAGCTGGGCAGTGTCTGGAAGGAGGCTGAACCACAAGCAACTTGACAGCCCCTGGTCAACAGAGGAAGGGAACTGAGTTCAGAGGTGGTTTTTAGTCTGAGGACCTGTGACAATCCCTTGATGCATCCAAATGGATAGGTGATCCATTTATAAATACTCATCCAGTGCTGAAGGTGGCTTTGGGGTTTGGTTAGTTCGTTGGTTTTTCACAGAAAATACAATAGATTGAACTAAAAGGTTAAACCAAAAATTGGAATAGTGAAGCTGGGAGGAAAACATACTCAGGGTTATGGGAATTTAAAGGATTCATTGTTGGTGCTTAGAGGGCAGAGCAGAGAGGGCAGAGCTGAAGAGCCTGGTCTAAGAAAGTGAGCACAGAGCAGCAGACCTCTGGTGTGGTAACTGAGGGATCATGGCACATTCTTCAGTTTGCTTTATCACATTTAAACACTGTCAGGCAAATATTGTTGCCAAGACACAGCCCAGAATGTGAGGAAGAGGTGATGCACACTCCCCCCAGGACCTATGTTAGCTTTTAAGGAAGTGGGTCCAATGTTTGACCCAAAAATGGCAAATGGAATCACAGTAGGTCTGAGGTTCTCTTTTTAGACTCTATTTTGCATGAGATGCTCCAGTAGAAGAAGAGAGCTGGAGAGTTGGACCCCTACAGCAGCAGGTAGGAATTAATCTTTAACTTTTAAACTTGAACATGTTAATTTTCTATAGGTTTGAGACAGGAAACTCTCTAATGCCATGTTCAGTGTCTGCTGCAGTATTTGTTCCAGACTGGTATTTCTGAATGGCATAAATAATACTGTCAAATCCAAAACTGTTATTGAGTGCAAGGAATTCTTGAATCTCTTACACTTAGTGTATGAATGTCTTCAACACAATCATAGCCAAATCTGCCTCATTCAGAAAAAGGAATTCACAGGTAAGGGGGTTCTATTTTTAGCTTTCAGGGGCTGGCAGCCTAAAGAGGAACAGATGGAAATCCTGTTGTGTCTGCTCAGGAAGAACATTCAAAGGCCTTGGGCTGTCTTTAAATCTCAGCAATCCTAATGAGTTTTTGGTCACATTTTGGAATATGTGATCACCTGAAAATAGTTGGTTAAAAAAAAATCAAGCAAACAGTGTAGAAAATGAATGGTCTTTTGAGGTAATTTCCCTCTCTACCAGCAACTGTTTCTTCAGGATGAGAAAACAGACTTTCAAATAGAAAATAAGCTGGAACAGTGTTTCATGGATTTTGCCTGTATGTTTCTGCAGCTGGGTGGAGAATGCTCTGGGCAGATGTGAGAATTGGGCAGACACCACATTCCAACAGCCACTTACTATCACATCCCTTCTGGTGAAAGGCTTTCATCCTCACCTCTCAATGCAGTGAAAACAACATCAGTAATGCCAAAGAAGACTCAAAATAAATTACTTTGATCGGTAACCAAGCTCTCCTGACAGTAGCAGACCAGGCTGTCAGTAGCCTCATCTGTCTTGCTCCCAAATCCTGCCACTGTGGAAGGAGCCTGCCTTCTCTCAGTTGGGTACCTGTGTTAGACAGTAAGCAGTCCCGTTCTCCCCTGCATCCTCGTGTTCCTGCTGGCAGTGTTTCAGTGTCTGGCCTGTCCTTCCTGTAAAACTCTTGGAAATCCTGTGAAAACTGTAAGATGACAGCCCTTACCACAAGGGCCCTTGGTGCTTAAAAATGTCCCTAAATTCCTCACCTGCCCACTTCAATTTGTTCAACATTCTAGAACACCACCATGATGTAGGGAGGCCTCCATATGTATTTTAGCTAATTTGTGTCTTCCTTTTTCTATCCACAAATTTCTTTCAGTCCTGTGCATTTTGTCCTATGCTGATTCATGCTGTCATTTTTGAAGACTGTCCGCTGTGGCCCCAGGATCTTTTTCATGAGTGGCAATCGTTTATCACTGCATAGGTGATAAGGACTGTCCTCCTTCCCCCGGACACCCTCTGTGCTCATTGTTACAGCGTGTCCCTGTCGTTTTGTCACCCAGGCAGTCACCATTAGGGTTGGCCAGCTTTCAGCCCGAGTATCCTGAACAACCTGGTGGGTCACCAAATCCCATCATGGCAGTACTCATTCCCATTTCCTGGAAACAGCCTGAAAGCGCTCGGGCTGCAGAAAGAATCCTTCCAGCAGAGGGAAAGCGGAGAATCTCTCGGTAAATTCCTGCCCTCCCTGCGCTCCCATCAGCTTCTCACCTCGGTGCAGCCAAGTGGATCGGGGAGCCTTTGCTGAAAGGCTCCATGAAGAGTCCCTCAAACACCTGTCCCACTCACAGAGCATCTTCTGCCCGTGCCCTGGGGCTGGAGCGAGGGCGGACACAGCCCTGGACATCCCTGCCGTCCCCCCGGGCTGCTCCAGCGGCCCTCGGCTGCCGAGACCCGGATCCAGGTGCCCCGACACGCTGGGGATGTGAATGTGGGCCCGGGCAGGACCGGCTGGGTGCCGCAAGCAGCTGCACAAGGGCCGGGCAGAGACACGGGGACCACCGGGAGCAGCCGGGCCCGTGCCAGGCGGGGAGGCCGCGGGGTGGCCGCGCTGCCAGGGCTCGGCGCTGTCCCGGGCTATGCACTGTCCCGGGCTATGCACTGTCCCGGGCTATGCACTGTCCCGGGTTATGCACTGTCCGGGCTATGCACTGTCCCGGGCTATGCACTGCCCGGGCTATGCACTGCCCGGGCTATGCACTGTCCGGGCTATGCACTGTCCGGGCTATGCACTGTCCCGGGCTATGCACTGTCCGGGCTATGCACTGTCCGGGCTATGCACTGCCCGGGCTATGCACTGCCCGGGCTATGCACTGTCCCGGGCTATGCATTGTCCGGGCTATGCATTGTCCGGGTTATGCACTGTCCGGGCTATGCACTGTCCGGGCTATGCATTGTCCGGGCTATGCACTGCCCGGGCTATGCACTGCCCGGGCTATGCATTGTCCGGGCTATGCATTGTCCGGGTTATGCACTGTCCGGGCTATGCACTGTCCGGGTTATGCACTGCCCGGGCTATGCACTGTCCGGGCTATGCACTGTCCGGGCTATGCACTCTCCCGGGCTGTGCACTGCCCGGGCTCGGCGCTGTCCCGGGCTCGGCGCTGTCCCGGGCTCGGCACTGCCCCGGGCTATGCACTGTCCGGGCTGTGCACTGTCCGGGCTCGGCACTGCCCGGGCTCGGCGCTGTCCCGAGCTATGCACGGCCCCGGGCTCGGCGCTGTCCCGGGCTCGGCGCTGCCCGTGCCGCCGTGCCGGGCGCCAGGAGGCAGCGCGGGCTCGGTCCGTGCCCGCCCCGGCCCGGGGTAATCATTAACCGGGCCCGGCCGCCGGCACCCGCCGCGCTTCGCCCGCACTCGGCCGGGACCGGCGGCCGGGCACGCACCGTCCCCAGCCCGGCACGGCCGGGGCTCCCCGCAGCCATGGAGGGCGAGGCCAACGGGACCCTGCACCCGGCCTGCGGCTCCAGCGAGCCGCCCTACTCGGAGGAGCTTCTCCGGAGTAAGTGCGGGGCGGGAGGAGTGGGGGCTGCCCGCCGGACAGCCGGGACAGCGCCCTCGGCACCCACTGCGGCGGGATGGCGGGGGCTGGCCCTGACCCTGTCCCTGTCCCTGTCCCTGTCCCTGCTGTTGTCCCTGCCTGTGTCCCTGTCCCTGCTGCTGCCTCTGCCCCTGTCCGTCCCTCTGCCCCTGCCTCTGCCCCTCTCCCTGTCCGTCCCTCAACCCCTGTCCCTGCCTGTGCCCCTGTCCCTGTCCATCCCCTGTACCCTGTTCCTATCCCTGTTCCTGCCTGTGCCCCTTCGCCGTTCTTCCCCGGCGAGGAAATCCCCTTTCCGAGGCCGGCACCCGCCTGTCCCGGCCGATCCTCCGCCTGTCTGGGGCCCGAGCAGGCTCCGGGGCAGGGCGGGAGCCCGGCACGGCCCCAGCCCGGGCTCGGCTGGGCTGGCTCAGAACGGGGCTGCGGCGGGAACCGAGCGCTGAACCGGCCCCGGGAGCCGCGCCGGGTCTCGGGCTCCCTCCGGTGAGATTCAAGGAGTGGAGGTGTCGCTGAGACGTGAACTGCCCCGCCTGCAGCCAAGTCTGGAAGTGCCGGGGTTTTTTGAAGCAGTTTATGTTAAAGAGGCTGCGGCAGAGGCTCTGCTTTGCCTTCCAATAGGCTGCGGGTCCGGCAGGAGTTAGTACTGATGATAAGCATGAACTTCTCCTGAATTAAGCATGCGGTGCCTTTTTCTGCCTCTGGAAACAAATCCCTTGGGAGAAAATGCCCTTCAGCTGTCAGCTGTGGGTCAAAGTTCATACCCATACCCACTGTCAATGATAAAACCTACAATCTATGGGTAAATGTTGAAATGTTCAAGGGAGAAGCAATAAAGATTTTGGTGAAGACACCAAGTTTTATCTCGGGCTTGGGATATCAGGGACTTTTCCTTACATTGCTGGTGTGCCCTACAAAATTCCACCGAGCTTCTAGTAAATTTGCCTGCCTAAGGAAGTTACTTGTAACATGCCTATGAGCATACGATGGAAGCAGAGAACTAATACTGAGTGAATACATGTTTGCTTGTAGCCTGCCTGGAAAAGTTCCCAGACTATGTATTTATTTCTGCTACATATTTACATTCATCTAAGGATATTTGTCCTGGAACTCCCCCTTTCTGAAAGGCACTATTGCATAATGCTTTCAGAAGGTGAAGGCGTATTCTTCCTGCCTGCTGTCTGTAGATCCTGGAAAGATTTAGTCATGAACTTCAGTATTTGAATGGTTCTGTGGAGTCAGTGTCTGCCTGTGTAACTAGGGATGAGTGCAAGTATCTGCACGAATATGGCAAAGAAGCCCCTCAGAGATGGTGTTGTTACATTAATATTTGAGAAGTTCATGAAATAAATCAGAACTGTTTGCTTTTCTCTCTCTGCAGGCCTTGACCTTCCAGGGAGATTTCTCTTTGCAACCTTGACTCTGATGACGCTCATTGCCATTCTGGTGTTTATAGAGGAAGCAGTCTACATCTACAGGAAAATCCCCTCCTCCAAAAGATCAATCATAATTTGGATTAATGCTGCAGCGCCTGTAAGCTAACATGGAAATGAGATAAAATTCAATGTTGAAAATTAGGCTTCCCTGAAAATCCACAGGGGCCACATGAGTTCTCTGCCCTTCATACAACCTTCCTCCCTTTTCTTTGTAGGTGATCTCCACTACTTCATGCATTGGCATGTGGGTTCCTCGCTCAACAATGTTCACAGATTTCACAGCAGGAATGTGAGTGTTCTGCTTGTGTCTAGGTGTTGCTCCAAATCCTGAATTTCTTCCCTTTCAACATCTGCTGCTCTTGGTAACACAGTCATTCTGTAAATTTAACAATTCAGTAATTTCTTTCTTTGAGTTGAAATCTCTTGGCAGCTCTTTCCTGGGAGGTGGAAAATGCTGAAACAGTTCCCAGTGCTCCAGTCCCCCAGTGTGGGAACGTCGGTGTGAAGGATCTGTGACTCACATGTAATTGATTCCTTGCACTGACAGTCTCCTTGGAGCAGCAGTCTGTCTTTCCTCTCTCTGCATGCCATGTGGAACGAGAGTCTGGCCTGTGACTCCTTCCCTGCACTTTTACCAATGATGAGCCATGGAGGCCTGTTATTAATGGTGCCAAGTGAGCCCCCAGTGAGCACATCAAGGTAAAAATGTTCCACAGCTGTCCTGATGAAAGCACTTTATGTGTGAGCATGACAGCTCTGGCATGCGCAGAGAAGAAGGGAGAAGTGTGCTCCCTGCTTTCTGGGGTGATGGCACAGCCCTGGTGGGCAGGACTGAGTGGGGATGTGCCATGGCCCTGAGCACTCCACACCTGGAGATGAGTAACAGAGTAACAGAGGAGGGACAACACAGGAGTAGGGAATACTGCTGGCGTGTGGCAGTGTGTGCAGGTAGTGCAGATTGCCAGAAGCTTCCAACAATCCAGTCCTGTGGCACTTCAAGCATGTTTAAATTCCCTCTCCTCCCTTCCCCAAGCTGCAGGCAGTGCAGCAGAGGACCTCTTTTATTGATTGGGTTTCCATGTTTGGTGGCACAATCTGCAGTTCCTGGGTAGGGTTGAGACTGTGCAGCTGGGGAGGGAGGGAGAGGTGGGGTTGCAGCAGTCGGAGCTTTGTCTGCAGAGGAACCACGCCCTGCCTGGGCCAGCACATTCAGTGGTAGCTATTTATGTGAACCCAGCCATGTCTGCTGGTTGAAAGCCACGTTTGAGGAGCAAGAGGACTTGTTCTAAAAGGTCCAGACTAGTGAGAATTAGATAACTTATGGGGAATGAAGGGGCCAGGAAAGCCTGTGCTTTAACAGCGACTCTGCTCACCAGAGCAGCTTTGGGAAATGCCACACCTGCTCTGTGCCTCAGTTCATTCCTCCTGCAGTGAGGGCAGGGCAGTTCTGCTCCTCCAAGGTGATGGAAAGCAGAAGGTGTTTCAAAGATAGAGCTTTTGTTGATTGGGAAGCACAAGCTGTAAAAACCCTGTACAGGAGGTGGCCCTGCCCTGCACAGGCATATGAGACACACAAACAAGTTTGAGCTGGAATTCTCTCCCTCTCCTAGATTTTTTGCCATAGTTATCCACAAGTTCCTGATGATGATGATTAAAGAGTGTGGAGGGCAGAAGGTGCTGCTTAGACGCTTTGAAAATGGTCACTTCACCATCACCACCGGCCCCTGCTGCTGCTGCTGCCTCTGCCTCCCTCGTGTGCCCATCACCAGGTGAGCCACCCCTTCAGGATTCCCTTTAAGGAGCTTGGAAACGGCTGCTGGAATTCAGCCAGCTCGGCAGGGCCAGGCTCACAGCAAAGCTTCCCAAAAGTCAGTCTCAAGATGCCTCAAACTGTTTATTTTAAACAGCATCCTCACTCTGGGGCTGTACACCACCACTAATTTATTTAGTTTCTATAATGCAGAGGTGTGTGGGTGGAGAAATTTCTACTCTAGAAAATAATTGACATTTCAGGTTTTTTTCATTCCAAAAGGGAACAAATGTCTCAAGATTGGGTATTTTCACAAGCAGAATTGTCAAATGGAGGCTCTCTTGATAGAAAATTTCTCTCACTTTGATAAAATGGAAATGTTTCATTCTGATTTTGACTTTAAAACTACTTGAAGTTAAAATAATTTTTAGAACAAAAAGTAGATGTAATTCTTGTAAAGCTTTGTTCTCAATGAAATGGCATTGTCTGGTGAGGCAAAAGCAGGTGTTTTCTTCTTCTAAACTTAGTATTAAAGCATCTTTGAGAAGGGGGGTGAGGATGGAGAGCTCCAGGAGCCAATATGCTGTAACATAAACCTGTCCTCCTTTGGCACTGTCTCCTCTGGTCAGTGTCACCCCCTTACTCACACACCTCTCCACAGCCTGGAAGCCTCCTGTGTTTCCATCAGCTTTCCTACTGCATAGAGCACGAGACTGTTTCTCTCATTATAGGCAAAACCTGAGGGACTGAAAAGAAACCTTTTTGTGAGGGTGTGGACTCGAGTGTCCCAGGGGATTGTACAATCTGCTTAAAGAAAAGCAGCAAACAGAACACAGCATAGTGGTTTCTGATGCATTTTCAAAAATTCTAATTTTTTACGACAATATTTTTTCCTTAAACTGCCTCATTGGGTATTAGAATTTAAACTTTAGTTTCCATAATTTTATTTTAATAGAGCATAGGTTGTAGCAGCTGGGAGCTTGGGAGAGGATCCCCTACTCTGCCTTGCTGTTGTTCAGCCCAGTGGCAGCTTGTGCAGGATGATGTCAGCTAATATGGACTCATTTCAGGGGCTACACAGTGCCTGCTACTGCTGGCAGGAAGGACAGCTCTCTGTTGGGATAAAAAAACCCAGGCTTTTTGCTCTGCAGAGGGCTTAGGCCTCCTTCTCCAGTGTCTGTACCACTGGAAACCCATCTGCTCTCTGCTTCTAACCTCCAGTCTTTTCCCTTGCAGGGTACCTTTAAAAAAAAAAAAAAAAGATATTGGCAAGCTATGAGAGAGAAAAGTCAGTCTCACATTCCTTCCATAGGCATCTATGGGGAAACAGGGAGCTATCCCAAGGGAGGGATTCATTCTTTAAAAAAAACAATATACATCTGCAGTCCTGGGGAAAACAACAAGGTACAGGTGAGGCAGTGTGACAATCCATGCACAGGGAGAGATGTGGCAGGAGAGATCTGGTGATCAGTAAAGGTGGGCCTGTGTTAACAAGGGAAGCAGCTCATGGCATGGCAGTGACTGCACTCTTTGTCATATGTATGATTCTTTAAAGCTCTCTGGGAAAAATAAATCTTTGAGAAGGCACACACTGGCCCATTGCAGGTCTTTCCACATGTGTTTGTGCTGTTGATAATCCTGTGGTTACCAGCT
Organism: Ammospiza nelsoni; assembly: GCF_027579445.1. Classification (NCBI taxonomy): domain Eukaryota; kingdom Metazoa; phylum Chordata; class Aves; order Passeriformes; family Passerellidae; genus Ammospiza; species Ammospiza nelsoni. The sequence continues at coordinate 106,307,182 of NC_080634.1, forward strand.
ATATTCATTGAGCAATTCCTGTAATTCCTGGTTCATAGCTGTATTCTTTAACACATAAATGGCAGTCTGCTGTCTGTGAGACATCTCTGATGGCAGGGCCCAAAGAACTCCAGTGAAAACAACACTGAAAATATGAGAAATAATGCACAGTGACAGACTGAAACATGAGGCAGCTGTAGCAGCTGCAGCTTCCCCTGTGAAATCTGAAGGAGAGCTCAGGTCAGTCAGCTTCCATGCCCTCTGTTAGAAAGCTCATCTGCCCCTCTCCTGGTGGGCTGCAGATCTGGCTGGCCAGGTTACAGGTGTGCCCTGGACCCACTTTACAGTGACAGAAGTGAAGGAATCCTGAGCTCTCCTGCCAGCCTTGTGCAATTTGCCAAGTTAGGGGCTGTCCCTTCCTTCTGTTAGCCCACAGAGGGGCAAGCCCAGATCTTACATGGTGCTCTTCAAGGTGCACTGAGGAACCAGTCCTTTCACCTAGGGCTGTGTGATCCCCTTTCTTGATCTACCACAGGACTAGGAAGTGGCTGAGCAGGCTGATTTGTCCAATTTCATGGGAGGGCTGCAATAATAAGGCAACAAGGCAAGAGCAAATGGCATCATTGTTCAGGAACCGGTTGTGCAGCTCCTGTCTCCCTGGCTGGCTTCAGGGCAGAGAAAGACATCATGTTTTGCCCAGCCTTGGTTAGTATGTACTTGCTGCAGAGCAGGAAAAGTACTATTTTTGTAGAGACTTTATTAAATAAACACTGGGAAATTCTTGGAAATATTTTCTAATCTTGAAGCTGTTCCTGCCCAGATTTTAGCCACATGCTACAGGAGTGGAAAAGTTCTGCAGTTGACAGAATCCAGAAAATGTTATTAAGGTTGCTAATACATCTTGGCCTATCTAATTTTGTGTTGCCTTTTTTTTTTATCCAGGCAAACCCTCTTTTGGCTGAAGCTGGGCACCTTTCAGTTTGCTGTCTTTCGGCCTGTGCTCGTATTTTTATCAATAGTGCTTTGGACTAATGGCAATTACGTTCTTTACAATGTAAGTAACCATTTTATTCAGAGAAGGTCCTCAAAATCCATAGGTTTCAGGGCTGATGTAACTATCTTAGCCTACAACTAAACTGTGACATCTGGGACCACTTCCAAGTGAGGTCCCAAGTGAGTGTGACCACTTCCTTACTGTAATCTTTTGACACCTGAAGCATGTAATTTCCTGACATCCTTGATTTCTGCCTTCCTTGGCTCTCTTGGAAAGAAATTGAGCATCAGAGGGGGTTGGGCATCAGATTGTACATTTCCCAGCTGGTATGGTTAGAATAGCAGGACTGCAAGTTGCTCTGTGGGATGTATCTGCCCTGTGTTTTGTAAGGTACAGCCTTAAGAAATAAGTGTATGTACTGGCATGTTAACAGGAAGCCTAATTCTGTGTTTTTCAGCAAGACATGGTGATTTTCATATCTGTGCAAAATGAAAAGATAGTACTGTACTTCTGCTTTGTACCATGCAACCTGCAAGCTGATGGAGAAAACTATATCTGATAATAATTTGGCGCCTCTTGGATAACTCAGACTAAAAGCAATATTTTTGTTGTTGTTTCGTGGTATGAAATGAAGGACCCACCTGAGATGTCAGGCTGAACCTGCTCTCATGAGCTGTTGAGCATTGCCAGGTGCTGCTGGGGTCTCTGAAAAGGCAAACACTCCATGGCTGGCCATTGCAACACTGAGGGTTGTGTCACTGGCACCTCCCCAGGCTGGACACGTCCCTGTGTTGGTGCCTGCAGGACAGAGCCTGTGCCAGTGCTCCAGATGGTACTGGGCACTTCCACATGTAAAACCCAATAATTGCTGCTGCCACCAGCTTTCATGCAGATAGAAAAATGCATTTTAACGTCATCCAGTTCACAGCTTCTTCCTGGAAACACTGAAGTAAGGTTGTATAAGGTTGTGTGATTTGCTTCTCAGGTGTCTCCCAAAGGACCTGCACTGTGGATCAGCTGCTTCATTGGTGCCCTCACCCTTTGTGCTCTGTGGGCAGTAGGAATCATGTTTCGAAAAGTTAGGATTCTCCTTAAGTGTAAGAACATTATCCCAAAGTTTGCTCTTTATCAGGTGAGAACTTTAATATTTCTGGTAAGTACTTCTCTTAACTGCTGATACTACTCTGCCTTTCTTGTTCTTGCTCCTTTCCTGAAAATTTATGGTATTTTTTCCCATTAAATGCACTGTGCAAAGCCATATTTTTACCTGATTAAAGCTGCATCCCTTTCTAGCACTCTCCTTGGCTGCTGCTCAGTTTTACTTTGAGCCAATTCACCTCTAGTCTCAGGAGTGCTGGAGATGTGAAAGCCATGTAAAATCTGTCTGTCTTAGACCACTGAAATCACAACAGCACTTTCTGTGGGGCTTGAAGGAAGCTTTGTAGCTGTGGTATCCTGAAATGCAATATTCAAATGCTGGTGTGTACCTTAGAGAGGAGATGTTGCATTGTGCAGGCAGCTGTTGTTTGAACTGTTCCAGCATTCCACATTATGCTGTTTTAACAGTATTTTTCTTGGCCATTCTGCACTTTAGATTTAGATAATACTGAAAATACTGGCTGCAAATCATTAAACAGTAAGGAACAGAAGGACACAGGTTAGATTGAAAAAGCACAGTGACAAGGCCACCCTCTTCCACATCACTCTGAAGAGAGCCCAGCAGAATCCTTGGAAATGTCTCCCTCTTGAACAGGACATGCATCAAGGCTGGTGCACTGAGTTGGGTAAATTATTAAGCACTAATAAAGGCAGCAAACAGGATGGTCACAACTGCAAAGCTGTGTCAGGGTGAATTCATGTTTGGGATGGCAAACTGTGTTGATGTGAGGGTTTAGACTCAGGCAGTTCCACCAGCAGCCACAGAGGCACTTGGACAACTCCATGGCAGCAGCAAAGGTCTGGCTCAATGGAATAGCATGAGCAAGTGGTGGCTCATGAACTCAAGCTGTGAAGAGTCCCTCATACCTTCTGGCAAAGCCAGTCTCATAATTTGGGGACCACAATATCTCCCTGCTGTGGCAAAAAGAGGAGACAACAGGAAAAATGTTCTTTGAGTCTTTTTTCCACTAAGGAAGAACATAAGCTCATAGGTCAAATTAATTGTAATTTTTTAAACATTGTTGCCTATTATTCAGAACTCAGTATTATTTGAAATCCCTGCTGGGAAGTCTGTGTATAATGTACCTCCCAAATGAAGGCCTGAGAAGAAATGCTTTTCAAGTCCAGGATTAATTTAATGTTCCTATTCAGAGCAATATCATCCTGACCATAAGATGAATTCTGCAGAATGACAGCACCCTGCTGGCAGGTGGGAGGAAAGGGAGGACAAGCAAGGAGGAATGAGGCAAAGGAGGTTCTGTTATCAAAGCAGAATTGTTATGTGAACTGTAAACCCCTTTCTGGTAGCTAAGGCATTTGTTTTCTGTTTCTGGTGCAGTTTATTGTCATTCTGAACCACCTGCAGACCACTATTATCAACATATTCGCTACACAAAAAATCATTCCCTGTGCTCCACCACTCTCCTCTACAGCCAGAGGATCATGTAAGTTTTCTGGGGGAAGAATGTTCTTCACTGACTTATAAAAGTACCAGTTCATTGTTGCTGATGGCAATCTCCAGTGTTTTCCCAAAATACAAATTTCATGGTGTCACTAGCTTTTGGAGAATCTCAATTTTAGTTTAAAAACAGTAACAAAAGTTTCATAGCTGTCATGATTGTAGAGAACAACTTGATAATGAGAAGAGCTGGAATCAGAAATGAGAGGAAAAGAAATCAACATGCATAATTACTGTTAAATCTCTTATATTTTGGATGCATAATTTATTGCATTCTTGATGGGCAGTACTGGAATTCTGTAACTGATGTCATTGCTGAGTGTGAGAGACACAGGGGCAGGATGAGAGAGTTTGTTCCTTTTGCACAGGTGAAAATTAATAAGCCAATTATTCTTTTTTTGTCTGATAGTAATTTCCCCTTTTGGGGGGCTTTTCTTTATATCATTTTTTCTTTTTTTGGCAGACATTGCCCAGCAGCTGCTCATCATGGAAATGTTTCTGATAACTGTAATCTCCAGGGTGGTCTATCGGAGGAAATACCACGACCTGGAGCCTCCGGAGTGCGTGGCTGAAGAACCTGGGGACAAGAAGCAGAGTCCTGAGGTTATCCTGAATGGTGCAGCTGTGCAAGATGCATTGCCAAAGGTTTAGAAGTGCTCCTGTTATGCAGGAGCTGTAAGCTCAGCTTCAGGAACTTCTTGCACCAAAAATAGCCCCTGTCCATGTCAGAGCATGGCATGAGTGCCTGTGAGCTGCAGTGCTGAAAGACCAGTAAACATAATCCTGCTGATTCTCCAGCCATGTGGGCATGGTGTGAGGGCTTTCACACCATGTAATTTACTAAGATTTTATACCATTTTATACTGTTACTGAGCACTTGATGGTGCCAACCTGTCTTACAATACAATTTTATTTTTTAGCTATTAGCATGGCTATGATTTAGCATTAATTCCAGAGTAATTATTTTTCATCTTTTTTGACTTTTAAAAAAGCTTATTTCACCCTGGATTGCTGTCATATGTCCAACACAGCATTTTTCCATGCTTCCTCCATAACAACAGATCATCTCTCGCTCTACACCACGAGCTCACCATAGCCAATTCTGATCAGTAAATACAATCTCATCTTTGTTCTGAAATCCCCAAACACATGTGGGCTCTTCACCTACAGAAACAATGATGTCTCTAGGGCAAGACTTTTTACATTCCTAGTCAATTCACCTCCTAAATTGGTAATACAGTTACTGTTTGTGAATATATCAGGTGTTCTTCCTGTGGACAGCAGGTTCTCTGTCACTGGCCTGGAAAAGGAAGGTAGGAGAGTCTGGGATATCTCTGGTCTGTGATGCCATGTGGTGCTTTGGTTCTCTGCTTGGTGGATGGGGATAATGACACTCAGGGTCCCTGCACTAACAGTGAGGATGGGAGTCATTGGAAGGGCTGTTGGGGTGCTGGTCACCAGCCAGCTGGACAGGAGCCAGCGTGTCCCCAGGCAGCCAGGAGGGCCAGTGGCACCTGGCCTGGATCAAGAGTGTGGCCAGCAGGCCCAGGGCAGGGCTGTCCCCCTGGTGAGGCCACAGCTCAAATCTTTTGTTCAGGTTTGAGCCCCTGATGACGAAGAGGACATTGAGGTGCTGGAGTGTGTCCAGGGAAGGGCAAGAGAACAAAGCCAGGCAGATTGGAGTCACAGGACACTTTGGGTTGGAAGAGACCTGTAAAGGACATCCAGTCCAAGCACCTGCAGTGAGCAGGACATTTTCACCTGGATCAGGCTGCTCAGAGCCCCATCCAATCTGACCTTGAATGTTTCCAGGGACAGAGCACCTGCCACCTCTCTGGGCCACCCATTCCATCATTTTACACCTCTCACTGTAAAAAAGTCTTCCTTATATCTAGTCTAAATCTATGTTCTTGTAGTTTTAACCTTTATCCCTTGTCCTATTGCAACAGGCCCTGCAATAGAACAAAAAGGGTGTCCCCATGTTTCCTATAGTCCCCTTTGGGTACTGGAAGGCCACAATAAGGTGGCCTCTTCCCAGAGCCTTCTGCTCTCCAGGCTGAGCAGTCCCATCTCCCTCAGCCTGTCCTCATAGGCTGAAGTGTTCCAGCCCTCCCATCATTTCTGTGGCCCTTCTCTGGACCCACTCCAGCACACAGCAGGGCTTAATTTATGGCTCACATTGAATTAAAACATTGCATTCCATTTGGGAATTGGTAGGAAATGAAACATACTGAAAACATGTAGTGAACCACCTGAAGTAGAAATTGGGGCTGGCTTAAAATGTTTTTTTCTTTCTGATTGAGGTCAGAAACAATATTTTCTTTAACAACTGAAGGATTCCATTATAGTAGAAAACTTGAATTATTTTTGGTTTGAAATGGTTGATGCAATTTTTATATTTAATCTTTCTTTCTAAGTAGGCAGTCTGGGAAATTAATATAGACTCTGGGGCTGCATTAATTTGAGAGAATCTGCACTTTTCCCTTGAAAAATAATTAATGTGAAAATTTTTACTCTGCATTAGAGTGAGTGCATTAGAATAAGTTAGCTGGGATCAGCTAACTTATTCTTAACACGAGAAATCTTCTTAATGTATTTGAACATTATGACTATTAGCATATTCCTAATGTTGCTTCATATCAGTGCAATCTAGGCCATGGGTCCATACACAGGCTTGAAGAGCAATACTGAATTTCATAACAGCATTGGGGATCATTGGCTGCAAGTACAATCAGCTTCAAAATTGGAAAATAAAATATTTTGAGTTGGTAAAGCATCTTTGTGTTTTCTGTAGTGGTTCAAGGGAATGCTTTGATGGGTGGGATCTGTGGCATGGAAAAGCAGATCCATGTGCTGTAGCTGGAGAGTGCATTTGAAAACAGATGGGGTGTGTAAGAAGTGTGTCTGTAGGTCCAGAGGAGGCTGCTGGGGCACAGCAAAAGTCTTCACCCATTGCTGTTGGGCTGTTGTCTGCCATGTCTGTTAAATGTATCTTGTCAATATCAGTGTGGGCCTGATTTAGCCACAGGTATTGCTAGCTATTATGCTTTTGGATAGGTATTTAACACTTGTGACCTTCATCTGACATATTTCAGCAATAAGATGTACTGTGGTGGCTGTCAGGCAGACTTTGGATTTGGCAGCAAATCTGTTTACTGTGTACAGGCATGGAGATCTCATTCCAAACATCACTTACTTACACAGAAGCCTTTTCAGAGCAAAATTAGACATATATTTTCTTAAATACATGCCCAAGAGCTTTCCTGAGTTACAGTTTATGTGACTGTAGCAGAATGTGGGGGCCTTATTGTTACAAATTTTGTTTTCCTTTTTTTTAACTAAGACTCTCTTGCCCGCCTCTGGCTCAGCCCAATAGCTGTGTCCTGCCTAATGGAGGAGCCTGGAAAGAGCTGGACTCCATTGCAGAGCCTGCATTCAGGTATTCCTGAAATGAAAACATTGCAAGCCACCACCTCCAAGGTGGACCTTAATCAGTCTGGGGATGGAAAAACAAAACAGAGAGCCAGACATTCCTTCAGTCTCACTTCTGATAACCATCCCTTTCACATCACTTTCCACTACGTGTTTGTGATTGAAGTATTTGAAAACAGTTGACAAGAGCTACAAGATAAATTTCACAATTGGTTTTATACAGCTGTAGTAAAGTAATGATTGTAAGGGTAAGTGCACACCCTTTATGCTGTGTTTGCCTGGGATTATTGTGTGAGGAAGGGTAAAGGTAATATTATCGATGTTTTCTGTGATTAACAACATTAAACAGAGATAAGCATACACAGAGGTGTGTGATTGAGGCTTAAGAGGCCTCAGGCACGTGGAAGGAATTCGTTAGAACATGGGAGAAGATGAGTAATGTGCTTTGGGTGTCCATGTGCTAAAGATACAGGCAGGAGGGTGAGCACTGGCCATGAAATCTCCTGGAGTGTCATGCAGGGGAATGCATTCCCACACACAAGGGGGAAATCTCTAACACCTTGTGGTGCTGCAGGAGTGGGGTGGTAAACAGGAGCTGCTCTGTGCTCCTCTTTTCCACTTGTCCTTCAAGCTATTAATTTTAAAGCCACACCAGTTGAATCCCTCCTGTTTCTGAACACTGTGGTGTGGGCTCCTGTTGGCTGCAGCATGGCCAGGTGCTGGAACCTTGAAGAGGTTCCCTCAGCAGACCTCCTTGAAAGGCAAGCTTTGCCCAGCCTTTGTGTTTCTCATGGCCTCTCACCAAAGGCCTCATGGCTTAATACCCAAAGGATGTGTTTCAGGATTCAGGGTGCTCTGCTGGCTATAGATCTTCTTATCCCTACATCCCACCCTCCAATTGTCCTGTCTGCTCCTTCACCCTCATATTTGCCTCTCCCTTGCTCTCCCTTGCTTTAGAAAAATCATTTGGGTTCCCATCAGGGAGGATGTGCAAGGGTGTGGGCTCACGCCTGCACACCCAGGACAGCTTGAGCCTACCTTCTCTGCACTGTCTGCTTCCAAAGAAAAGCCAAGAGAAAACACCCACAGCAATCACTGTGATCCCATGGTTCCCAGAACTGGAGCAGGGGAAGGATTTGGGTAACATTGTTAAACCAAAGAAGGCCAGGAGGATGGTGAAGGGCCCTGAGGGGAAGCCATGTGAGGAGCAGCTGAAGCGCTTGGTCTGTTCAGCCTGGAGGAAACTGAGGGGAGACCTCACTGCAGTTACAATTCCTTGTGAGAGGGAGAGGAAGGGTAGACACTGATTTCTTCTTTGCTGTGACCAGTGACAGGACCCAAGGGAATGGCCTGAAGCTGAGTCAGGGGAGGTTTAGGTTGGATATCAGAAAGAAGTTCTGCATCCAGAAGGTGGTTGGGCACTGGAACAGGCTCCCCGGGGAAGTGATCACAGCTCCAAGTCTGACAGACTTGAAGAAGTCTGGACATTGTTTGGACAAAGCCCTCAGGCACAGGGTGTGATTCCTGGGGATGTCCTGTCCAGGGCCAGGATCTGGACTTGATGATCCTGATGGGTCCCTTGAGCTCAGCACATTCTGTGATTCTGTTGGAAATTTCAGTGGTAAATTAGACAAGTTAGGGCATAGGTGGATTTAGTGCAAGCAGTAGAGAAGCCCTGAAGACTCAGGGATAACAGAGAACACAACAGTCATTTGCCACACACCTAATGCAAATGCTAGAATGGGTCTGTTGCAACAACTCCACCTATTCAATCATTTGAATAATTTGAGACATTTGGCTTCCTTACCCTTTCAGAAGCAATCTGAGTGCTGCTTTTGCTGACAGCCATTCATTCACGTGTCTCTTCAGCTCAGCTCATGAATCTGCTTGCACCTCCTTAGCTCCCAGGTAAAATGGAAGACTATTTTTAAGACATAGTTTTTTGGAGGAAGAGGGTTAGATAACATACTGATCTCCTAACTGCTTTAGATACCTTCAAAATGTTAGCTAGGTGATTCTAACATTTGTCTGAATCAGCATGAGCATCTTTGTTTCAGCAAAAGCAGGGAAATCTAGGGATCTGTCTCTGCATTGTGCTGGTTGACAATATGAAGATAATCACAACAGTAGATTGAAAGAGCTCAAAACCTATTTTTGCAGAATATGTTTTTCTTTCTTTCCCTCCCATTTCTCTATTTGTTGCCATTTCTTTGCATGCAAAAGAAGCTTGTTACACCTATACTGATGCTTCTTCCTGAGAAATAATTGAGCAGTTGGTGTTCTGCTGAAGTCTCAGAATAGCCTTTACTGTTCTTCAAACAAGAAAAAGAAATCCCTGGTGTGGAAAGTGCACTGAAAAACAGGAAGATTTTATTCAATAGCCTTTATGGTTTTGTGGGAGAAATCAGACAAATTTTGGCAATATTTTTGACAGTTTTGGTCAGTTCTAAGGGGAGAGAATTGTTCTAAGGCAATTTCCATTTGCAGGTGTCTTTTCCCTTCACAACCACACCTAGGCCCCATTCTCTAGGACTGAACTGCCCAACATCCCTGATGCAGGTAGGATCACAGCATATGTAGAGAACTAGTGGTAGGATAAAGTCACTTTTGTTTCTTTAATGCAATTTAGCAGCTGAAAAGTGTCAGTCTCCCCTCTAGAGATTCAGGCATCAGATCACAGATGCCATCTGGGAACTAAGGAACAGTTTCCACACAAGCTGAAATGGTGCAGACATTTTGGAGAACTGCTAAGCTCTGAGAAAGTGCTGCCAGACATTCTGCAGAGCAGAGCTGCAGGGAGAAAGGGAAGGTTGCTGCCAAGGGACAGAGTATTGACTCGGAGACAATTAGCAGCTCAAGGGTTCCCAATGAGAAAAAAAAACAACACAAAAAAAGCATTCAAAAGTCCATAGAAGCAACACCAAGTAGCCCAATAACAGCAGCCAAGCAGTGTCAAGGCTCAGCCCTCTCCAAGCAGGCACAGAAGCCAAACCTCCCCCTCTTGGCTGATCCAGTGCTTATCAAGGGTGGCAAGCACCTTTGCTTGTCAGCTCTGCCCACGGCTTGTGCATATTGACCAATAAATCAGAAGTTTAACCTTTTAAGCTGTGAAATCCATTTGCTGAGGCTTGGTGCCTAACAAAAGGGAGAGCTGTTCAGTATAGGCAGCACCTCCTCATCTATCACCCTTAGCAAATCCCTGGTTTAAGAGCTAAAGCAGGAACCAAAAGCAGCATGGCAACAATTTTTGAATTGATATTAATCCTTCATTGCCAATTGCTGAAAAACGTGACTTTTGAGTTTCAGTGTCTCCCTGTAGCCTTTCATATCCAGCCAGCAAAGGGTGTGAGCTAATTGTTAAATTCAGTTCAACAAGTTCCTCATTAGGGTGAAATTACCTGAGTTTGATATCTGCTAATTTTCCAATCAGGGTGAGTGTTTGCACTTGTGATTTGGAAATAATTAACACATGGTATAACATCAAAACCTATGTAAAGGCTAATGGTAGAGGGGCTAATTTCCTTGGCATGAAAGTGTTGTACCTGGTTTCCCCAGAGTTCTGTTACTCTTCTTTCAGTATTGGTATCTGCTGTGTAAGGTGTTCTTGTATTTATTTAGACTGTTTCTCTACAGAGCTATACTTTTGAATGATAATTTTATAAAACTAAACTATTGTCTTCCAGGATTGCAGATATTTTTTTTTATTTGAAATGTGCTGTATTTCTTTCTTCTTCCTCCTGTTAAAGCGGACTTTCCTAGATTTACTAATTTCTATTTTCCCTAAAGGGAGACAACAAACTGATTAGGGCTTTAGCCTGAGTTCTGCAAGTTTCCAATGCACCTTCTCAGGACAGCTATATTCTGATGCTTCAGACCATTCCTAGAAATGTGAATACCCTATAGTACTTAAAAAGAAAGGATATCCAGGCAGGACAATTAATTAGGAAAGCAGATGTGCACATGAGTGAAACAAATGTAATTGGAAAACACAAACAAATGTTCTATCTTAGTTTCAGCAGCCCTGAATTCCAACATCCTGACACAGCTCAGCTGGTCAGAGCATGGTGCTGATAATGCCAGGGTTGTGGCTTTGATCCCTGTATGGGCCATCCATGTGAGAGTTGGACTTGATCTTTGTGGGTCCCTTTCAACTCAATATACTCTGTGATTCTGTATTAATGGATGACAGTAGCTGGTATAATCCAGGTAGTTTTTCTGGTAATCATTGCTACCCTTGTAGCCTAGAGCATGGCACCAGCACAGCTCAGTGCATCAGGGACCTGTCACCACAGGGCTCAAAAAGGAGAGACTTTAATCTCTGGTAGCCAACTCCACCCAAGTGTTAGTCCTGGTGTGTGTTGTGGTGTTTGACAAGCAGGGTGTGACTTGACAGGTCCTGACAAGGAGAAGAGCCCTCTCCAAGTGAGCAGGCAGCCTAGCAGAGGTCCAGTTCCAGCCAGGGATGCAGTGGCACAGAGTGTGGTGCTGAAGCTCTGCTTGTCCATGACTGGCACGTGGGGCTTTGCTTTGCTTTTTGTCACAGCATTGCCTTTAAACTCCTAAGCCCTCCAAGCAGAGCCTCCCACAAAAATGAATGCCATCAAAGGCAGGGAAGATTTAAAAGACATCTCATCTCCCAAAGCTTTGTCAAGCAGCATTCTTTAGCCAGAAGGTTGCCTCAGGAAGCCCTGGGACAGAAATGTGGTTCTTTCTGGGCAGCTCTGTCCTCTTGCTGGTCCACAGATATCTATGGAACTGTTTGCCCTGAGATAGGAATTGTGTTCCAGGTAGTTGTGAGTCAGCTCTCGGGAATTCCATAACTGGACCAGTATCTCTGGCATTTAGGTAATGTGTTTTGAACATTTCCAGTACCATAATGGTTTAGAGCTTTCTCTTCTCAATGCACTTTTTGATGAGTGTAAATAGGGTTTGCTTGTCTTCTTTCACAGAGGAAGCATTTGTGATGGGTGTCCATGCCCATTCACACTGCCAGAACTGCTGCACAGAGGTGGTTGGGATTTGCATTTTCAGGCAAGCAGATTACTCCCTTTCTTTGTCAGTTTTGCTTTTTATAACTCATTGCTATTGAACTGCTGTTGCTTGTGAAATTCTGAGCTGCAAGACTGATCCCTTTCTCTATTGCTCTGTATCTGTGGCTTCTGTGCTTCAAAAGAAATTGTTCACCTCTGATGTGGTTGCTTTGGTTATGGGCAATATCTCCTAAGTCAAACACCCAGAGCTGTGAGAGCACCTTCTTTCCCCCCTCTTGTGTCAAGCATTGCCCCACACTGCTTGTATTTAATGTGGTAAAGAGAGCATGGTCAAGTGAGTGAGAGGGGGTGATACATTAACACTCATGATTTAGATTGGAGATGATTGCTTATTTTCCTGAAGCTGTTTGTTTGCCCTATGTACCTTAGCTTCTACTTTTAAAAAAGATCACAGTCAAGTTATGGTGAAGTAATGCTGCCCATTTCACTCTGATTCTTACTGAGCAGCTACTGTGTTGCAAAAGACTCACCTGGCAACTTGGCTGGTGGCTTTTGGCTTCCTTTCTGCCTCTGCCAAGGTCAGGATTGAAGAGCTAGAGATGGTATTTCATGTTTGGGCTCAAATATTTGTTATTTCCTGTCTATATTACAGTCTTACAAGTGGTGAGTTCTACAGCATTCTACTAACAAGCTACAAAATGGCATGTTATGCTTCTCTACAAAGCCTTTTAGGGCTAAACTATCCAATTAAGAAATAGTACCTAAATTATTTTCACTTTTAACCCAATAACTAACCACTCATGTCCCACAATGCCGACTTTTCTGTCCAATTACAAAATACCACCCAAACCTATGAAGAAGGTGGCAAAGAAAAACATGCAGCCACCCCCCTAAAACCTCCATCTTGCTTTATATACACTGCTATATTCTAAAACCTTAAACTCTAAGTTTTCCACCCTGTGATATTACACACTCCTATTTAAACTACACACCCATAATTCCAGTGCCATCAATAACTTTTGGAAGCCTTCTCCACAGCCCCAGGTTAAATGCAGTGTTGTCTTGTGGGTCTGTGCACAGAAAGTTTAAAATTCTCAGCATCTGGGGTTCCAGCACTTGGGGATCATTTTTTCCTGCAGTGCCAGCTGCCTTGGGAGTTGCTGAAGAACCCACACTGTGTAAGCAAAGAAAGATCAAAGCCTTTAGGTCATCTGGCAGATGAAGCCAGGGAAATGATGTTAAGGAGATGAAGATTAACCAATAGTTTTCTTTGTCTCTTATCCTTTTGGTTACATGATGCTTTCTACCAGGCCACCTCTTCTCTCATGCTCCTTCCTCCCTTTGAAATTCTCTTATTGGAGGCCCAAAGATGGCAGTCTTCTGCCCCAGACCACCTGGGGAAAATGGCCTTTACTGAAATGGAAGATATCTGCCAGTCCCCTTCTGAGATGCTTCCTTGATTGGCTGCCTGTAGGGAGCCCAAGACAGCTCTGAGCCCCAGGTAAGTAACTGTGAGTCTAAGATGGTCTTTGCTGTCAGTGTAATTGTGTCAGAAAAGCAGGTGGCTTCTGGAAGCTGGTAGCAGTCTCAAGCGACTCTCTGCTTTTAATATAAATTGCCCTGTTGTTTGGGGCTGTCCCAGCAGACAGCATCCCTTGGAAGGCCACAGGGAGGTGTGTGTGTTTTGCTCAGATCCTGAACGGCCAAAGTGGCTCCTCATGTTGCAAGGTAGCAACCAGCAGCAGCCAGATGCCACAAGGAGCCAGCTCTGAGGTGAGCCCTGGGCTACAGCTTCTGCAGCAAAGCTGCATTCATGTATCCTTTGCAAAGGAATGAATTAAAATTGTTCTTGTAATTATTTTAGTGGGATTTTGAATTGCTTTTGTAACATTAAAAAAGAGACAATGCTAGTCTTTTGCCAGCAACGCATCATCAATTTTAGCCTGTCTCTCCCTGAAGGAAAAGAATGCTGATAAATGGAGAGAGATTAAAAGGATTTAATTTGGGTTTATCATTCTTAATTTTCTAGACTTAAACCCTCTCTTTGAATGGCCCCTTTTTGAGGAGGTGATCTGTCTTTTATTAGTTTAATAGAATTTGGCTACTATTACTGATCTTATCCCATCCTCAAGCAGGATTTCCACCAACAGATTAAACAGATTTCCCTGGCACTACGGCAAATCCTCTCTGTAAACAGTTGTGGCTGAGATAAGACTTGCTATCCGTGCTCTTCCTCCACCTGAGTAAGCAATCCTGTTGAAACTCTCTCCTAAAGAGCGGTGAGACAAGTGTGACTCTGTCAGCTGGCTGTTTGTTTTTTCTTTAAAACCATGTGATTAATTACTTTGAAGTTTTCTTATGTTCTTTCTGTACTCTTCTGCCACTTGAAGCTGTATGAAGAAACCCCTGCAACCATGTTGCATGAATTAAATTGCAGTGAGAGATGATTAGTATCATCAGCCTCCGAGGTTCCAGCACACTGTCACCAGGATAGCAAAAGACGCTGAATTTTGTTTGTGCCATGATGGAAAAAGCAGTTCATCCCCATTTAATTTATTTTTATTCCATGGTCTCTCCAGGGGTTTCAGTACCATACCATGAGAAGGAACTTAGTTCTGCTAATGAAGTCAAAATCACTGTATTTGAGATAATTCCCTACCCCTGTTAGAAGAGAAAAAAAAAGGGATACGATAAAATAATTGTTACACTCACACACACACACACACACACACACACACTCTCTCCTTGGTTTCCCCATTTCTTCCCAGATGAGGAATTCACTGCAGCAGCCACAGGGTGAGATATGTCACAGATTACAGAGTGACTCTCCCTGTGCAATGCTCAGGCACTCCACCTAAGGACAAGTGGTCCCTACAGGCTGAGCCCACTCCCCCTTACCTTCTCCAATGACCAGATTGCCAGCACCGCAGGCTGAGGCACTGGCCCAACATCTGGCAGGCCCAGATGTGCAATGGCAGAGGCTCGGCTCGGTGCCCGCGGGCACTAGGTGGCACACTGAGAACGCGCCCTGCGCTCCGCACCCAGCCAGCCCCGCGGCACTCGCCAATCTCCCGACAGCGGCTGGCTCTGCTCGGATGGCGCTTTCACTGCTGCTTCCTGCCTTCACTGCCAGGCTTGCGATTTATTATTAGCGCACAAATTTCTCTGCCTTAAGTAACATATTATATTAAAAGATAGAAATATAAAATTATGATAATATAATATGATATGATATGATATAATATAATATAATATAATATAATATAATATAATATAATATAATATAATATAATATAATATATAAAATATTATATATAATATAATGAATATATAATATAACGTATAAATACATAAATATAAATAAATATATACATAAATATATAAATAAATTAACATATATATATATATATATATATATCCGTCTTTGATTTTGGAGGATGTATTGTTTCAGCTGCCTTAAGGAATATCTGCAAGCGGTGATAGGACCCTGCTGACTCCAGCAGCAGTCACACAGCTGGAAGGTTCAGGGGATCTGTGATTTATCTGGGGGGGAATAATGCACGGTGCAGCCCCTCCTGGGTACTGATTTGACTGAACAATTTTTACAGAATATTTTTGCCACTTCCATCCTTTCACTTGCAGTCCCCAATAGGATATAAGATTGCTATTACCAATATTATAAACAGTAAGAATCAAGGCTTGTTTGCCTCTAAACCATCCCTGTAGACAAAAAACGTAATCAAACCAGGTGATGGGTGCCATTCTCAGTCCTTGCTCAGATCCTACTCTATTAGTGTGGACACTCCCATCTCAGCACACAGTGCTCCTGTGTGTGTTGCAAAAATCACAATTTCAGTGAAATTACTCTATTGTACCTTTTGCTTTGAATTTCGTCCTTGTCAACACAAGTAAGTTAATGGCATGTGAGGCTATATTTACATGCAGATCTTGAGCCCTGCCCTCCACGCGGAGACACCGTGCTGGGACCTTGGGCTGGTTCTCCAGCTTGTGTTGAAGTCCACTCCCCGCCTGGCACAAAGCAAACAGCTCCTCAGGGATGCATTTTTACAGCTTGTCGCTCTGATTGTGTCTACAGTAACGGTTTAAATTGGATTACTGGGCGTGAAGCAAATCTCCTAATCGCGTTTCTAATGATGCCTTGAGCTGCCCGGGGGGGGCTGACCTCCCGAGCACTCCAGCAGGATGCCGACTGCGGGAAACTACAGGGGGAGATGCGGTCCAGGAGAACACCTGGAGCTCCCCCCAGCTGCCAGCAGGCTGCCTGTGCCGCCGGGACTAGCCTAGAGCTAGCCCAAAATGTGAACAATTGGAAATACCTGTCCTCAAAACAAACCCCTGCACTGTACAGACATAGCCCTGGTGCAACTCAAGTGGTCAAATGCATGTGGAGATACTGTTCCTGATGGTTAATGAGAAATTTCTCCCAGTCTTCATGTAGGAGCAGTTCTTGAATTTCTGTCAGTGACCTCTATACTGTATGTTGTTTCCTTTAAATTAAAGCTTGTGGAGAATTTTCCCATCAATCAGTAAGAACATGCCTGCTGTGGGATACTTTTCCTCCCTTCTTTCTCCTTGGGTCCCTATGAGGTGCCAGTCAGGACTGTCCCAGGCTCCTGTTCTTCTGCAGTGCTGGTAGACATAGTACCAGGCACCAGAAAAATTCTATTTCATACAGAGAATTCTATTTCATACTTCTCTGTAACACAACCCCCTCTATGAAATTCTATTTCATACAGGAGGTTGTGTTACAGAGAAGTAACACAACCCCCTGCCCTACCCCATAGTCTGTGATGTCAAGGGGATGAAGCATTTTAAAGGCATGCTGCAAGCTGGCTTTAGGAGAATTCAGTCACACAGGGCAGCTGTTTTCAACCTTGCTGGTTTTCACCTTTCACCTTATCATTCTCATTTGAAACAGGATGTATAAAATCCAAGCTCAATGTGCCCTCTAGTGAGAGCTGATTCCTTCCTTCTGACTAAAGAAGTCCTGTCAGAATTTAATGCCCTGGTTTAATCTCTCTTTAAATATGGTCAGAGAAGGCCTGTTGATACCACTTAGTCGTGGAAAAAAGATCTTCACAGCAATCCCTTCTGTTAGACAGCAACTCTAGCTAGAGATGCCTGTTATCCAGCTCTGTTTTAGCTGGTGGTATCTGGTAATTTCAGGCCTTGCAGTGTGACTGTGTGGCAAGAAGTGGAAGAGGGCAGAGTGGGAGGAGGGAGAGAGCCAGGACTAGAGCTCACACCTGCAACACTTCCTCAGTGGGTCACTTTCCTTTGGGCACCTTCTCCTATTCTAAAGGATTGCAAGGTTTAGAAACACAGCAAGTATTTGTATCAACTAAGACATACATTACACAGGTACAACTAGGAGGCTACTCAGCTAAGTAGTACTCAAGTATCAACTATGACTTAAGTTCTTAAATACAGGCAACTTCAGCTAATTATTACAAGTATTACCAAGCACGTAGGCAGCTGTTGGTTGGAGGGGAGTTTTCATTTCCATGACTCTTTGGAGAGGATCACGATCCCTCATCTGGCCAGGCTGCTGTTTGCTGAGTCTCTCTTCTTTCTGGAGTGTGGCAACTTTTGCTCCTCCTCAGTATTTCCCAGCTAACTTTTACTGCCTTTACAATTTCACTTCTGCCTGTGAGCTTACTTTCATGTGGTGTTAGCCTACACTCCTTCTTGCAGCTGAACAAGAATGTTCTAAGCAAGACTCAGCCAAGGCACTGCAGCTGTGCCACAGCAAGAGCCAGCCTTGGGTCACAGGCAGCTGAACATCTGGGCTGGTGTTTAGCATCTGAAAGTTAGCTGCATGTCTGCAGCAGAACCAAGGTAAAGGCTTGGTTATTAAATAATATTGCTCTTTGTTGTGGCACCCAGACTGATGTTATACTGATCATTAACATTCAGGGGCAGGGGCAAATTATCATTAGGGCAGATTAGAACATTGGCTCTGGATATTTTGGTACCATTATGAAGTTCAGGCTGGACAGCTCATCATGACACCAGCAGCAGAGTCCTTGAAGTAACCACTCACTGTATCACAGGTGGTCTATCAGATATACACACTGGTTTTGATTGCTGAAAAAATCTAGTGATATAAAATGTCCCACTGGCTCAGACATATTGTCCTGGGGTTGTGTTAATGCCTTTAAGAAGGACCAAGTGCACCAGAATGCTTTCAGCAGGACTGCTGGGTTTGAAACAGGCTGTAACAGATCTGAACAACAAGTTTTGTGGTGGAGTCTTTTGAGGAGAACAAAGAGAATATTAGAATCTACCTTTTGAAAGTTCAGACAGAAAGGAAGAAGACCAAGCTTTTTGGATAGCAGAGCAGAAAAACCCTCACATATCTGATAACTGAGAGAATCACTGACATACCAGAAGGTACACATGCAGAGATTGAAGAGTGTGATCTGTGTGGAGCAACTGGAAAAAAAAATCTTTGATTTGCTTGTTAATCAGAATGTACTGCAGAGAAATCAATTTAAGGATAATCTCATTTACTATTTATTTCTGACTCATATTTCCACAGGCCTGGATTTATGCATTTCATCAGCCATCTACTTTAGAGAGGAATGGCATAAATTTCAACACATCTGCTATTTTTGCCTGCAAAATATTCAAAATTGTTTCTGCAGAAGCTACGGGCAGCAGTGGGGGACATTTATTTAAAGAAACTTGGAACAATAGATCACTAGTGATTAAAATAAAAATGGAAATTACATTCTGGATGTAGGAGGCAAATGAGTATTGCATTTACAATACTCTGGCATTTAGCATGTATGAACCATCATTGAATAGTTGCATTTTGGAAATTTTGAAACCTGGTTGTCTTTTGAAAAATGCAGATTCAAGCTTCTCATTTTATGCTAATGTGAAGAGGTGAAAGAGAATACCAGTTTGTTGAAACAAGTGAATTAGCATGTGAATGGGGCATATTGGACTTCTCCCTCTTGAAATGGAGGCTTTCAAAGTACAAAGTAGGATTTAAATCTCACACTGTGATTTTTCCCTTCTCAGAGCCCCAAATCATGTTACTTGTAGTGCATTAGTAGGCTTTGAGCCTTACCCCATAGACTAGAGGTGCTGTCATTTTTACTAATAGCCATAATCTACAAATCTTGCAATCAATGAAACAACCTGTTTTCTCTCCCCCTTCCTAATTCTTCTTTTGGATCTCCCTTTCAGTTTTCAGGGCTGGTGGTTATGAAAACACTTCCAAAGTAAGAATGTGAATGGCAAACTGGCCTGGACTCTCTCCTTCCTCATCAAATCCTTTTTTTTTCCTGAGGACTGCACTGTCTGCCTTGCCAGAGAGGTTTGCCTTCAGTGCTGATTTACTCCTTGCAAATAAGATGGGCTTGCAGCAATATATTGCTGACAAAGCTAGGCTGCAGTGACACAGGAGAATTAGTGCTGCTAAAGAGAAGAGACTTGGGGAGGTAATTTCAGGAATGTTTCCAGCACCTGAGTTACTAAAATCTCACAGCTCAAACAGCCTAATCCCAAACTGCAATAAGTCAAGCCACCTTCAGCAGACTCTAACATTTTTTGCTCATGTGAAGTAGAAACTCAGGAATCTCTGCTGTGATTGAAGCTACCCAATGAAAGCAAATTTTTGCCTTCCAAGATCCCCTCCTTCCTCTTCCCCACCTCCATTCCCCCAAATTAGCCATTGTAACACAGCCTGCTTTTCAAATACCTGCTTGTGTTTGTGTGATGGAGTGCACATTTGCCTTCCTTCATTGCATTTTACTTGTCTCTGATTAATGATTAAAGCAAAACCTTTGCAGCTGGTTCTAAGTGCCTCTGTTAGCAAAGAAGGGAGCTTGCAGTAAGTAATGACACCAGAGCTGGACCACTCTGGGCTGCTCTCAAGCCAAGTCCTGCAAATATCACTTGGCAAGATGTTCCCTGCCTCTCCCAGCCTGCTTTTATTTGCAATTATATTCACATTATTTTTAACATAACATTGTATTTGACAATAACATGGAGATGCTTTGGTTTAATTCTCTTATTTTTGGGGGTAATGGCTGTCTTATGAAGTAACAGTAGTCTGAGCTCTGTAGCAACTGGATGTGCCTACTGCAATATCAGAGAGTGGTGGCTAACATCCCCTGGTGCTGCACTGCCAGTTGGAAAGGCAGCAGAGGTGCAGTTATATCAGGCTGCTCTAAAGGCTGTAAGACTCTTCTTTCTGCTGGCAATGCCAGTGTTTGCCCTTCTGATTAAATCACTACCCTTCGATGCAATAGCTGCTTTGCTCCACAGGGGGAAGGTAAGTCACTCAACAAAACAAGTTGTTTACAGTCATACGTTTACAAAGGTTGTTTATTTTTGTTTGTTTTTAAAATGGATGTATACTTGTCTTACTGCTCTACTGGGCAATAAAGGTTTCCTAAGCAGTTCAGTGAAAACCTTGATTCATACAGGGCTGGTGTTGGTGCTGCCTTGTATTGAGATGTAGTGTCTCCCAAAAGGATTTATCATAAGACACCTGTAATCTTCTCAAGAGAAGGCAATTCAGGTGGTAGCCGGTGGAAAAGACCATGCCATTTTTCAGTTAGTCATCCTGACTGTCCTTTGATAGTAACTGGTGTCACATTGCTTAATCAGCTTTACTGTCTGCTGATTTCAATGAACTCAATGTCTGTAATGGAGAATCAGAGAGCTTCTGCTGTACTTACAGTAGGTGAAATCCTATAACACGGCTGAACAAGGTGCTGAAAGGAGTGGCTCTACAACCCCTCTGGGTCCTTTGCAGCTCTAGAGAGGATCTGTAACTTCTCTCCACTG
Source organism: Ammospiza nelsoni (assembly GCF_027579445.1). Classification (NCBI taxonomy): domain Eukaryota; kingdom Metazoa; phylum Chordata; class Aves; order Passeriformes; family Passerellidae; genus Ammospiza; species Ammospiza nelsoni. The sequence continues at coordinate 106,328,021 of NC_080634.1, forward strand.
CTTTGATAATGAGCAGGAAGTCGGAACACTTCTCTGTTTCTGCAGATCAGCTCCCTAAGGTGGCACAGCCTGAGGCTGGGTTTGTGCCCTCAGCTGGGCAAGGAACCTTACCTGGGAAAGGGATGGGGGAGGTTGGGCAGCAGCTGAAGTGCTTGTGGCAAGGTGTGAGCCTGATACAGACATCAGCTGTACTTTCCACTTGCTGGACCTGAAGTCAAAATTAGCTGGCATTGCAAAGTCCAGCCATTGCAGACAGCACACAGGACAGCTCAGGTCTGGCCTATCCAGAGCCATTAACTGCTGAGTGCCTTTTGATTTTTAAGCCTGAGCATTAGCAAGACAGCTGAGTGACTTTTGGCTGAGGTCAGGATGTAGAATCTTCCTCAGAGCTGTCTCAGCTTCTTAGCTTCCTTGAAATAGTTTCCCAAGAGATGTATTAATCTGTTTTCATGTATCATGAATGCTTTTCTTAGGAGCTACCTTTGATTTGTTCTGTGTGGCAAGGCAGAAGACAGACCTGTATTGAGCTGAAAGTTTTAAGTGCACCATTCCCCCACACACTGCAAGCACACATCCTCACACAGACATGTCTCACATTTGTCTTGTCTCTATGTGAACCTACATCAAGTCATAAAGATTGAGTGGAATGTCTGTATTTCACTAAAAGAAAAAGAAGCCTCTGTGATATCATATATATGGCCAGTATATTGGGTTTGCATGGTGGGGATTTTGTGACCCCAGGGGGGATCCACATGGAGCAGCCTGTTCCTGAAGGACTGCACCCTGTGGAAGGGATACTGGAGCAGCTGGTGAGGAACTGGAGCCCATGGGAAAGACTCACATTGGAGAAATTCATGGAGGATTGTTTCCTGTGGGAGTGACCCCAAAGTGGGGAAGGTGAAGAGTGTGAGGAGGAAGGAGTGACAGAGACAAGGTGTGATGAACTGACCACAGCCCCCATTCCCTGACCCTGTGCACCTTGGGGAGGAGGACAGAGAATTTGGGAATAAAGATGATAGCAACAAGAGGAGAGTGTATGGGGTGAAGGTGTTTCTGCAGAGAAGTGCAGCCCAAATTTGACAATTTATCTGATCTGGAGATGTGAGGCTCAACAGCTGTGCTCCACCATGGGTAACAGCTGTAGCTGTCCCTTTGAGGAGAGTCCCTTTGGGGTACAGGGTACAGATATCTGGCTTTGACTATGATGCAGGTTCAGCCACGAGTGCACCTCAAGGGAAATCTCTGCACTTTTTTCCTTTCTTCTCACTTAGAAAAGTTATCTTGTATTTAATTCCCATTCAGTATGCATGTGTGAGATGAAACTACCAGAAGTCAGTACTCATCAAGTGGCTAAGAGCTTCAAGTGGCAAACATCTGCTGAACACTACTGGAAATGACTTCTAAAGGCAAGCATTCAGTAACTTTCAAAATAAGAATGATCTGTGCTCTTCATTCTGCTTTTCAGTGTGTCCATCACATGCCACTCCAAGCTGCAGCTGAGAAGAAAGGCACTGAACTACACAAATGTGGTAATGTTGTTGCTCATTCAAGTGTGGCACTCTCTTGTTTAGCAATCAGTTGTTTAATGAAGTGAAAAGATGACTTTGGATCATCAGTAGTTCCATTCTTATCCACATCCACGTCCATATCCTTATCTAATCTTTCAAAGCTAATCCATCCTACAACAAACTTGTAGGCCTGAGTAATGTTGCAACATGGAGAAAGTAAAACTTCCAGGTTGTCAGGATTCTGCATGGAATCCATTTTTCACCTAAGAAGAGCATTTTATTACTCCTGTTATCTCAAAGCACTCATCTGCAAGCAAACACCAGAGCAAAAGTTTTCTTCCCACCCACGAAGCTGTTGTGCTATGCTTTTCCACAGATCATCAAAACAATCTGCATAATAGTTTGCATAATAAGATGCATGTTATGTTTTGTAAGTAGAACAGTTGAAAAAGCTATTTATTTGTTTATCTTGTTAATTACAGGTTTTTTCCAGTTATTATCTTTGAGAAGGCTGTGTATAGAGACACAGGATATTTTGCCTAATGGTGCTCCTGGAGAAGTCTCCAGCTGTTGGCAGCAGGCCTTCAAGGCTGCTTGAAGAAGCCTGAATGGAGGCTACCACATTTACCAGGATCAGCTGCATGGATATGCCACGTGAACATGATGCATTTAATTCTCCTTTGGACTGTGTATTTAAAGACAAATTAAAATAGACTCTTGTTTGGCATCAGTACTGAGCTCCACTATATGCATGGATTTGTGCAACTCCAATTGCAGACTGATGAGACTCCACCTTGTTAAGAGGAACTGGAAATTAGGGTCATGATGCAAGAACTCCTGTACATTGCCTACCAGAAAAGCTTCTCTCTAACCCCAAACTAAAGTGCTATTATAACCCTGACAGGTTTTCTGTTTAGCTTAGGGCTCATTTGCTATGTCAGTGCACATAGACATAACACTGTGTTTGCCCTCATCTAGAGCAGCCTACAAGCTACAGTGTGCACACCGTTACAGAAAATCAAGCAAAATATGTATTGCTGTTTACAGGGAAGAGAAACCCCAGAATCCAGCAAAAAAAGCAGTGTCAGCAAGAGGTTTGAAGTCCAGTATGTTGCAAAAATATGATGTTTAACTTGAGCCATGTAAACAAGTTCAGTTTCCTTACTGTGCATTTTGAAATCAGTACCAAATAAAAGGAGTATATGAAAATAGCAATAATAAAGGTTATTGTTTGGACAAGTGCAGGAAAATGTTTTTAACAGAAAAATTGGAGAAACTACAATAATTTGTTTAAACTTTACATGGTCTTAAATAAAGATTAAAATACCCACCAATTCCTGTGCAAATCTATAGAGTGAAAAAGCCCAATGAACAGTAAGAACTGCAGGTTAATAAAACATATCAGGTCAGAGAAATGTGGTACACAAACTCACTGCAATTGCCTGTGTGTTATATAAAAGTATTCTAGTGCATGTAATGCTTATTGATTTCAGAAAAGCACTTGATATGACACTGAATTTAAAACTAGCATTTGATGCATGGGATACAAGGAAATATAATGGGTGAAAAGTAGATTGATCAATGCAGAACAAGAAAGTGATGCATCACTGTTCTCCAAGGGCAGAGTTTCTATTGGAACAGGGGCTCTTCTCAACCCATTTTCTACTGCCAAAATCTGGAAGAAGAGGCAATCAGAAAATGCACTTGTGCTTCCCTATTATTGTTTGGTTGGCTGGTTTTTGAGAGGAAAATGGCTGATGATTCATTACAAAATGTGTATTTGGACTCAGATTTTTCTTTATTAACTTGTCTCTTGGCACATAGGTTCCTCTGGAAAGTGCAGCTCAGGGGCAGGAATTACACTCTGAAAGATTTTTAACATTCAGAAAGCTCCACAATGACAAGTATGATAGCTCTTCTTCCCAATTGTCACAGGAGCTGAACTTTTATGCTGTTTTATTTAAGGGATCCAATGAAATAGGTGGATTCTCAAAAGAGAATGTTTGATGCTTCTATAAAAACTGTGGTATTTCCTGGAAGCTTTAGTTCTCACCTCGTGGGTTGCAGTGAAACAAAAAAACAGTTTCAGATCTCTATGGCAGAGCTGTGAAAGTCCTGGGAAACCTGCTCATCCAATCTTTCAGCCTGCTAGACAGGGTGCCAAGTACCAGCAGAGATGGGAACAACTTCTTATGACATTATATGTTTTTCAAACAAAAAGAGCAGTTTCTTGTTGAAGATTTGAGTGCATAGAAAACAAATCTTTGCAAAATGAACAAAAAGTGCATCTCTATCTCCATGTGAAAATCTTCAGAGCCAAGATGACTGAACCCTGCTCCCTTACCTGGCAGATTTTCTTCCATTTATCCAAGGATATGAGAACTTCTCCTGCTGCATGGTGAACTTCATGTAGCAAGGTCAACCCCTTTTCAGCTCTTCCCCTTGCAAATTTCAATTTTACAACCAAAAAGGTGATGAGATTATATTCTCCAAAGATAAAGGTATGTCAGGGTGTGATTATGGTTATTCAATCTAAAAAACGTTTTGAGTTTTCCCCTGCAAGACTCCCTAGCAGGGGAAGTAAAGGGGAAAAAAAAAAAAAAAAACGGGAGAAAAATGCCATACTAGTTCTGTCCTTCTCCTCAAAGTATATTGTCAATCCCATTTTAAAGGACCTAGTACAAACCCCAGAGCTGTGTTTCTTATGTACCAGTGACTCTTCCTCAGCTGGTGTTCTTTCAAGCTCTTTCTAGAAAAAAAGATTAAATGTAAATCCTTGGTACAAGTGTACTGACTGCAGTTTTGCACATTTCAAATGCAAGTTAGGACCTTGCTGGGGGTTTTTATGTATTTTTGAATAGTAAAGGAAGCACCAAAACAGTCTTATAGGGAAGGGGTGGTTCTGTGCCACTCAGCCATAGCTCTGCCTCACTGGTTCCAATGGTTCCCTTATGGCAGAGGCAGGACAAAATATGGCAGTAAGGACACTACTAAATTCTTTTGCTCTGCGTTTACTCTCAATTAGCTCAGTGGCAAGAATTTTCTTTTCTGCATGCCTTAACAATTTCAAAAGAAAATAATCTATTCGTTTTTCTTTAGACATGAAAAGGTTTTTTTGTCTATTGGAGAGTCTGTCCATTAAAGCTGGACACACAGATGGTATCATCTGATAAAGAGCCAACATCAGCTCCATGGGGGCACCAGCTTTAATTTAAAGCAAATTACAGAGGACAACTCTGCAATTGAAGAAATTGTGGAGTGCATACTCTAAAAAAACCTAAGACTTCTAAACCAGATAAACCATTTGACAAGCCATGGTATTTTTGGTTGCAAAGAAAATCAAGATTTTCTTCAAATTGCCAGCTCTTAGATTTGCTGAGTACAGTCTTTGATAGTTTCAGATGGTTCCTTTAGAAAAACTGCTGAACTCTGCTGGTCAACTAACTAGGATGAGAAACTAAATGCAGTGACTACCAGCTTTTGCTGGCAAAAAACTTGGTAAAAAAACCTTTATTTTCTTGGGTAATAGACAAGAATGGCTGAAAATGTAGACCGTGCTAGCAACAAGAGACTATACTACATGCACATTCCCAAATGCAAGAACTCTCAGTCTTCTGAACATTGTGGGTAACAGTCCTTCCAAAGTTACCCATTGGAGTGCACAAATATTAGGAAGTGATAAATTATTAAAAATAAAACCAGATCCTTTTTGAAGTTCAGGAAAGCTGCTTCAGTAAAGAACCTTATCCCTTTCTCACTCCATGTGTTCCCACTACTTGAATCCAACCTTAAGAGCATATAATGCCAAGTAGGAAAATACAATGGGGTTATTGACAAATATTACTACTGTGAAGAGCAGGAATTTGTATGAAATATCCTCTAGTTTTTCCTGTTCTGTGCTGATTTTTCTGTCATCCTGTAAGAGATACTTTGGGAGTATAATTTTCTGTGTAAATTTCTTCCAAATAACTGTTATTGGTTATTATTATTGTTTATATTTCAACTGTATTATCCCCATTCTCAATCAGTGCTTCTGAACTTTAAGAAATAGGGGTTATATTAACTTCAATATAGGTTTATTTTTTTGGTAAAAAAAAAAAAAAAGAAAAAAATCCAATGAATTCCATGAAGTCAATGTGTCTAGAAAACACTAATAACCATGTTTTCTTGATTTACAGTTTAGCATTACTTTTCCCCTCCTCTGACATCCATACAAAGAAGTTCATTATGCTGAATCCCCCTGCAGCTAGTTTATAGACCTACTGTGTATTCTGCAGTGAAATAAAACAAGCTTTGTTAAGAAGATTAAGGCTCTGGTATTTTAAAGGTCTGAAATTTTCACTGTCAATAAATGTTACTTGGGTGAAATACTACATGCAAAAGCTTTGATCCCTGAAAACAAGTGCATGTAATATAAAACTCCATAAAGAACAAGATCTGAAAATGGAACAAAAATGCATCTTTTAAAATCTCCATACCAAGTTTGACTATAAATTTCTGTAGGAGTGAATTCCTAATTTTAAGTTTTTAGCACTCTCTCTCTTAGCACTTTAAGGGCTAAGAAAACTCAAATGTAGGGAGAATTTTTTTTTTCTGGTAACTTAATTTTCTGGTTACTAGTCATAGAAGGGTCTCTTATTTATCTCCCTGGCTCCACTGAATTAACAAATAAAGACGAGTCCCATACAAGGAAGAGCAAAGGCTCTCCCATGTACACTCTGTCAGTAGGGTACCCAGTCCCTCCCTCCCATCATAGCTAAAACACAAACACAGGAGAGGCCAATTTTTAAGTATTTCTACTAAATCCAGTGGTAAACAGTCAGTGCTTGAAATTTCTGAGGGTAGGAAACACCAAAAAGCTTTGCTTTTGCAAATATTCTCTACATCAGTTCCTCTGTTTTAGGGAATCACTCTGCAGCAAAACCTCTGCTGCTTTTCCCTCTCAGAATTTCTGTGGTTTGTGAGTTAGAATCATTGATTTTATACCAACTCCAATGCAGACAACCATCAAAAATTATTAAGGCAAGATTGTTTACTCAGATTTAATTATCCATCTCCTTTGTCACAGTGATGGCCCAACAAAACCAGATTCCATGCTGTGTCTGGGGCTCCCTGGGAGCAAGGCAGGGGCAGTGGGGATGGGTGGTGCTCCCTAAGCCAGGACACCACAGGCACTTGTCCTCAGAGCAGGGTTCTGGCCAGTGTCCATACCCAGACCCTCATGCCCTCACAGGTGCTGAGGCTTCCAGTTGTCTGTATGCTCAGAGATTCTAACTGAACAAGGGACTAAGTTGTTCTGGCTACTAAATGGCCATGTAAGCGTGAGTTATCTTTGACCCCTTGGTTAATTCTAGTTATTCCAGAGTTGAATCTAACTGGAAAATATGCAAACAATACCTTCAGTAAAAGAGAGATGATAAAAACACCAGAGAAGTTCAGCAGTGTTAGGTGTTATCAACGTTAAAATCAAATTTTCTTAAGGGGTAAATATTTTTTTTCCTGCATGCTTGTAGAAGCTTTTTAACATTTAAACAAAGATACAGGGGGGCTCTCAGAGAATGAGTTCAGGAATCTTTTCTGCACCAAATATGTTCTGAAATACATAAAGAAGGCAGGTATGAGGTATGAGAAATTCAGCTGGTCCAAAAAGCAAAACTCAGTTTATCATTTAATCCTATCAATCCCAGTGACATTTTGTATTTGCATGGTTTATGTCACTAACATCTCTTTATTCAGGTAGATAATTTAAGAACTAGGTTTATGTGTATGCTTGCTGCTGTCTTGCATTGGTAAAACCACAGCCCTTCCCATGTGCATTTTATGTTCTCTCAAGCAAGTCTTGCAGTCTTCTTAAGCACAAGGCCATGAAGAGCTGCTGGGTGGCTCTGGGGTTTGAATGTCTCTGCAGTGTGTGTTTGAACAGTTTTTGGAGAATTCCATCTGTTGGTTATGTCATCAATTTCTCCAGAGCTGAGAGAAGCTGTTGGGAGTCTGTTTGATGAGAAGAGCACACCTCTGTTTTGCAGTGGCTTTGTGCATGTCTTCATTGCGGTTTTATAGTGTCTGTATCACTATAGACAAAAACAATTCCAATTTTTCACATGGGTTGGCTAACATAGGATTAAGAAATTTCCAAAAAATGATGCTGTGATGCTTTATACTGCAAAAATGATTTTGTGTTTAAAAATACATTAGTTAACCATTGTCTTGTTACTTTTTGAAGCTGAAATCACATTAGAATTACTTTAAAATGTGAAAGTAATAAAATCAACTGGCTTCAATGTTGATAATGAATCATACTTTGAAGTTGCTAATTTCATCTTAATTTGGGAAATGTTCTGTCTTTAATAAAAAAAGATATTGTTTTCTGCCGGATAATTCCACAACTGATTTCAGAGTTATGCTCTAAATGAATCACAATCAAATCCTGATGACTATATAACAAAAGTTTTAAAACACTTTTTCCCACCTGCCAAAAAAGCTTCAGAATTACAGTAGATGATTCATTTTGTCAGTCTTGATTACATGACATGCCTCTTCAAGCCAGTCATTCCTATAAGCTGCAATTGAAGTGATTTTAAAATGCTTTCCAGTTATTTTGTACATTAGGTCAGGATTTCTCAGTCTCAAATTCTGTAAGGACAATCATGACAGAAAGGATGGAGAGAGATTTCCAGTAATTGAAGAGTACTGGTTTCTTTTGCAAATCAGTTATAAAATTACAGTAATACTATCTTGTACCTGCTGAAGCTTATATTGAATTCACTGGAGAAAAATAAGGAATTGGTCACCAGTTATTTGTCTTAAATGTACCTAAACCACATCACAGCAAAAACCAGTCAGTGACTGCATTCAGTGATACATTTTGATTCTCCAATACCTCGCTTCATTTTTGATTCTAGTCATCAAAATTAATTCTAATTGTATTCAGATGCTTTCTCAGATAAAAATGGGACTTTTTCAGAAAATTTCAACTATTGTCACACACAGTGAATTTTGTTCTGCCAGCCTCACACCTGCTGTAGAACTCACTGGATACCTGAGGGCTGTATTTTGGCTGGAAGGCAGCTGGGCAGGCACCTCTGATGGACCAGCAGGGACATATTAACTGGTCCATATGAAACCTGAACAGGGGTTTTAGCCAGGTGGGGCTCAGGCTCTTCTCCCAGGCAACAGGACAGGAGGACATAGTCCTAAACTGCCAGGGGAGGGTGAGGTTGGACATCAGGAGGAATTTCTTCACAGAAGGGGTAATTAGACAATGGAGTGGACTGCCAAGGTGTTGTTGCAAAATGTGGAATAGATAAAATCTGCTCAAGAAAGGATGTTCTTTGATGTTTGACTTGTATATGTTCAAGCTTAATCAAGAAGCAGGAGATTTAATCTGTGAAACAGCAGCTAGCAAGCAAGCTCTAAGTGATGCCCAGCTGTCAGAAAAACAACTTTAGAAAAACAATTGGCGGAATTGCCTTGTTAAGGTTTAGGGCTTGACACGCTGTGATGATCTGAGATGTAGAGGGAGGTTAACAAAACTTGGGGAGAAGGATGTCCATTGATAGTGGGCACAAAGAATTCAGAACTTACAGGCCACAAGGACATCTGGCAGAACTCCTAACACGAAGAAGAAACTAATAAAGCTAACTCAGCAATTGTGCTGAGTCAGCTCCAGCTGGGTAAGAGGAAATTCTGGCAGGGGGAGATTGGGACCACTGACTCACTGCCCACTGACCCAGCAAGGCCACTGTACCAGAGGAGAGGTCTAATTAGAATCATTAACCAATAGAAGAACACTGATTAATAAGAGAGCTATGTAACTTGTAGCCAATGACCACTAATTCTTTTGTTCACTAAAGTGTATAATTAGTAAAAAGTTTTGATAGTTTATGTGCTTGATTCATAGAATACCACAGAGCACACAAGCTTGCCCAATCCTGAAACAAAATAATATCTCTCTCTCTAATATTATTATTGGCTTTTCACAAAGCAGGTCATGAATCCGAGTTTTGTGGACAACACGGTGATGGAGTCACCGTCCTTGGAGGCGTTTAAGACTGGATGTGCCGCTCAGCGCCATGGTAGGGCTGACATGGTGGTGGTCAGGCACAGGCTGGACTCGATGGTCCCAGGGGTCTTCTCCAACCTGACTGGGCAGTGGCTGTGACTCCAAGGGCCATTTGGACTGAGGGCACTGTCACTCCAAGGGCCATTTGGACTGAGGGCAGTGACTGTGACTTCGAGGGCCGTTTCGGTGAGGGCAGTGACTGTCACTCCAAGGACGATTCGGACTGAGGGCACTGTCACTCCAAGGGCCATTTGGACTGAGGACACTGACTGTCACACCGAGGCCGGCCTGACCCACCCGCCGCTCCCCACACGAGCCCCGCTCCGCTCCCGCTCCCCTCACGCGCCCTCCCCGCCCCGCCCCGTCCCCCGCGCGCCGACGTGCGCGTGCGCGGAGCGGGCTCGGCGCTCGCCCCTCCCGCCGGGCCGGGCCGGGCCGCGGAGCGCGACGGGCAGCGCGGAGCGGCCGCGCCCGGGCAGGAGCCGCCGCCGGCGGGAGCGCAGCGGAGCTGGGCGGGCCGCGCCATGCGGCTGTGCGGGGCGCTGCTCAAGAACCCCATCCCCAAGCAGATCGAGTACTACTCGCGCTTCTCCCCCTCGCCCCTCTCCATCAAGCAGTTCCTCGACTTCGGTGAGTGCCGGGGCCGCGGGGTGGGGGTGTGGGGGTCGCTCCCGGGCAGCGTTGGCCGGCGCGCAGGGCCCGCTCCGCGGCCGCGGCTCCTCGGCCCGCATCGGGAGCGCGGCCGGGGCCCGGCCCCGCAGGCCCCGCGCTGCCAGCCCCGGGCCCGGGCGCGGTGGCGGCTGCCGGTGGCCGGCAAACAGCCGCTGCTCGCCTCGCCTAGGGCCGGGAGAGCCGGGCTTGCCCCTCCGCCTGCGTTATCCCTGACACCGCTGCCATTGGGATGGGGATCAAAATAAGGGCTCCTGGCCTGACGTTTTGTGAGCTTAGTGAGTGAAGGGGAGAGTAAGTTAATGGTCTTAGCGTGAAAATTGGAATCTGCCGTGCTGAGATCGGCTTAATTAAAGCTCGGGCATGAGCTCTTATCCGCACTTGTATGGGAGACCTGTTTGTGTAACATTCAGGAGCACTTCAGGAGATGTTGCTGTTCATAAATAGCATTTTTCTTTTCAGAAGCCCTGGAATGAAATCCAGGAGTGGTTTGTGTTGTTGTTAAAAAACATGCTTCCATCTAGATAACGATAAACCCGTATCTGTGTCGGAGGTTATTTGACTCTTGCTCTCTGACACGAAAGTTGTTGAGATTTTATTATCCTATAAATATTGCTGGCAGAGTCAATGTAAAGGCCGTGTGTAACATCGTGAAGCTTAACAGAGTGTTTCTTCATTCCACTCTTACAGTAAGGGTACAAAAGGACAAAAATAAGCTAGTGTTAGCCAGAAAGTGATTAAAAGTGAGTACAATTGCACAATTATGGTAATGGTATTAGTGAAAGAATGCTGTAAGTACAGGAAGCCAGTAATATATCGTCTCAGTGAAACAGGATTTTGTACCACTAAAAAAAAACCAACAAAACCCCTTGTCTCCACTTAAAGGAGAACCTGACTAGAAGCTGTGCTTTCTCACCTGAGTTTGTTCCCTCTTCCCCACCCCTTCCTGTGCTGCTGGGCTTCTTCTCTAGCATTGCTGCTTCTTATGCTGTGTTTTTCTGTACTGGCAAGAACAATCGCCTAAAGCTCTGAACATCTTTATTTCAGTCCTGGCACTAAATACGTTGTGTCACCTTAGCCTGTTTGAAAGTTGGGTTTGTGAATTTTTGCTGGAGAAGTATTGGGGGTTGTGAGCCTTTTCAGTTGTGACTACAGAGGTGTAAAGATTTCAGGATTTGCTTTTATGCCTTGAATGTTCGGACTAAACTTTGCTTTTTGGTAAGGATTTCTACAGTTTTATGTTGCCCTTTGTTATTGTTTTTGGACATCTCTTCTGTGGCAGCCTTTTCATAATATTGCATTTGTTTTGACATTGTAGTTCCTGTATTACTTTATGGTCTCGTGATTCTTTAGAAGTATTTTCATTTTACAATTTTAAGCCTGGCTTCTGTTACTGGAAGTGAGCAGAATGAGAACAGGACGTTACAGCCTGGCCAGCCTTGGTCTTTAGACGTGCTCCAGTTGTCACTGGATGTGGCATTGGCATCTTCTGTGTGTGTGGCTATGTATTTAAGGGTCTTCATGTCTTAAGACTGATGGGAAACTATCTAGTCACTGATATTTAAAACCTCTGAAGAAAAAAAAGTCCATAGTTTAGTCTTGAAAGGTCACCAGGAGTTTCTAAAATTAGTAGGCTTATGTTGTATCAACCTTGCTAAACCTATCACCTTGATCTTAATAAGTTTTATGGGCCACTTAACATCTCCGCTTACTCCTTAGTTCCTATATTTATTTGGGAAAACTCAACTAGGAAAATTACAGCAGTTTAAGCAAATAAATGGAACCCAGTGTAGTTACTTAACTTACGTGATCCTAAGTGTTTGCAGCTTTGGGTAATTTCAAGTTCAGCTGGGGTCTTCATAGGCCTGGGGGAAAAACTGACATCAAAATGTAAGTGATAGTGCAGGAGTTTTCCCACTTGAGGTGTGGAAGGCCTGGACAGCATGTACCATGTCAGGGAACTGTGTTACTTATATCTGAGTTAGCCAAAAAAGAATTTACTGGTGTTGCAGGACATGAGTATTCAAGAGAGAAAATATGCCAAGCATAAGGAGCAGAGTACTCAAGGTGCAGTTCAGTTGTGTTTGGTCATTTGTAAAGATGTTTGGTGTGAAGGAGACACTGTTTTGTGGTCAGCTTATGGAGGCTGTTTAGTGTTTCACTTCATGAGAAATGGTCTTTTTAATTGAGCTACATGAATGTAGTGCTAGTTTTACAAAAACGTGGCTGAATTTTCAACAAATGTTGAAGAAGAGTAAGGCCAAAGGAAATGTGTGAATAATCCTCTCCTGTCTTCTGATTTTGTTGTCTGATGCACATTTCTCATATGGAATTTACACTTACTCTGATTTGGATTTTTGTGAAGAAAGTTTTTTGACTTAATTTCTGACAATAGTGAAACCACAATGTGCTCTTTATGTCTTTTTTATATCGGTTGTATTGGTTTAGACTAAGTTGACTTAGAAATTTGTAAAATTCTGGTGAGCTGGGGAAGAGAAACTTTGTATTTCTTGTGAGCTGCAGAGTCTGTTCAAAGATAATTGGTGTCAATGTATATTGAGGTACAGCTTGGGCTTTTCTAAGTTACTGGCTGGCAGTGGGGGTTGTATGGAACACAGTTGTGTGCATAGTGAGGCTGTACAGTCTCTTTTTCTTTCCAGTGATATAAACGAATGACATTTATTTTAAAACTTTCTCTGCTTTATTCAGCTATTTAAACCACTCTAAGAGACAGTTTGTTTAAAGTAGCTTGCCAGTACTGAAAGCCTGTGAAGCAAGCCAGAAGGCAGCAGTTCAATCAGTGCCACTTGCTTGGTTTTTGTAGCTGAGTCCTGCTGGTGCCCATGTTCTGGTGAGCCTGCAGCTGTCTCTGTGAGTGTGTCAGAGGTTACTGTGCCGTGGGCTTGGGACCTCTGTGGCACAAAGTCTGAGTGTTCACTCTGTGCAGCATTTTCCTTTCTTTCTCTGTGTACGCTGTCTGTTTGCACACTCCTGAATTCTGCTCAGGCAGTTTGTTTTATTACAAAGTGCATTTCCCAAGGTTCTTGTACAATTTCATTCCTTTTCAAAAGAATGACCTTCTGTAAATGTGTTTCAATATAAACTAATTTTGACCTTGTTTAAAACTAGCATGTCACTCCAGATTTATCCAGGCCTCCATAATTATTCTGCTCTGGAAAAAAGTACAAAATCTACCAATTGAATTCAGCTATACTTCCAGGCTTCTGTAGTTCCTCTGGAAGTTGTTTTTTGGTAGATTTCCAAGTGCAGGCATACCTTAATGACCCAGACTAAATTAATTACTAAAATATCTTTTCTGAAATGAACTTGTAAATGGAGATTTCATCTAACATTCAGGTCCAGGATCTTTGTACATTTTGAGGGCTAGACTGTTTGAGGAAAAAAAATGCCCATTCTGGAGATTCATACTGATGGAGCATCTCAATTTAGCCTTGCTTCAGCATGTAAGGTGGGCCTTAGACAGTGACAGGTTAATCCAAAATACCCAATGCTCAATCAGCAGCCACACACATGGGTGACCAATTGGTCAATCCCTTGCCTGGGGAACTAATAACCTGTCTGAGGAAAGCAGAGTTGCTTTTCTAGGAGTGTCTTAGCATTTGGAAAACCACCCAGAGACTGAGCTGCTGCCGCCTGCCCTGCAGCCTGTCCTTGGCATGGGCCAGCCTGGGAGAGCTGCAGGGTGCTGAACCCTGCCCCAGCTGGCAGCCAGCACACAGCTGCTCCTTCTCGTGGGGTGCTGGGCTGGCAGTGAAGTCGCTGACAAGTGCTCTGTCAAGTGAATGGTTGTGCTGCAGAGGTTACGTCTAATTAGGCACAAACGAAGAGATGAGTGAGGTATAAATGGTGTAATCCTTGGATCATGCATGAAAGAGGCATTTGGAGCTGTGTTAGGGCTGTGTTGGGAGTGTGTGCCAGGATGCTGAACTCGTGTAATGCTCTCATTGCTGCTGCTCAGCTGACCGAGTGTCTGAGGCCTGAGGTGTGTTTTGTCAGAAATATCAACCAGCTGCTTTGGGGGCTTGTTTACTACTGAGCTCTCTTGGCCGGCTGTACCTAGCTATATTCTGTCCTTTTTGTTTCATGTTTCAAACAAATGCACTGGGTGATTTGTGCACCTAAGGGGTTAAACTTGGTGTTTTGTTAGCTCTTTGAACATGCCATATATTAGTGCTCACATACCACTAATGAGTTTGGATAAAAAAGCTGTGCTTGTGCTGAAGACAGAGGATAGTGAATCACAGTGAATTCTTGTGGTGGAATGTGACTTGGGAGATCCTGATTTTGCGGGTTATAATCAAAATATTTGTGGTGGCTGCTGCAGTTAGTGGCACTGAAAAATATCACAAAGGCTGTAATTTAGTAATTTTACTGTACTGAGAACAGCTGAGCAGGCAGCAGATAATCACAATGAGTGCATGGAACTGTTGTGCCCTGGGGCATATCTGGAGGAAAACATGATCAATAGATCCTTCTCATTTTTCAAATACAATTTTTGGTGTGGAATTGTTTTGTTTATGTCATAATTATTAAACTTACAGTCTTGGGGAAACATGTAGGCCTCTTCCAAAATGACATAAAGAGCAAACCAGGTATCAGCATTGCTGTTGGTTGCTGCCATTTGTAGGAGCAATATTAAATGAGGGTTTTGCAAGAGTGTTTATGCCTCATGTTGCCTTCTTGGTAGAGGCTTGGATCTGAGCTGAAAGCCTGGAAAGGTAACTTTCAGGTACAATTTGAACAACAGTGTAGAGGTAGGAAAGTAGAGATCCAAACCTGCCTCATGTCTCCAAATATGATTGCTAATCTTCTTACAGAATATGGCTGTTGGAAGATTTTTCTACACAAAAATGTATTGGAAGATTTCTATTGGTTTTTTGGAGTTTTATTTAATAGAACATTAGTGGAGAGATTGTGCATTTATAGCACTTGAAAAGTTTAGGGCTACAAGATATTAAATACCTGCTATGTATTGGTTGTGGCTGTGCTTTTTCTGCTGCTCTCTGTGCATTGTTCTTAAAACCTTACACTTGATTTAAATGCATCTTCAAGACAAAAATGTCCTCTTAGCACAAATGTTAACTGGTATGCTGGCCATTGTGTGGGATCAGGAAGATGAATGCTAGCCAGACATTACTGTCTTTATTTTCATCTCACTGGCTTCAGCTTCCATCCAGCAGTTCCATTAGAGCTTTTCTTGGTAGATGGGGATCTTTTGATGCCTGGAATATTTGTACTGTGTGGTATATGGACATTGTGATGGAGTTATCTTTCTTGATTTCATAAAGATAAATACATTAAATGAACTATTGCAGCCTTACAAAAATACCATGGAATTAACTTTTGTGGCTTTTCCAGAATTTTCAGTATTGTTCTTCAAATATGTCTTTTAGAACTTAAAATAGAATCCCTTTAGGAGTTTTGGAAAACACTGGGATAAAACTGTTTTACTGCTGTTTAGTTTTTACCTTGAAAGGCTACCAGTGACAGCTGATGTGCAAGCTGGATTGTCTGCCTGCTTTTGTTCTTGAATTCTTTTGCAGTTACCACTTTTCCATGTGAAGTCCTTCATTCCCTAGATTTGGGCATGGATGAAGTTCACATTTCAGAACATTAAAAAGGGTTTCCTGTGAATGGGCTGTAGCACAGCAAGTAAGCTGGAAGCTTTTTGATGCAACTGTTATTTATAACCTGCTCCTATTTACAACTGCCAGTTGCTGGCAGGCAGTGGTGTTCCAATACTATATATAATATTGAGGGGTTTTATAGGGCCTGCTATTGATTGTTGGAAGGTCTGGAAGAGTCATTGTGGTTAGGTAACTTTGTTCAGCAGCCACTATTGAACTGTGGTGTGATAGACATATCTGTGTGGGAGTGCTAATAATAGTGGAATACCAGATTGCAATGCATTTCATTTACAGAATTCTCTCTATCAGTCACTTTTACAGGCTGTTTATTCAGTAAAGGAGTACTTAATTTCTGTGAGTTATTGACACTTCATATATTCTGAATTCAGTATTTTAGTATGGTTACAGTACAAATTCAATAAATTGCTGTAGATGATCAAACTGGATCACCAAGGTAATTGTTTTTCCTTCCTCACAGAGCCTAAGCATTGAAAATTCTGCTTTCAGTACCTGGTTTGGCTGGCCACTCTTGCCTGTAAGACTAGTAGTGAGCAAGTGAGCATCCTTCAGCTGATGGAATTGCTTGATGTTTGTTTCCCATAGCAGCAGAACATTTCTCAGTCTGGGTTCTGTTTGTTTCTGTTTGTCCACTGATCAGAGGAGCTGTGCAATCCTCTGCCTTGGGATGCTGAGAAGGGAATGATCTTTCCCTGCACATGGATGTGTCTGCATGCTTGAGCTTTTTTGTATTCCCTGAAGATGCTGTGGTGTGTGAGCACACAGCTGAATGCCTTGGGTGAAAGAGAGAGGACAAGAACTCCCCATCTGCATGAAGCAATGAACAATGCCTGTGGGTTTGTTTATTTCTTTTTAGCAAGTAGCAGAAGCAGTGGAGAATGCTGCTTGGCAGAAATTAAGAGCTTGGGAAGCTTCTTTCTAGAGGGGCAAAAAATAGGATTTGTAGCTCCTGAAGATCTAAGAATGTTTGGGATATGTTTTTCTTCTAGCAACTCATAGAAATTGTTGAAATGCCTTCTTTAGAGTAGATGTAAACTATTAAGGAGGCACTGAAAATCTGAAATTAAATTTTGGTTGAAATGAACGTGAATTTGGTAGCATTCCTTCTCTGGAATGGAGGAACTGACAGCCAGTGTTTTAAAAATAGCATACCTTCTCCAAGCCAAGAAAACAGGCTGATGGGGTCTCTCCTAAGACAGAAGGAGGAGGATAAGATGATCTGTCAGTTTGAGAAAGAGCAATTCTGATGCAGACAAAAGATAGAAAGCAGCAGAGCAATGTTGATTAAAAAAACCCATGAAAGCTGGAAGCAAGGACATCCTGTCTTGGGTTGCAGTACAAATAACAGCCAAGGTGAAAAGTCATGGGATAGAAAAGCAGATAAAGAGATGTTGAGATAATTTAGAGTAATTGGGGAGAATGCTGAAGTGAAACATTTACTTGATGAAAGTAAGTACATAATGATAAAGACTGTTGAATTAATCTTTGCTTTGGTCTTCAGAAAAAGAAGAATTGTATCCAGAAACATAAAGGAAATCACAGCTCTCCCCTGACCCAAATTTTAGATAAGCTGAAATGTGTTTGTATCCTCCTGGCTCAGTGGGTTCCAGTGGATGTAAATCAGTTCTGTGTGTTGAGAGCAGCTGAACACTTTCTGCTGCACATGAGTGTGGCCTGGTGCAGCACAGCTCCTGCTTGTGGGCTCCCTGGAAATAATGAATGGGGATGGCCCCAGGGCTTTGGAAGTGGGAAAATACACTGCTTGTCTTTCTGAGAAAAGGAAGAGGAAATTGGAGTTAAATCAGGTTGTCTGAAGTAGCTGAAAAAGAGATGGAGCTAATAATGAGGTAATACATAGATAAGCACCAAGAAATAGTGAGGTAGTAAAGAGACAATAGATTGTGTTGACCTGGTCTAATTTCCATGTTAATTTGGTGTATGCTAAGGCAGTAGCAATAGTGCTGTACCTGGCTTTTTGTGAAGTTTGGCACAACCTTGTGTGATGTTCTTAATTAAAAACAAACAAACAAAGCTCAATGTACAAAACAATGGAATAACTACAAGGTGAGGTTGTTGTATCAGATGTTGTGTTATGGTGGGCTGACCCCATCCAGCAGCTGAGCACCCACCAGGTGCTTGCTCCCCTCCTTCCATCCCCACTGGCATGGGGAGAGAAAAGGGGGGACAAAAATGAGAGAACTTACGGGTTGAGAACAAAACAGTTTAAATAAAGCAGAGAGGAAGAGGAACAAGTGATGCACAGGCAGTCACTCAGCAGCCCCAGGAGAGCTGTGCCCAGCCAGTCACTGTGTGATGGACATCCTGGGGGACAAAGCCAAGCAGTTTGTTATTGCTGGGATGGCATCATGTCACATAGAACATCCCTTTGTCCCCATCCAGCCTGGTACCCACCCCCAGCCCTGCTTGCTGGGGTAGGGACTGAGTGCAGGAGAGACAGAAACCCCTCAGAGCTGAGCGGGTCCTGCAGGTCCCGTTCAGCCATACACACACAGCCCCTCCTGGGCACGGAGAGCACATCTGGCCCCAGCAGCTCGCACAGTGATGGTGAGAACACTGCACAAATACTCTGCATTGTGCTGGCAGTCACTGATCTTCACTGCACTGTGAAGAGGGAAAGGTATGTCTCCAGTCCCCTTAACTCAAATCAGCATAATCCATCATAAAATTAGGCATAGATTTAGCAATTGTTTTATCTAATTCCACAGTTATGATATTAGAAGTGCTTTACTTGCATTTTACTTGTTGCCAAGTATAGCATTATATATAAGCATTATATTATAAGCATTATATATATATAAGCATTATATTATGCTTAATATAATGGCCTTTTAGAAAAAACCCTTTTTCTCAAAACTGCTGAAATATTTTACAGGCTGCTACTTATCCTTTTAAAAATGTTTGGGTTTTTGTGTTTTTCTGGAGTCAGTTAAATGTAATTTTTCTTTTTGGCAATATTAGGTTAAAAGGATGAATTAGAGTGCTGAACTATGACTCTTGAGGTATAGTTCTCCTTTTTCTGATGCTTTGTGTGTTACAACAGGCTATTTTATTGGCTCTTGTTTCCTTTTAAATCTTTCTATGTACATGTGACATTCTCCCATGTTTCTTTGTTCTGTTTAAATTTTCTGTTAGTTTGTAGTCAATGTAAAATGTGACACAGTATTATAAATATTTTCACTGACCTAATTCATGAAAATAGTAAGCTTGTGCAAATAATTGGTGTTTTTCAGAATTAGGTTTAAACTGAATAGAGAGAAAGGCAAAATTTTTTTTGCTAAAAATAATTTACATTTCAACTGCTACTTGTTTGATTTAGTCCTTGTTTTGCTTTTCTGAAGGATTTTTATAGATTGCAAAAATATTTTCAAACTGATAATTAGCAATGACATAGAAGAATCCTCTAACCTTTTTTATAATGTGGTTTCTTAATGATCAAAAGTGTTTTGAAACAAGATGTTTAACAGTCTAATACATTTCACCTCAGTGAGACTGAAGGGAAACTGGAGCATGTGGGATTGGCAGTATTTTTATGTAATTGGTTTTAACTGTGTGAGTCTTTGCTCATAAGCATTAATTTTATTTATGCCAAGGATTTGGAATTGCTTTTTCTTTGGCAGGTTGTCAGGAACTAGAGGATAAAGCAGGGATTTGTATTTTTCCGGAATGGTTAGAGAGAATTATGGAAGTTTTTCATAAAGGTTAGGAAGGAAGGTGTCAAAGTTGTGAGAGCTTAGGGAGAGTGTTAAAGATTTGGAACATCTAATTATAATCTTCAATGTGATATACATTTTAACCTCTTATGGGGGAAAAAGGTGATTATAAGACCCAAGAAGCACAACCCAGTCTTTTGTGGTCAGTTTGTTGTAAGAGAAGCTCATCGGAGCATCAAAAGGGGAATAAGGTTTCTTTGGCTTGGTGCTTTAAGCCTCATTCTACATCTAAAAAAAAAAAAGTTATAAATTTTTTTTAAATTTTGCATCTCACCAGAGCAAAACAGAAGATGTGTTTCATCTGGGGTGTCCTGTTTGAAAGCCCAGAGCCCTTGGCAGGGGAGGCCAGGGCTGTGTTCCCCTCTTGGGGCTCTGGGACACCTGTGTGTCCCTGCTCAGGTCTCAGCAGGGCTGCTGCAGAGGAGATGATCCAGCCTGCAGGGCCTCGGTGTTTTGTCCTGTTTGTCTGCTTGAGAAGCCCCTTGTGCCTTGCTAGGGAAGGAGGCTGGGTTGCACAGGTTGTTCTGACATCCACAACCTGATCAGGGCCATGCTTTCTCCTGAGAACATTTTGGCTCCTTGCCTGTCGTTATTGGTGGGGAGTGCCTGTGAGGGTGGTGAGGCAGAGCCTGGCTGCTGGAATGATTCACCTGACTTGGAGCCTGCTCCCAAATTGCTCAGAGGAAATACAGCCTTGGGTCTGTGTGTCTAAAAATAGTACTGGTAACTGGTTGAGTGCCTCTGCATTAAACTTTATAGATGCTTTTGATTATTGTGTGGTCTCTTGGCAAATGCATTAAAATACTCAAAAAGTGATTTTGTTAGAACAGAGTGGTAAGCACCTAAAAATTAGTTTTAGATCAGGGAAGCCTATTTTAAAAACTCACACTTTTATTTTACTTTGGGTTGTTCTATTTGACAGTACCCAGTGTTGGTTTACAGCTTTGACAAGTGATTATCTGATGATCCATTCCTCTTGAGAGGGACAGATGTGGCTTCACTTGGGTCTTTTCTGTGACAGGAAGGCTGTGGCTGTTGGAGTTAAAATGAATGATTTTAGAGTATTGTGCACTGTTAATTCCTCCTGTTGGTCTGTTTCAGATCGGCAGTAAGTTAAGCTGCTTTCCAGCACAGTCAGTTTCATACACAGCACCATTTACTTGAAACAGGCTTACTGGAGTTGACAAGTTATATATTGTTGTTATTATTATTTATTATTAAATTAGCGTGTAGCTAATATGATAGTAAATGTAATGATTCACTCTGTGTTGAGCTGTCCTGCTGTGCTAAGGCCAGCTAGCTGGCATTTTTTCTTTACCTGTGTTTATATGAAAACATGAACTTTTTCTCAATGCCAGTGGTATTCCTTAACATGGGCATAGTAATAATACACATGAGACACAAACCAGCTCACTCTTAGGGGTTTGGAAATAAGTGGAGATAAGTATTTTTTTTCTGTATACAAATTCAAGAATAGTTGTATTTAATTTTTAACTTCTTAAATTGAAAATTCTAGACCTTGATTATGAATGGGATTTGGTCATTCAGACAACAGGATATAGGCTAATGAATTCTCCTGAGTGAATGCTGTACTGAAATTTTCCTTTGGAGCAGAAAGTGAGCATTGCAGTGGCCATGCCAGTCAAAGAGTTCTTCAATATGGTATTTGAATTGCATTAATTGGAAATGGTTTATTAAGCTCAACTGTTTCAGTACTTCAGCCCTTGTTTTATCCATATGCTGTGTCACGTGAGTGCTGGAAAATTGAACTGGAAAGCTGAATAACATGTGAGACTCCTAGCTGGGATTGCATTAGCAGTGAAATGGCTCAGAGTGCAGATCCCTGGCCATCCAGTGGTAATAACTGAGTTCTCAGCTGGGAACACAAACCAGGTAGGTTGAGCAGACTCAAGCACCCCTGTTGGTGTGCTTTCCCCTAGGCTGAAAGGGCCCCACTAGTCATGGGAGTTGGGCTGAGGAAGAGAAAAAAGCATTTGGGAAAGATTATATGCAGACTTCAGTTCCTCTGGCTTTAGGCTGGTTTTCTGGCACTAGTTGTTTGACAGAACTTAACTGACTTCACAAAATTAATATGTTTATTATAGTTTGGTTAGATATAAAAATATTTTTTGTTTCTAATTCTTCAAGTTTCATTTTTGAAACTTTGGAATTTCTCTGATTTCTGTACTGACGTAGAACCAATCTCCTAATGTGCCGGGTGAAAGCTTGCCCTTAAAACAGGACACTTGCATGAAACAATTGCAGGGCTTGGTGGAAGTAGCCTTAGAGAGCAGTAATGGAACTTGGGCTAAAGCTTAATGCTGAGGTATCTAAAAAGAGTCTGAATAGCTGAGGTAGTGAAGTTTGGATCCTTAAATTTCAGACCCTCTGTCTGCAGGCTGCCTGAGGGGGAACAGCTGTGCAGGCTGTGGTTGCTATTCTGTAGCACAGCATGGTAGGTCCAGTTTCAAAACACAGATCTCTTAGATGCAGTCTGTGGTAGGGAGTGAGGGTCAGCAGGAGTCAACATCTGCTGTTATATTCTCTGTGTTCCTTTTGCTTCATCATCTTCATTGGGTTTTACAAAGCCCTGTCTGGTAGCAAGCAAACAAACCCTCTATACTTTTTGTATTTTTAGTGCTTGGTGAGATAAATATCTAGAGACTATGCTGAAAATACAGTAATTTCAATTGGGGCATAGGAATGATTTTAAACTCAAACTTGTTTTGCTGAGTTTTGCTTTGTAGCCACATTTATTGGGACTGTGCAAGCATAGCTTGTTTATCTTTTAATAAATAGCCCATGTTCTTGAAATGGTGTGTAATCTTTGAAATTCAACTATTCTTGTAAAATTCTGTTTTCCTAGCTTCAGCAGCAAGTTATTAGTTTTAGCTTTTGCTCAGTCTCCTCTGATGCACTCATCTTTCTGCATATTCTTTTGAGGATTTATTCATCCTTCTGCTTCACTTGATTTTGTTTGCCTATACAGGAGTTTTGAAATATTCTGGAAGCTCAAGAGAAGAGAGTAGATATGGCTGATCACTCCTGCTTTGCTGTCTTCTTCCTTTATTTTGCCCTATCTAAAAGCAACTGTAGTAGTTTCTGATCTTGTTTTTATAGATTCTGATGGAGTCCCTTGTCTCTGGTATACAACAGGTGGGACTTTGCTTTTGAGTTTTAAAGTAGCACAGTGTCTGTCTCTGCTGTTAGTACATAATTAATGGAGAGAACCAGACCTCTGCCTGCAGTGCAAAGACTGTTTCTTCTTTTTCTTCTCGTTTCTTCTTTTCCTGCCTCTTCTGACACATGAGTTAATATTCAGAAACTACTGATGCTTTTATGATGTCACCTTGGCAGTCCAGTGGCAGCCTGGGGACGTGGCAATTGTATCAGGTGTTTGAACTAGGTGACTTTGACCATTGCTGTGAAGGACTGTGGAGTCTGCTCTCAAATGGGTATTCATGAATGTGGGAATCTGGCAGCTGAGCTGGGAGCTTTGGAACCAGGGCTCATGGTCTTGTTCTACATTTCTGCCCTCTTCTGCAGCAGAATGGAAATTTATGTAAGGCCTTCTGTATGGAACTAATCCTTTTGTGGTGTGCATCTTGGACAGTGCAGTATTGCTCTGGCAGTTGTAGAATTTGCCAGAATTGGATCAGGGCGTGCTGCATGTGTGTGAAAAGCCTCTGCATTGTTCGTGATTCTTGTTGCAGGAACCAGAACAAAAGTTTTGTCTAAGTGGAGCTTTGCAAGAGTTGTCAAATTTGTTTTCCATATCTCAGCGCTGTGGAGTAAAAGTGAGAAACAGAGGAGAGGAGTAAATGTTAGAGAAGAGTTGAATCCAGAGAGAAGAAAAGAGTTACAGAGAAAGCTGAGAGTACAGCTCAGTTTCCTGAGTTTCCTTTGAATGGAAGGTCCACCAGTGATAATATTGATGTGTAACCCCAAAACATTCTACTTTCAATCTTTTCCCTTCTGCTGGTATTACGTTCAGAAACTCTAATATATTCAGGAAGAATATATAACCAGGAAGAATAGGATGGGATTGCTTTGTTGCCTGCAGTAGAGCAGACCTGTAACAAAGAAGTTGCATCCTGTCTGGTTTATTTGTTCTTTTTGTAATGTGATTCTTGTTGAAAGAAACTTGTTTCAATGCCTGACTTTGGTCTGCACAATTATTCCACTTGAAGCCACAAAACTGAATTGTTGTTCAACTGCAATCAAGTACTGCTGTTTTAGAGACAGTGAGAAATGGTGATGGTGTTTGCAAAATTCTGAACCCTATATATCATGAGATGCCTTGCTTGACTTTCTTCTTGGTTTTGTGGATAGGAAGTGTTTCAATTTGAGTCTTCTAGTATTTCCATTTTCAGTTTCTTAAAAGCATACTTATAAAGAGTTTAATTTTTTTGAAATAAAGCTAAATACAGCCCTTGATGCCTAGTGCAGTGTAGTTTCCACTAGGGCATAGGATGACTTTTTTTTTTTCCATTTGAATTCACACAAAGGTAAGCAGGTCATTGTTTCATATATTTATGCTCTTAAATAACTTATTGAGGTGTAAATCAAGGAGGGATTATTCACAAACTTAACTTGCGCTTTAACCCTGAGAGAGTGATTTCAAATTCCTTTGAAACTGATAGATTCAGACTGGCTTTAGCCTGTGCTGTTTCAGACAAAAGCCTGATGCTGGCAATGTGTATTGACCCAGCTCGAGTCAGAACAAAATCAAGAAAGATTGCAGTATATGTTGAAAAATAGATGGAATGACTAGATCAAAATCAAAGGTAGACTTTGAAAAAAAAATTAAACTGACCATGGCTAAACATGCAGAAGTTTCATTGCAGCTTATTAGAATGCTGTTGCTGGAAATATCTATAGAACTTAGACTGACTTCATCATATATGCAATTACAATATAATTTATAATAAATTATAAATATAATTTATAATATAATTATATAATATAATTATAATATAATTATTATAATAATTATAATAAATTATAAATATCATTTATAATAAATTACCTTAAGAAAATACCTGACATACAGAC
Organism: Ammospiza nelsoni; assembly: GCF_027579445.1. Taxonomy (NCBI): domain Eukaryota; kingdom Metazoa; phylum Chordata; class Aves; order Passeriformes; family Passerellidae; genus Ammospiza; species Ammospiza nelsoni. Next base: position 106,352,712 of record NC_080634.1, read on the forward strand.
TAAGGGATTTTCTTAGTGTGATGTCCCTTCTTTGATGGAAGTGGTTGCAGGAACAGCAGCCCGGGAGCAGTGCTAGGACACAGTTTGCTTTTGCTTTGGAAGCTGGAGGATCTCTGATTACTGCTGCTCCCAGCCATTCTCTCTGGCCATGCATGACCTGGTGCTCAGTGCTGAAGCAGCTCTGTGGAGGCTCTCAGGTAACCTGAGGGCACCTAAGGAGCTGGTACAAGGACATGTGCCCCAAACCAAGCGGAAGAACTGAACTCAGGCTGAAGTAAGCTTGTAAGCAGGGAAGTCTTAAAACCCAGAGCCTCTTTTCCTCTTCCTGCACTGAACATGCAAAGGGACCCCAAAGGGCTCTCAATGTAGGTACCTAAAAGGTCACTGTACAACAGGGCAAGGCAGCTCCTTACAAAGAGATGGCTTAGAGCTGCTGGGGTGAATAGGTTGAACAGAGATGTGCCCTTGCATGTGGGAGGAGAGGATGTGGGTCTCTTCAGCCAGCTGTGCTTGCCTGTAGCAGCTTTTGTTTGCATTGCACAAACCCATGAGCTGCGGGTTCTTGTTCATAATTTTCTAATTTTCTGCATGGGCTGTCTTTCATTAATTTTGATTTTTATCACCTAGAGAATCACTGCTCTCAGTCACTCTTGGGAAGAAGCAGTTGTTGTCTTTGTTCTGAGGGATTTTCCTGCTCAGGCTGAGCTGAGTCAGAGTTTTTCCTGCTGCCCAGCCTCCATCTTTGAAGACCTGCTGTATACAGTGACTTGTGAACAAACAAGTGTCTGTCCTCTCTTGTAGGTGTATTGGTATCTAGTTTACTTGAAAGATTGAGCTCTGAAGTCACTACTGTGCTTCACAGAAAACAATGTAATATCTTGTTTCCTTTGGCTAATTTTGACAGGGTGTGTGTATTTGTAATTGAGATGTGAAAATGGGAGCAAGTAAAATAGCTCCAAATGTTTACTGGAAGAGCTGTAAGGGAATTGGTAGCACTATCAGAATTCAATGAGCCCCAGATTGATGGTACCTATGTGAGCAAGAAAAAAAGGGAAATCCTACTCCTTCCTGCATATTCCCCAAGCTAATGTTAGGGTTTGGGAACCAATCCATCAATGCATGTTACCTATGCAAAGAAGGTGCAAACTCTGTGATTATAATGGGACTGTCTTAAAAAGTATATCTGTGATTGTGCTGGTTGCATTGTACTTGAATCTTGCAAATTGTAAATCTCAGTGATTATGTGCCTAGCAGTGCTTTAACACTTTCTGGTTTGCTTGAACATAATTTCTAGCTCTCACATTATGCCTTCACTCAGAAATTTTGCAGATGGTTGAACTGGTTATCATCACAAAAGACCTTTGCTCTCTTTCTAGATGAAAGCAGAATCCTGGCTGTTCATTACAAGTAAAGCACAGACTTTAAAAAAAAAAAAAATTACCTGGAATCTTTAGAGATTAGTTATGGTAGGACTTTCTCCACTTGTCAAAGGATGCAAAACACAAAAATCTGTGTTGAGTAAAGTCTGATTTTCCATCTTGGGCAAATGACTTAATATCTTGCTTTTAACTGTTTGCAGTATCCTTTAATCTTAAGCTAACTACTGTAGCTTAAGATTGCTCTTAGTCATATCAGTCTTTCAATTTGTATGGGATGGCTTCAGAGAATGAGTGCTGTTACCACTAGGTCTGCAGGAAGGTATTGTTATTTTGCTGGATCCATTTATTTGCTTTCTGACTGTATGGTTGGGATTTTTGTGTATGTTCTATTTTCAAAATATTAGCCTTGATAAAAATGTGTTTTAAAAGTGAAAGTTAAAGATAATCTTAGCTGAGGCCTTTCCAAATGAGAGTGCTGTGATAAGCTCTGGACTTTCCTTCCAGGTCTCTAGTGAGAATCTTACAGGGCAGTCCTAGGAGGGATGATGGCCTATGCTGGTCTCACCAGGTGCTGCTCAAATGTTAAAGTACTAAAGGCTGAAGAATTTGTGGCATGAAACATCAGCAAACTGTTGTAATTTTGTTTTGTCCTTTTGTTTGCACTCCTTACCCTCTCTTAGGTGTGCAGCATTTACTTTTTAAAGGCTCGCTTACATACTAAAGTTGTATTGATAAAAGCTAGTGTTTTGGGGTCTTATTTCCAGGTAATATCAAGTATTTGATATTTGATGAATTTTATTTATATGATGAGAGATTTTTGTTTATGGGAGAGAAAATGGGATGATGTGAATGGTGGAAGAATGTCAGACAAAAAGGGTTAAACTCTAGGAAGGTGAAAGTTTAGAATAGGTCTCATGAGTGAGAAGAAAGTGAGTACTGAAATTGCTTTAAAACTTCTTATTTTCACAAGTGGTTTTTTTTTAAAGCTCCTAACATTAGGAAGTCTAACATTTGATGTGCTACAATGTTTTTCCTTGCCTCTGCCAGGCCGTGACAATGCCTGCGAGAAGACCTCGTACATGTTCCTGCGGAAGGAGCTTCCTGTGCGACTGGCGAACACCATGAGGGAAGTCAATTTGCTGCCTGACAATTTACTCAACAGGCCTTCAGTTGGGCTGGTACAGAGCTGGTAAGTGTAAAAAACATTGGATTGGAAAGTTATTGTAAAACTAACACTGTTTGTATTGTTCTGCTTGCAACAGAGGGTCATTGAATTCTGAATCGGTCAGTTTTCTGCCTTGAATTGTTTATAGTGTGTCTTGTCAAATGAAGTTTCATTTTCTTCTAATGTTGAGTATATACCCTAATGTGGATCCTAGCTAAGGATTTGTAAGTTGGTAAAAACGTGCTGTTGTCTCCCAGGTAATTAAAATGAGTCCATAAGAGCAAGCTTTTTAAACATTCCGTACTGTATTGCACTCATGGCTTCTTGAAACAGCTGCTTTTTCTCCTTATTCTTCCTTTGCAAAAACACTGAGAGAAAGTTAAGACCTCATCTGTTTTTCTCACTGCTAAATCTTTAAAAACAACCTGGTGTTCGGTGGAAGTTATGGAATGGGTCAAAATCTGGTGTCATTCAGTAAACAACATTCTCCATTGTAATAATTAGCATGGATGTAAAGTGATTTCAAGCCCTGCCATCTTTTCCACAGTAATTAATTTCTAGCCTAATTGCATGTTTGGTGAGATTTAGAGACTGCTACCTTGGATGTATAAGCAAAAAAAAAAATCATTGTTCATGGGTTATTTATTGTTCATTTACCTGTTAATCTTTTCCAAACACTTTTTGTAAAAATATTTTTGCAGTATACAACAGAAGTCGCTTTGTGAGTAACAGCTTATTTAACAGTAAAAGCAGCTAATGTTGTAGGCTTGTGTTAAATTCAGTCATAGCCCTTGAGCCAAGAGCTTCTGTGCTGACTGTATGTTGACTGCTGGCTTGGGTCTCTTATTTATCAAGCTTCAGACTTAGAAAATATAAATTAGGATGTATGGAATTGAGTTTGTCTTTGCAAGGTAACAGTGGATGTCTTGATGACCACTTCAAGTACAGTGATGGAGTGCTTCAAGTGAGTGTAATGGTGAATGAAGGTGAATGAAGAAAAGGAAATAATTTTTCTGTAGTTACTGCAGCATAATATTTCTATTCCAAATGTCTGTGCTGCGCCTTGTCCTTCTGCCCTTCTGCCCTGCCTCTACAGAGCTAAGCAACATCTGGATCCTTCTGGCAAAGGAACTGAGTGGGTGTTCAGAGGGGAGGCCCCTTCAGAATTTTTGCTGAAGAGATTTGAGGACTTGTGATGATTTCTATGGCCACAATAGATAATTACTGATAAAAAAAAAAAGGAAAAAAAGCCCAAAACTCCAAATGAGAAAAAGCAGAATCATGTGTTATATGACAATGTGATTTGCACCATCACAGCTGCTGACCAGTATTTGTGTGTTGGACAGGCTAAAACACCAGACTGTGATGTGCTGAAGAAGTTGCAATGGACATCAAGCCCAGAGATGGAAGTTTGAAATCAAAGTGTTTTCAGTAATTTTCTTCTGATTGTGATCTATAGTTAACCAAGAGGTTTTGTGGGAAGGAGTGTCTTCATTGAGATTATGTGAGAATATTTTTATCATCTTATGTCAAAAATAATGAAAGTAATTGTAGCATTTTTCCCCTTGATTCTAGGTGTGGACTTCAAAGAGCTTAGTTCATATTTTTCTGTTCAGAGGTTTTAAATTGCTTAATTAAACATTTACCTGTAGTTTGTAAGTCCTGGTGATAACCCTTGGGAAAAATTTACTTTTAAATTTATCTTTTAAAAAGACCAAACCAAAGGTTTTATTAACTTCAGTGTGAATGACCTTGAGTGTTATGTAGCTCTGTTGATAACAGGTTTTGAAACACATTTATAGGTTCTTAACCTAAAGTTTAGAGATACTATCAGAGTGAGATTCCTGGATTTTATGTAGTAGAAGAAATAAATATAAATTTAGTTGTTCAGCTGTTTTATGAGCTTGTAAAATGAAAAAAAACTCTCTTCTTAATGCAGTTCAGAACTACTTCAAGAAAATCTTTTTTGAGGGTCAGATTTCATGATCCTTTGTTTTTGCTCTGCCATAGGTTCAGAAAGCTTGTCAGTTCATTAATAGGCAATCAAAAATCTATTGTACATTTGCCACAAGTTAGAAAAACATTTAATTCCTTACTCAATATATTTGATAATATTCAGTAATTTATCTAGTCACAAGCATGTTTGTTTCATTTTTGCTATGATTTTACACTAGAAAACCTATGTTTTTGTGTGCTTTTGGCGAGACTCCAAATTAGCTGGAGCTTTAACATTTGAGTTCCCAATCTATTCATTAATGCCAGCATGCCAAAAATTAATACAAAACGGTCCTAATCTTTAAGATGGGTTTTATTAGATTTTTAATTTAAAGTGGCGGCTCTGTAAATAGAGGAATAAGAAATCAGGCCTGCCTGCAGTGCAGCATGGATCCTTTCCCATCAATCCTCTCTGCTTCCAGCCATCAAACGTTCTGGGTTGCTCAGTTGTCTCACCCGTGAGGTTCCCTTGGGAGGCAGCCTGGTTTGCTGCTCCCTGCTGCAGGCAAGGCCTGTTCTCTCCCTCTCCCATCCATCTCCATGGCCATGCTGGAGGCACTTTGCTTCCTGTGCTTGGCTGCCAATCTGATTTTACAACTGATGGCTTGATTGCTCTTGGGAGAGGGGCTCTGTTGGTTTTTTCTCCTTCCTTTCTGGGCTCCTCAGCCTGATGTGTGCAGCACTGAGCAAGACCCCTCTCCTTCCTTTGTACTGCTCAGCTACTCTTTCCTGAATAAAGCTGGAATTACCCAGAGAGTGAACTCTGAACAAACCAAAAATAATAATTTTGCATTTCAGTAAAGGCAGAGCATCAGCTCTGTCCCAGTTTGAGGTCATAGCTTAATTTGTGTGTATCTTTTGCAAGGAGTAGGGAAGGAATAAAGTGACTCTAGACTGAAACACAGTTAATATGTTTTGGCTGTGCACTGCAGTGATTCCAAACAGCAGGCAGATCAACAATCAGCACCTTGTTTTCAGCTTCTAAAATCAATGGGCAGCTTGCTTGACCCAAAGAAGTGGGCTTGTTTTTGGCCAGCTTTGAGAGGGAACAATAGCTAAAGTGCAGGTAGGATATTGAATATAGAGCAGAATTGTTTAATTCTGGGTACGGTTACTAATGTGATGAGGGAAAATAGTTACAATAAAACCTTACAATGGATAAGGTTAGAGATTATAAAATATCAAAAGTAAGCATGAGGTTTGCAGACTATGATACTCAGTTATATGTAAAATTCTCTCCTTTTTTTAGCCCTGGACAAATTTCTCTTATTTTTTTCTAGTGCTTTTCCTTAGAAAATGCTATAAATTTCCATTCCTCTCTTGGGAAAGACCCATTAGAGAAATATATGCAGTTTAGGGATTAATAATTGGATTTTTTTCTATTTTCTACACTGAGACTATGTTAGCAAGATTGTGTTACCATGGAGATTTGTTTTATCGTTTCAGTGCTTTGGTATTAAAATGATTGTAAAGGAAAATCTTAGTGAAATACGCATCAGGAAAAAAGCAGAAGTATCTTGCATGATTTTTTTAAGAAAGGAAAACCCAGAGCTGACATTATGGGCCTTTGTAGTGCTTTCATGTATGAAATGTGCCATTCTAAAATTATTGCATTTGGCAGACTAACAAGAATTCAATCTACATAGCAGTAATTAACAGAATAACAAGGCAAAGGGGTGCTTGAAACCAAAGAGCTTGCCCAATGAATTGTAGTGGATTGTGATAAAAAATTAAACACCAGAAAGACAATATGTTTGAAGGGCATGGACTTTGATTTCTGCTTTTGATGACTCACCAAATATAGCAAAATAAACTGACATTCTCTTTTTCTCATATATGCTGAATTTTTTTTTTTAAGTTTGTATTCTCAATACTTGTATTGATATATTAATGATACAGTAATTCATGCATTATTCTGGTACTTTTTTGTTCTTTCTGGCTGGTAGTTGTATGTGAACTATGCTTAAACATCACAAGATCTTGCTTTGTTTTTTTGCTTTACAAATCCTGTAGTTACTGTCTTCATTTATCCCTCTCTGCACCTACAATTCAAATTCAAACAAAATGCAAGGAAGTAGATGGATTATATGAAAAGGGAATGACATTTTCACACACACTTTTACAGGAATGGACTGTATTGCTGGCTGCTCACCTTCCTCAGAATGTAATGGTGGTAGCGGTCATTAAGACCAGAGTTATGAATTTCCTTTTAAACATATTTTTTCTTAATTTCTAATTTTGAGCTTTTTGGGAGAGGGAGTGGGGGACTGAATTTTGTGTACAAACTGGAAGTCACACCTGTATAAAAGAAAAAGCTGTACAGCATTTGCACCTCTGAGTTTTTATTCAGAGACATAGGACATAAGGTATTACACACCCCAGACTGGGTGATGTACAGTGTGGCACTGAGCAGTGGGTTAGGGTTATTTGACAATAAATGACACTTTTCTAGCTTGGTTTAATCACGGGCTTGGAAGAAATTTGAGTGACTTGGGTTTGAAGTTCATCTTTTCTTTGAGCTAACTTGCTGGGTTCTGTGCTTTTGCTAATGAACTTGACTTCTAGAGTAGCATTTCCTTTACTTTAGAATCAGAAGGAGAGAACTATAAAGGAAAAGCATTGCCTGTTTCCCTAATTTCTCCAGTAATGGCAGGCAACCAGTCAAATCCACACAGTACAAAAATCAGGTGTCAGCTGCCTTCAGTACCAGCAGCCTTCATTGCTGTTTTATCCTTGTGTCTGCACAGGATTGCTGTGGTTTGACATTTATGGTAGGAGGTCTGTATTAAAAACAATCTTTGTGTTGCTTCCCAAGTGTGGTGAAGTTTCAGAACCAGGACTTTGATAGTATTGTACAATGACAGGTGGGGGTTGAAGAATGTGTACCTCTATGAGTGAGCATGATCATGATTTCATTGTTGCATGTGAATCAGCCAAATTCAGAGTGTGATGGTTGTGAACTGGTGACATTTCTTAGCAGCATAAAATAACATCTTTTAAAATAAGCATTACTAAAGGTGTGAGCTTCGTGCCCTTCTTGTGACAAATATTTGAGGGGTTTCTGTAATGGTTCCTGGTATTTGCAGGAGGGCACAGATGCACCGAGGGACAGGAGCTGCTGTTCCTGTGCTGACCATGGGGAAAATGTCAGTGTCCCTGAGGAATGTCACACTGACCTATGGCTGAAGCTTGAAATGGGGGTGGACCAAGTGGCATGTGGTTCTGGAGGGAGTCAGACAACAGTGCTGGCCCAAGCTTCACTGTAGCTTGAAGATGCAGGATGAAGTTTCACAGCCTTCTTAAGCTGGTCTTAACATAGAACTGCTACCAAAAGAGCTTATGCATAGGTCATTTTGTTGAGCTGACCTAATCTAGTGGGTAGCTGCTACTGAGAAGGGAAAGGCTTGGTTGTGTGTTTTGCTTTTCCCTTGTGTAGGCTCTGTGGTTACTTTTTCTCTCTTGTGTTAGCTTCAGCTGTTTAAACCTTTCAATTAGTTTTCATGTGCAAGAAAGGTTTGTTTGGTTTTTCTTCTGTCTATTTCACCTCTCCTGGGAGTTGGAGCTGTTGACACACACGTGATTACCATCTGATTAGTGTTGATGCTGTAGGTGGAGTGGCAGTGTTTACCTGTGACGGTGTTCACAGGGGTCTAGGGATGAGGGAAGAGATGACAATGTTGACTCCATGTTTCAGAAGGCTTGATTTATTATTTTATGATATATATTATATTAAAACTATATTAAAATAATAGAAGAAAGGATTTCATCAGAAGGCTAGCTAAGAACAGAATAGGAATGAATAAAAAAGGCTTGTGACAGAGACAGTCCAGACAGCTGGACTGTGATTGCCCATTAATTAGAAACAACCACATGAGACCAATCACAGATGCACCAGTTGCATTCCATAGCAGCAGATAATCAATGTTTACATTTTGTTCCTGAGGCCTCTCAGCTTCTCAGGAGAAAAAAATTCCTAAAGAAAGGATTTTTCACAAAATATGTCTGTGACACTTAACCAGGAGTGAAGGGAGGGTAATGTACAAACCCTGCCTTTTATGTGTGTGATTGATTCCTTGTGTGGTTTACTCAGGAAACAGGTCCTGGTTCTGTGGTCCCTAAAGCTCCATGTGAGCTGAATGTGTCTGAATGTGCTCCAGGGGCGGTGGCTGGTGCTGAGCACAGAGCTGTGTGTGAGTGGCACATTTGTACTGGTGGTGCCCGTGTCCTACAGAGCAGGCTGGCCACGTTCATCTTGAGGCCTTCTGCTTTGGGTCCTGTGTGGTACCTGCGGGGCTCTGAGCCTCAGTTAATCTCCTGTGAACCCAAGGTCTGAGCAGGAGAGAGCTGTGTTGGGTAAGAGGGGTTTTTGTGAAACCAAGGATTGTGTCACACAGAGGAGCAGTGGGAGTGTGTGAAGGGTGTGCTCCCCTGGAGAGCCCTGGTAAGACCAGCTTGGTGCAGTCCTGTTATTGTGCCTTTTGGGGAGTGTTCCTCTGAGCTTGCTTTTGAAAGAAAACTTGGATTGCTCTCTGAGGAATATGGGAGAAAACTAACATCAGTATAGAGTAGATGAGTGGAAAAATCAAAATACAGGGGCAAACTACCTGAAATTACACATGTACCTGTGGAGAGATTTTGCTCCTGTTAACTCCAGTTTCATTTACATAGCAATTTTCCTGAATTGCAAACTGTAAGGTCATAAGTAATACTTTTTCACTTAATATATTGTAGTTGCTTTCTTTCCCTTTGTTGCAGCATCCCACTTACTTTTAATCTTTAAAGAGAACTGTGTACTGTGCATCTGTTACTTTTACGTGACCCTGTAGTCTTAGAACTAAAGAAATTCAAAAGTATTTGATGTTTAATTATCTTTTTTATGTATTTTATGTATTTTTATGAAATTAAAAAGTATTTTATGTTTATTTCTCTTTTTATAATTTTTGCTTATTTCAGGTACATGCAGAGTATTTTATGTTTAAGTATTTTAATTCTCTTTCTATAATTTTCACTTATTTCAGGTACATGCAGAGTTTCCTTGAGCTTTTAGAATATGAAAATAAAAGTCCTGAGGATCCTCATGTTCTGGATGAGTGAGTAACTTATTTTTCCTAACAGTTCATTTTCAGATAATCTGTCTGAAATACCAAGTGGTTTTGTACTCTAGGAAAACAGTTACCTTAATTGTAAGTTAGAATGTGTATTGCAAAAGCTAAAATTGTAATCTAGAGTAGAATGTAGGTATCTTAAGTGCTTTTGAACAGTATATTTTGTAGTTATGCAGATTGGTAGTTTAAGAAATGGCATGAAATGCTTCCTTCAAGACTGTATTGAGAAAACAACATGGATAGGAGACTATACTTTCATATCAGATACTTAAGAGTAAAATGTCATTTTAGTATACATTGAGCTTAGTGCTCTATTGTAAATAAAGTATGTTAATACATGAATGGTTTGAGATTCTTTTCAGTTTGAAAGCATTCTGATGTGTCAGTCATTGTTTTTATCTAAAAGCTTTTTCAATGGACTTCAATTAGTGTTGTTCACCTACCTCACTGAGTAACATTACTTGAAAAGAAAGGAAAACTTAGCCAATTTTCTTTATCAACAAAATAACATTGAAATTGCCATTAGAATGTTTCCTTGAAGTGTGTATGCATAAAACAGAGAAGAACCCCTCATATGAGAACAGCAGGTGAAACATGCATCAGAGACTTGAAAACAAAACAACTAAAACACAAATACACACACACTCATACAGACACTTGTCCATTACTAGGGTCTGTAGTTACCCTGTACCTATAGCAGTCAGCTTTGTTTCAGGATATTACTTCTTGCAGGGGTTTTGTTCCATTAATTAACTTTCTTAGGGTAGTTTGTCTTCTGGATTTCTTTTTAAGCTCTGAAATCCTTCATGATCAAGCAGTGCTTTAAAGAGAGTTTCATCAAATGCCTTGCTCTGTTTGTGCACCATGCAGCCTGTGTTGTGCAAAAATGGTGTTTTACCTTCAGCAAACTTCATATACATACATTGTGTTGTTACACTAGGTTAAATAAGGGCTTTGGGAGGTGCTGCATTTCAAATGTTGTGCACTTTTGGTTGTGAGCATGTTACCTGAGATCTTGACACTTCAGCTTTTGTGTTTCAACCAGTACATGTAGAAGAAGCTCAGGTGCAGGAATACAAAGTTCCCTGCATGGCAGAGCTGTAGAAGGAGCTGTATGGATTAAAGACTGGCTGAATTGTAGTGCTATTGAACAAGGGGAAAGTAACCATTTACTCAGAGTGAGTACCATTTACTCATTCTGGATACTGCCTCTTAAGAAATTAAAACACTCATGGGCAGTACTGATGTGAAAGGCACAAGATTTAGAGACTTGGATAGTTCCACCTCTGAATGATGCTGAAGGCATTTGTCTAGGCTGGCAAAAACAGATACTGGAGACGCTGGAAGTCTGCATGTGCCAAGAAGTAAGGTCACTGTAATAAGGAATAATGGGTTGCTCTAAGTGAAGAACTGGAGAATTAAAAAAATGTCTGGTTTTTATTAAAGTTGAGAATGTGTGCAGGGCAAAAAGTAAAGATTGTAATATTAATGAGAACAGATTGAAGGCTGTAGAGCATCCATTTTAAAAGCTTTTATAAATAGATTAGATAGATTTAGTGACATTCTAGGTGTGCTTATTCTGTAGAGGATAAATCAAATCAGTTTTTCAACCACCTCTAGCTGTCACATTTTGTGATTCTGTATTTACATCATCAGCATGTTTGCTGATGACACAGGAATTTCTGTTTGTGACTAGTTTATCAGCAGGCTTTCCTTTATGGGGTTAAGTTACCAAAACTTAGGTGTCTGTTGCCCTTTGAGATGGCATAAGCTGTCCTAAACACCTGAGTGAGCTTGGCAAATGTAACACAGGTCCTTTTAATCCTGTCATGTCCAGGATGTGTGGGCTGAGGTTGTGGTTTTGTAACTTCTGAAACCATCTTTCAGTATTTAGGTAGCTGAATTTCAGCTTTTTATGAACTTCAGAGGTTCAAGGTAGATCACAGTATAATAAATAAAGGCTGATGAGTAGTTCTCTTGGAGATCTAGTTGAGAGTCTCATAATTAACACATCAATTATCTGATTCTACCATATGGATATGGCAGTCCTGATACTGTTTCATGGCAACTGCAAATATTGTTTGCAATGCTCTAAATGAGTATGAGAACAAATATCTCATAATGAAGCAAATATCAATATCATTCAGGATAATTCTTATAATAATCATTCAGGATTAGCTGTTTGTTAAAAGCTTTGAAATCTTGCACTTATTGTATGCTGTGTAATTAAGTACATAAAATAATATGCATGGAATTTATTGCTACCTGTTGAGGTGAAGTTCAGCTAGGGTCTTTGACAGTAAGACCTGTCTTCTGTACCACATCTGACCTTTGAAAAGACATTAAAACTGTATTATCTGATTAAAAAGCAGATTTGTTCTTTTTGGCAGTATTGGATAGACTAAGATTAGACAGTCAGATTTACTTTCCTGCTCTGGGATGTCATTTATTCCTAAGTTACTGAAGCCTATGCCATTTAATTGCATATTGAGCTGTAATTAGACTTTTAAAATATTCTTTACAAACTGTGTCTTTCAAAAATACTCTTAACTATGTCCATATTTATCTTATGATTATACAGATAAATCTAACAAATTTCTCAACTCCTGTGTCAGTATTCCATGTTGCTGCTACCTAGCCATATCCTAATTTCATGTCTTGTGGTCAGAAGCCCATCAGTATGGTCAGAAAGTATCAGGAATGCTGCTTTTCACTGGGGAAAATCCCCACATTTCTGAGTTAATTTAAGTTTGCATAGAAGTTTTCTGTTCTCTTCTGATTGCATATATCATTACATATGGAATTGGAGCCTTTATCTAGGACATTTAAGTCCTAGAAGACACTTTAAGTGTCTTTAGGGATGCATAAATAGGAATAGTTCTTTTCTTTAACCAGATTGATTGGCTTAAAGAAAAACCTGGCAGATGATAAGGTATGTCTGGTCCTTTGGACCAAAGCCCCTTTTGCAGGCAGTAGCTGTGGGGAATCTGAGTACCAAGAGCAGCCTGTGAGGGCTTGGAGCAGCTCCATCTCTTGGCTCCTTTCCACTGTCCTGTTCCTGTGTGGAACAGGCTCTAGAACAGCACATTTTACATGTTAATGTTACAGGGTATATGGCCTATAGTACAGAAGACCCAGCCTTGCATCCTTTGGTCACTGAATGCCCATCCTTGTCCAAGGATATCAGGTGATTTAGGCATTTCATGATGGCCCCCATCCCTTCTCCCTTAACTGGTGTCACAGGATGATGAGAATCTTGCCTGGGTGGAAGTGCCTTTGTTCCAGTGCCATCCCAGCAGCTTCTGTTTGGAGCTGAACATCATCCATGCCTGTCCACCTCAGACACTCAAAAACATGAAGAATAACAGGGCAGTTGATTTTTAGAAATTTAAGAGTGCCTTGTTGGACTTTCTGTCAGCTGAGGTGAACATTTCTCTTCTGGCTAATCAGGGTAACAGTAGCAGAGGAGAGAAGGGGAGCTAAACTGATCATTCAAGGAGGTTGGATATCCACAGATGTGCTCTATCAATGTTGGCAGTAGTTCTTCAATTACTGCTTTCTAAAATGGTGCAATGCTTTTATCAGTTGAACAGAAAACTGTCCCCTGATTATTTGTGGTTTTATCACTGCTTGTCTGGATAGCCTGCTGTGGTGTTCTGAGTTTGGGCTCTCTTTCTGGGGAAACCATTTTCTGTATTAATGTTGTGGTACTATAGATGTCATCCATGTACTGGCACAGCTGTGTGTGAGGCCACACAGTGAGTGAACTGGGAAATGGATGTAGTGGAAGAGTAGCCCACTGAGCTCTGTGCTCCCTAAAATGTTGGTGTGGCCAGCAAAGGCAGCAGTGCCCCTGCAGTGGAGAGGGTGAGAGGTTATAGGAGTTGGTGCAGAGACTAAACTAAAGCTGATTGTCAGAGCGGCCCAACTCCTCTCTGCTCCTAGTGTATGAATTGGGATGTAGATGGATGTGCATGAGTTTTATCTTTTTGTGAATGCTGGACAAAATCCTTTGAAGAGATTTTTTTCCATTAGCATTGTTCTAATGAAGCATTTCACAAGTGTTTCAGTTTCTCTGTTGCCTTCTGTTGGTTAGCAAACCTTATGAAGCCCCAGTGCAGCATTGCCACATTGCTGTCACTGTCAGTAGTATGGGCATTTGTAAAATGGTAGGTTACTTTTACCTTTTTGATAACACAGATATCTTTTTTAGCTGTAGAAGGGTCAGGTGGAAGTTTTTCTGCAGTCCTGCCAAACAGTGTGATAACAGGAGCCCTAAGATAAGGTGTCCACGCTTGGTGAAGAGTGCAGGCCAGCAGAAGTGTTGGGAATTTCCCAAGATGTCACTGTCCAGTAAACACACAGGTTTAAGCTGTGTTTCAAAAATTGAAGGGTTTGTAAAACACACTGTTCACATGTGCTCTCAAAGGACATTAAGTGCAGCCTCTACACCCCCGAGTTTGCTGGTTTTTCTCTTTGTGGCCCTCTCAGGGGAGGGTGTGTGGGGAGTGTCCTGGAGCTGGCAGCCACTGCGGCCCTCAGCTGCCAGCGTGTCTGAGATAACGTGCACAAGGAACTTGGTAAACAAGAACCTTCCTCTCTGCAGAGTTGCAGTTAAAATAGTGGCTCTGTAAGCAGTTTGAGCTAAGTAAATATTGGAGTACATCTGATTAAGGAGGTGCCGTTTTGTTACTTTTAGGTAAAGTGAAATGCTGCTTTAATTAGTTTTGAACTTTGGAAGTAAATAGACTTTCTAGTAGAGAAATCTTTCAGAGTGTGAACTTTTACCTCTTTCTTGTCATACTCAGCTGCCAGTTAGCACTGATTCAAAAAAGAGCAGCCACTGAGAAAAACCTCAGACCATTGCATTTGTTGCATTTAAAAGGATTTTTACTCTACTCATCACTTTTGTGTTTTTCATGTTTCAGGTAATATTATCCATAAAACACTAAAAAAATCCCTTTATTTTCATATTGACTTTCTTATGCTTGTTTTCTTGTACTGTAGTGATGGATCAAAACAGTATAATATATATAGGTTATTAGGAAGTTAATTAATGAATGCCACAACAGAAGCTATTTCTTGTATTTGCAGAATTTTTTAGCCTTCATTTAACACCTGTGGTAATGCTTTAAGTATTCTTTTGTTAAGGCAGAAACCACTGAAGCTCACTGAACTAAAGTAGCTTCTGATTAATAATTTCTCATTTGTTGAACCAACTGCATTATTTATTCTTTGTGGTTTTGAAAATACACAGATTTGTGGTCAGAAAATGTAATTGGTAAAAAAATTTCAGAGCTGTTCTGGAGTATTCCTAATTAATCCCATAAACAGTTTAAAATTCCTTGATACAGTGTCCCACAGTTTGAGTACAGTAAAAGCTTTGTGGCCTTTGGGAGTGTAGCAGGTAGAGGGACTGTAAGGAATGAGTGTTAAGGTTAAGGAGGTGTATTCTGATTTCTGCTCTGCCACTTTGAGATTTGCCTGTATTCCTCTTGTGTTTGTTCCTTTAAAAACATCTGCTTAGTAGAAACATGAGTGAACTCATTTATCTTGGAAGATGGACCAGGAACTCTCATATCAGTGCAATAATCAGGCATTCCTTTTTTATATATTTTGTTTTATGCTGACTAAGCTTCAGCTATGATTTTGCTGGTCTGCAGCAGATAAACCTAAGCCCTTTGCCCTTTGGCATGCTCTGTGCATTGAAGCACTTTTGTAGTGGGATATCAGCGAACAATTTGCCCTCTTGGCATCAGGTATATATTTTGGATAGTGGAGGTATTTAAAAACAAATAGCAGAGCAAACAACAGTCAGGAGAGAGTGTTGTCAGTTGTGTTTCAGATGTGACTGTAAACATTGCTTCCAGCTCTGCTCTTTGCTAGGGCCTTGTTGCTCAGAAACAGAGCAGCAGCACAAGTACAGCAGGCACCAGGCTCTGACATCCCCTCTCAGAGGTAACACATCCCACAGAGCCAGGACTCAATAAACACATAAAGTCTATAAACCTTTTAAGCATTCAATGTTCTAAACTGCCCAGTCAGCAAGACTGGTAAGTAAGAGAACAGTCATTCTGTACTGTGATAGTATTTGGAATGGAGATTTAGGCAGATAAAACTTCCTCTTTTTTATGCAACAGAGTAGTGTTGAAAGAGTGCTGAACTGTTTGTTAACACACAGGCAAAAATTGCTTGCTAGACTTAGGATCAGGAAAAAACTAGTAAAAAGGGATCCTACATTCCTTTGCAGGTGGCAGTGTAGGGTGGGAGAAATTATTTTAAAAGTGTATCACTTGTTAAAAATGGTATAAAAAATTACTGTCTTGACTAAGTGGTGCTGAAAAGGAAGAAAAGATCTTACATGTGGTGACCAATAACTGGTCCTTTTTACTTTTTGTGGTCTTTGTTCTTTCCCTTGCTCATTTGCAGGGGGATTGGACTAGATGACCTTTCAATGATTTCTGTTATTCTTTCATTAGCAGGTGTATAGTCTACTTTTGATAAAAATAAAATACATTTATTTTCAGTATTTGTTATAAATCTACAAAGAATGTTCTATTGATTTTTTTTTTTTTTTTTGAAAGCTGTACTCTCTGTAGAGTTGCAGATGCAGGCATAGTTTAAGAAGCGTTCCAGCTCTGCTTTCTTTGGAAAGCTGCATTTCACCGTTTGTACTTTCTATAACAGCATTATATAAACACTGTGGTGTTAACATTAATTTAGTATTGGAGAATGCAGCAGAATTAAGTAGTACTGCTTTTCCATGTTTCCTCTTTAGAAAGCTCTTAATAACTGATATTTCCTGTATGTATGGGTTTGCATGTGGGGGCAAAAAGGATGAGCACATTGAAGATCACAGGTGTTGAGCAGCCTTGGCAGGAGAAGCAGAAATCCTGCGAGCTGTTTCAAAGGAGATGCTTGTTAAAAGCAATGGGAGTGTTCTCTAAAAGCTGCCGGGCTCCGGACGAGAGCTCCGTTGTATTCGCTCTGCCATCCAGTGGTGGCAGAGGAAACTGAACAGGACTCACACAATTACCTGTCCTGAGATTCTAACTTAGCCCAGGAGATGCCAGGTGAAGGAAATGCATTCAGAATTCACTGCATGGGTTGAGGCGTTGGGAAGAAAACACACATTTTTCTAAGGAAATAATAAAGGGTGGTCAGGTTTTTTTTTTCCCTGAGTTTCCTTTCCAGTCTCTCAGCTACTGTTAGGAGTTGCAGGGCATGAGAGTTATGGTAGTGCATATGATTGTGATGAAGGAGAATCTTTTGCTATCCATCAATGTTGAAGAGAGATTAAATTAATTTCAATGAATATTTGTGGGAGAAATAACTTATTTGGGGCTCTAAATGCTTCACAGTCTTGTGAGTGAGAGGGTGAGCAAATACTTCTTTTTAAATAGGCTTGTTTAGGTACTATATTTTTGTATTTTCCCTCTCATATTTGTTACTAACTGGGAGGCATAGTAAACAGATAATATGGTTATGCTGTTGTTGAGTTTAATTATATTTCTAACAATCTATTTCTAATTTTGTTTCCTCCAGCTTTTTAGATGTTTTAATTAAAGTCAGGAACAGACACAATGACGTGGTTCCAACCATGGCACAAGGGGTGATTGAGTACAAGGAAAAGTATGGCTTTGATCCATTTGTTAGCAGTAACATCCAGTATTTCCTAGATAGATTCTACACCAACCGCATCTCTTTCCGTATGCTTATTAACCAGCACAGTAAGTAATTGCTTTTCTCTTCCTTGGAAACTCAGTTATTGCTTGTAAACCTGAAGATGAAGCTTTGTTTTGTATTTTTTTTTTCCTTACTCATGACTATTTTGTGCTAATTGTGGCAAAAGAGATACTGGCAGCTGGTTACTGGCAGTTTGGTACTTTGCAATGATCAGAAATGAATCCAAAACACCAGTGTGCTTTCTTTTAGAGCTGTCAGTCTTTGTTAGTGTGGCTGTTGCTTTTTAGTCTCACTGGCTGAGATGGCTTGTGAAGTGATCCATAAAGTATTTTTAGGGAGTAGTAGAGTAGCTGTATCTTCCTGCTCACAAAGCTTTCAACATAGTTTGTAGAGCTCATTTATTTCATAATAAAATGCAAAGATGCCATACATTTTTAATAGGTTAAGTACTATACATCCTGTTTTTTCCAGCAAGTTATCTAGACTTTCTTGCCTTCTAAAGAGGGTTGAGTATTTCTAACTGAAGTGTTAAATTATATCTTGTCTTCCCTTACTTCCTATTTCTTATTTATGGATAAATACTGGAATTAGCCATCCTTTGTCAACAGATTCTGTTTCATTTGTTGTTACTAATAAACTCACTTTTTTTATATTCATATTACAGAGTGAAGGGAGTTACTTGCACAGCTCCTATTAACCAGCATGTGCAACCATGCAGAAAGTGATCTGTGTAAAGTTAAGGACAGTCTTCTGATCTGCTTTAGTGTGTCTTGTGCCTTTTAGCTCTAGAGCTTCATTCTCTGCTCAGTGTTTTGCTTTTCTGAGCTCTTAGAAATTGTTGTATGCTGCAGACAATGCAGATGCTGGAGTATGAGGTGTTTTACTATAAGTTGTGTGTCTTTCCAGTAACCTTTCATGTGACTAACAAATGCCTTGCTGTGTGTGTAGAGATAACTTGGATGTGGCAAAGCATAGAAAATGAGATAAATGTACAGCTTTTTCTTTGCTTGCACCTGGGCAGAGGAGTGACAGACATAAAACCAAGTAAAAAGGTTTTCAAAGAAGAATCCTAGCAATAGAGTACAAACATTGTCTTAATATAATTCTTGGTCTGAGTGCTACTGTATTTTGCAGTAATCCCAAAATATTAAATTTGATTCATTGAACTGAACTAGCTTTTCCTACGGATCCTCCTCTTTAACTGGTTGGAGCTTAAAACTGCTTGTAGATGCTTGAAGTTTAGTTAACCTTGTATAATGTCTGTGTGTTAGCAGTGTTAGTGCTCTGTCTGTGATGGCAAATACTCATCTTGAAGCACTGAAGAAAAAGATAATTGGAAAGCAGAATGCAAATCCAGGTTTTTGCATGGTTTGCATTTCTGTTCCCAAATTCCTGGCAGACTGTTTGTTTCCTGCAGAACTGTTCTGCAGGACACAGAGCCTGGGTGTGAGCTTGCTGTGCCCAGGGTAGAAAAGCTTTCAGAGCTAGACTTCTGCTCACCTCATGCTGCACCTGCTTCACGTCAGACCTCACCAACTTGCTAAAATGGCAGAACATCACTCCTGAAATAAAGTACAAAACCTTTCTACTTCTTTGGGAGTTGTCTTTAAACTCTTGGTGAAGGGTCTGGTGAGTAGCAGACCCTTGTACAGAGAGGGAGTGGGGATCATACTGCCGAGATCCAGGGAGTGGAGTGAGGGAGACCTCTGTGCCAGCTGTGAGCTTGCAGCTTAGGTGGGTGTAAAAGGCTTCTGATTGATGCCTTACAGTTCCACAGCCCTTTGTACTGTAATGTTTTCATTGTTGTGAGTGCTTCTGTTCTGACATACCAGTATGGATGGAGTGTTTTACATTTTAATTTTATCTAATTTTTTATAATCTGCTTTGAAATGCAGGTTTTCACCTTAACCCTCCCACATCATGAATTCTGTTTTAACTAGTCTTGACTGTAAAAACTGAAAATAAAAAAAAAGGGAGGGAAGATGAGAAATTAGACCAGTTGTCTTCTTAAGCGAGGATTCTGGCAATTTGCTGGAGTATCTTTTTACAAAATGATGCAATATCCAGTAAATCTCAGATGCCATCAGATTCCAACTTTCTGGCCTGCATCAAGGGTAATAAATAATTTACTACCATTTCTTTTTTGTTTTAGCACTTCTGTTTGGTGGAGATATTAATCCTGCTCATCCCAAGCATATTGGAAGTATTGATCCTAATTGTGATGTGGCAGAGGTGGTTAAAGGTAAGATGAAGTTAAGATTAATTAGATTAAAAAAGATGAAGATAATCCCCTAATTTAAAATATTCAGAAATATTTTGTTGAGATAAAAGAAACTGAAGGTGATTTAAATCCATTTCTTCTTTTCTTATTTTATTAAATGAAAGTTCTCCTCCCAATAAACCTCTGGGCTTATTGAGACTTTCTAATGTCTTCGTTATTGAGAGGAGAGAAGCTTTTGGTTTATTAACAGAACTAAGAACACTATTTGATTTTTAATAGCTTTAATCTGTGCTTTGAAATATCAGATGAAGTGTCTAAATGTTTTGTTAAACTTTAGATGTTTTCTTCCTGAAATACTTTGAAGCAGGTTCCCAGGTACTGCTCTTGTATCACGTTCTGGTATTACAGAAAGCTAAGAGTAAGTGAAATTTCAATTTTGCTTAGTTAGGCCTTTTAGTAAAATGTCCTCAGGTGTGCAGATATCCCAGTGAAACTCCACATTGCTCTGTCACCTGGTCACACAGAGCCTGTTCTGTCTCCTGCAGAGGACATGGATGTGATGGCTGTACCTGACTGAGCTGGCACAGTCACACTGCAGCTCCTGTTTGCTCTGGGTTGTGAATGTTTACCTGCTCTCAGAATGTTAGCAGGGAGGCATGAGGCAATGCCTCCTGCTTCAGGAACATCTCCATGGAGGGTTCACACTCTGGGTGTGTCTGTTTGCAAATGCAGGTCCTGCTGTAGGAGAGAATTCCAGGGTCTGTCCTTTGCTGCTGTTTGTGCAGCTGCAAAGGGGGGCAGAATGTGTTTTTCCTCTTCACTTTCTCTCAGCCTTTGGTGAAGTGAGAGGGAAACCTTTCTTATCTCAAAGTCTGACCTGCATGATAGTTCACTTTGTAATGCTTTTTACAGCTCTTACAGCTTTTTTCTACCCCTTCTTAGCTCCTAAGATGGCCTTTTTCATCAGTTTTTTTCTTTTGATTGACCTTATTGTACTTTGGCCTCAGCACTTTATATGTTACAGCCATGTTGTTTATTTAGCTTTGCCTTCTAATAGCAATATTTGAATCAATTTTGATCATCAGATTCACAGTTGCTGCCTTTGACAGGGGAGTGCACAGTGTCAGAAGGTGCTAAGTCCAGTTTTCAAACAAGTAGCTGAAATAGATCATCCACAACACTGACCAGTGTCCAGTGTTGCCTTTCAGAGAAACCAAATGGCCTTAAAGACAGGGGCTGTATAGTCCTGTCAAGGTGATTGAGGCCTTTTCTGTGTAGAATTGGTGGAAGGATTAATTTATGCTCTGTATGCTGTGCTAGTTCCCAAATGTCCTGGTTCACAGGCAGCATTCTGAGCAGTATATCAGTTAAAATGTTGCTTTTGGTACTGTGTGTTGCAGTTACAAGCCCTGTATGCCTTTCACACAATGTAGAAATGATTTAAACAGTCACATCTTGCTTCAAGCAGCTGCACCAAGTGCTGTGTCTGTGCTGCCTGAGGTGGCTCTGTCTTGCTGACTGTCCTGCAGTGAGACTTTTGAGCTGACAGTGAATTTAGAGCTTTTTCTGGAGCCACTCACAGGAATTTAGATTTAGATCTCTCACTGCTATTGCTACTTAATCTCCACCCACATCATGAAGCATGCTTTGAACTTCACAGTCTCTTCAGTCATAGGACTCTGCCAGAGAGCTGGCTTTTAGAGGAAGATGAAATGTTAGACTGCACTTAAGTGTTTGACCCAGATTTGCTAAGAAAAGAATGAGAAATCTTTAAAATACAGAATTACAGAATGGGTCAGGTTGGAAGGGAGCACAGCAAATCCTGTGGTCCAACCTCCCTCCCTGCTCAAGCAGGGCCATCCCAGAGCACAAGGCACAGGATTGTACCCAGGTGGTTCTTGAACATCTCCAGTGAAGGAGATTCCAAACTCTCTCTGGGCAATCTGTGCCAGTGCTTGTTCCCTGCAGAAGGAGGAAATTCTTCCTCATGTTCAGGTGGAACTTCCTGTGCATCAATTTCTGCCTCTGGTCCTATTGCTCAGCATCACAGAAAAGAGCCTCCAAAAGGCTCCATCCTCTTGGCAGCTCCCCTGCAGATACTTTTAAACAGTGATGGGCTTCCCTCAGTTGTCTCTTCTCAAGGCTGAGCAGGCCCAGCTCCCTCAGACTTTCCTCATAAAAGAGATGTTCCAGTCTCTTCATCCTTGTTTCCCTTCACTGGACCTGCTCCAGAAATCTCTGTCTTGTGCTGAGGAGCCCAGAGCTGGACCCAGCCCTGCAGACAGGCCTCACTGGGCTGGGTGGAGGGGCAGGATCACCTCCCTGCCCTGCTGTCCCTAATGCACCCCAGGATCCCCTTGGCCCTCTCGGCCCCAGGGCACTGCTGGCTCATGGACAGCTCATTGTCCATGGGACCCCAGGCCCTTCTCTGCAGAGCTGCTTTCCAGCAGGGCACCCCCAGCCTGTGCTGCTGCCTGGGCTGGTCCTTCCCCAGTGCAGGGCCCTGCATTTGCCTTGTCTGAATCCCAGACCATTCCTCTGCCTCTCTCTCCAGCCTGTCAGGCCCTTCTGAAGGGCTGCCCAGCTCTGGGGGTATTGGCCACTCCTGCCAGCTCTGGGTCTGCAGGGAGCTCACTGAGGAGGCCTCTGCCCCTTCCTGCAAGACACTGATGGATAAGTTAAACAATATTGCCTGCTATTGAACCTTAGGGGGCACCTCTAGTGACAAAGGGTAATTTACACTTTCTGCCTGTGTTTCAACAATACATAAAGCCTGACTTGGCTTTGGGGGTGTCATTTTTGGTTCAGTGGGAAGAAATGAAGAATCTTCTCCAACTTTTCTCCAAGAGACCTTGAAAATTAAGTACTGTAAATAGTATTTTGTTTGGAGAATCTGAATTTGTGGCTGTAATGTCATCCTTTTTTATTTTAGATGGAAAGAACAAGTATTAAACTGTGATTAGGAAATAAAAAATAAGTAGATTTTATGGTCAGCCTAAGATTGCATCCTTCTGGTTTTAAAGCCCTGAACAAAGAAGAAAAATGGCTTCTCTCCAGTACTGTGCTTTTCTTTGTAGAGCTTTAGATAGAGTTTTCCCTTTCCTGACAACTGGGCTATGAGTGTAGAGAGAAAAAGGGATTAGATTTCAGCTTCATCCTTGCAAACTGGTGCTCAAAGTGAGTGTTCTGTTTGTGGTCCTTCACAGGGAGGGTGGACACTGCTGGTCACTAGATTTTGATAAATCAGTGTTTGTTCTGTTGTTTTGTAGATGCTTATGAAACAGCTAAGATGTTATGTGAACAGTACTATACAGTGGCACCTGATCTGGAAGTTGAAGAATTCAATGGTAATTATGAAATTAATTTAACTGATGTGTGTAAGAAAATGCATTTCTGGTATCTGTGATTCTTAGTTTTGTTATTTAATTGTAAGTTATAATTTGAGCTATGCAGTTACTTTTGTTCTAATGTGTCTATGTGGGCACCTGTACTGTAGTTTATCATCATGATGTGCACTTCTTTGTGCTGAAAGCAGAGCTTTATCTGCTAAATTCACTACCACTTTAAAGAAAATAAACCAAGACTCCTCATAACTGAGAAGTAAACATGCCTGCCTTCTCATCTTCTAGCAGAGCTGAAACTTGTTTTATTCTGAAATGTGCTTATAAACCCATGAATTCCACTGGCACTCTCAACACAGTAGTGAGCCTTTCTGTGTAAGATGGCAAAATTGGGAATTTTATTAGGTAGTCTGTGCTTCAAATCCTATCATAAACCTCTCACATGGAAATCTGTTTCAAGTTGATTGCAGAAATGATAATTGGATGACACCAAACTGATGAGACAGGCTGGGTCAGCATATTGGCTGCTTTTTGTTCATTATTTTATTGACAAAAGGTTTTTTTTTTTTATTTAAAAAAATTTCCTGACTGATCCTCTCCCAGATTTTGGACAGCAGCCAAACATAAGACTGAGATGGTTCCAAACTTCAGCAGAAGAATTACAAAAGTCTCAGAAATAGGTAACACTCAGTGGGAGAGTGTGATACTTGGAATGTGTGTTGCTCACAGTACCACTGAGCAGTGTAGAAATATTTCCCTACACAGTGTCAGCAGTGATGCATTGCCACCCATCTCTCCCAAAAACAAAGGACCCAACCTTCCCCTTTTAAACTGAGTGATTCTACAGATAAAAGTACTGAGTGTTGCAGCAGAGGAATCAATCAATGCAAAATTCATCTGAAGGCATAAGTAAAAAGATCCAGCAGTAGAGAAAGCAAGCTGCTGGAGCTAAAAAAAAAAAAAGTGAATAAAGAATTACGTGTTTCCTTTAAATCAGCTTCTTATCAATATGAGGAAAGCAGCTTTGCAAATTACCTTGCAAGAGCAACAATGACTCATTTTCTATCTCTGTGCCTCAGACAAGTGTGAGTCAGTTTGCCTTGGTTTCAGTGAAGCATAAGGGAATGGGAGTATGGACAGACAAAAATAACAATAAAATATCAAGTTGCCTTGCAGAGTATTGTTTTGGTCTTCTCCTTTTCCTAGGAGTTTTCATTACCATGTTTCTTAAAATAATGGCTGGGATTGTTACCAGCCCTCAGTGCCAAAAGGAATGAAGTTGACTCCAGTCATGTTCTTTGTGCATATTTAAATCTTCCTGGAATTTATGAAGCAGACAGTTTGAGACTTCCCTTCAGTCTGAACTGCTGCTCAGTCTGACTCTCTGTAACTGCATAATTTAATGCCAGTAGATACTTGAATGTTCAGGGATGACTTCATCTTCAGCCCCAAAAGTGGAATGTATTAAATGCAGCTGTATTATTTCTTGCCCAGTCAATCAATGAGCACTCTGGCATTCAGACCTGTGCCAAGCCATACCCCTCTGTTGGAACACTCACAGTGGGACAGCAGTGGACAGACAGTTCAGGGATGGTTTGGAATATGGAAACTGAGATATTGTTTGAAGTATAATTGAAAATTTTTGTGAATACTTTTATTTTGTGTGTTTTAATGAAGGGAAAACATGTAGTTGATTTTAAAATATTCAAACAGTGGGTTTTTCTTTACGAATCTTTCTGTGCAGCAAATATTGTGCTTAAATAGTATGTGAGCATGTGAAAGTTTCCTACTTAAGTAGGAATGTTTTCTTGGTTAGTGTACATTGTTGTAGGAAACCAACTATTGCTTAGTGAAGTTTTGTATATAAACAAGGTCTGCTGACTGGATGGATTTGAAGATCATAATAATAATGTGTTCTTTCAGGTGATAGCAGTGACTAAAATTTATGGTTTTACTTCATGGAACTAATTTTGCCCTGGGAAAAGTAGAACATGCTTACATACTTGTCTGTGCCTACATGTTTGTGTTATTCTGGTAAACAGCAATGCTACAAAATACTGTTCTGAAGAAACATTATTTGATGTTTTTATTTCTCTTTTTTTTTAGCTAAAGCTCCAAACAAGCCTATTCAAGTAGTCTATGTACCTTCTCATTTGTTTCATATGTTATTTGAATTATTCAAGGTAGGTTGCACTTGCTAATATTTGGGGGGGGGGGGTTGTGACCCTGTTACTGTTGAAATTGTGATTCCTTTCAGTTACAGCTCTTAAGTATTATTTCAGTTTTCCTTTTTTAAACTTATTCTTAAGTTTCAAACACTGTTCAGTTGTTTAAAAGCCAGACTTAAACCTCTCTCTTATGACCCTGTGTACTTAAAAACTGCCTGGTTTCCCACTTCTCCTGTTGTGCTTTTGTAGCTTTTTTGATTAACTTAGAACACTCATGACAGTCTGGGTTTGCAGTGATGGAATATTCATAACATTGCAATTTTTATGAGCTTGCTTCTTTATTGCATATTTGAGGACTAGGATCAGTGATCCCAACCTATTTGAGGTTAGGATCACTGTCTTTATTGTGAAAACAGGCCCTGTATCTTTATATAGTGTAGGTGACATGCTTTGTTCTGGTTTTATGTTTTCTGAATAATTGGAACAAGAGTGCAAATGGAACATGTGAGAGCTGCTATATCATTTGAAAGAAGAGAGGAGGTCTCTAGGTGGTGCAGCTGAGCACCAGAAATCGAGAGGAAAACTTGTATTTGGCCAGAAACTTCTTCCAAGTACTGTTTTTTGGGGTTTGATTTCTGAAATTTGTAAACTCTGTTCATTGAAGTCTTCTCCCATTTTGTCATTTGTAACATTAGTTTTGGAGCACAACAGATGAGAATTTGTACAGTACACGTGAGTATGTTTTTGGTCCAAGTTGTGAAACAGGCTGAAGCCAGTAAGTTGTAGCTGTAAGAACTGAGACTGGCACTGGAAACTCTTAACATGAAGTCAGATTGACAGATGGTAATTTGCACATGACCCAGGCTGAGAAAATCAAAACTAGCCTTCTGTGGTGAATGTCACTGTTGGTGTGGTGATGATGGAGGTGAGGATGTTCTCATCCTGTGGATATATTTACTTGATTTCACACAGGACCAAAAAAAAAAAAAAAGTCTTGCTTTCTTTTTTCTGACTTTATCAAATAAATAAAAGGTATGTATAATAAGTTGTAATGTAAAAATTTAACTGGGCAATTCATTGAATTTGTGTTAAATACAGGCTTTTCTATCTTCTACACAACTGTAGGACAGAGTAGATGCTACTAAATAAGTTCAAGTTCTAACCTGTCAGAAAAACCTTATATGTTAAAGTTGGAATCAAAGAGACTGTGTTTTCTTTTATCTTCAGAATTCAATGAGAGCCACAGTGGAATTGCATGAAGGTAAGAAAGAAGCCTATCCATCGATCAAAACCTTAGTCACTTTGGGGAAAGAAGATCTGTCTATTAAGGTAAATGCCTATAAACAATACACATTGCAAACCTGCTAGGTTTAGAGTAGAATGACTTTTAATTTGAAAAAGCAAATTCATTATTGTATCATCTGCTTCATATTCATGAGAACAGAATGTTTTCAGTTGGGAGGGACCTACAAGGAGCATCTTGTCCAACTGCCTGACCACTTCAGGGCTCACCAGTAGCCAAAGCACATTTCTTAGGGGCAGTGTCAAGTGCATCGTGGTCACTGACAGACCTGGGCCATTGGCCATCTCTCCAGGAAATCTGTTCTGCTTTTTCACTGCCTTTCCCAAACAGAAATGCTTCCTGATGTCCACTCTAAACCGCCCCTGATTGCAGCTTTGAACTGTTCCCACATGTCCCATCACTGGATCCAGGGAGATGGGATCAGCACCTCCCTGCCAGTTCCCCTCCTCAGGAAGCTGTAGACAATGGCAAGGTCACTCCCAGCCTGCTTTTCTCCAAACCAGACAGCCCCAAAGTTCCTAACTGCTCCTCTAGTTAATTTCTAAAGTAATTTAGATAATGCTTTCTTGATGTTTTGTGGATTTTTTTCAGAACCTAATGTTTAAAACTCTTCAATTTTCATTCCTCAGATAAGTGACAAAGGTGGAGGTGTACCTCTAAGAAAAATAGACAGATTGTTTAACTACATGTACTCAACAGCACCCAGGCCCAGTCTGGAGCCCTCGAGGGCTGTGCCTTTGGTAAGCAATTGCAATATGTATTTAAATGTCCCTTTGCAATACTCTGATTTTACAGTACAGCAATATGTATTTAAATGTCCCTTTACAATACTCTGATTGGCCTTTGCTGCAGTCTGCTGGATCAGGTTTTCCATTGAGGAAGGAAATGCTTTATCATTAGCAAATCTTTCCAGGTAGAACAGGAGAAAATGAATTCTGTTATCATCACTTAGTCTATGGAATAGAAAATTACTTTGCTTTGTCTTGATATTACATTCTTGGAAACAAGCATTAAAAATCTGCACAAGCACAGTGTTTTCACAGGTTAATGGGCAGGATCATTAGTGCTATATTACTGAGCAGGTGAATGACCTAATGACTTCCTCTTTGATGTATAAATTACTCTTAATCTAAGTTCCCTATCATAAATTGATTAAAAAGCTGGGCCACACTGCTCAGCACTTGAGAAGCACCTTCTGGCAATGCACAAGCTTATACTGAAGCTTGAAGATCATTTTTGTTGAAGTTATGGACTTAAACACATAAAAAAAATTCCAAATCCTGCATATGGTATATGAACATATTTGGTATATTCCTATTTAATTGGAAATATCTTCTGTGATACTCCTTTCTCATATGCACCAAGGCCATATTTCAAATGTAAAAATACTTCCCCATAGTTTCTTTTAGGCAGGGAAATGATTTCAGTGGTGAGTGTGTAGATCCTTCTAGCAAGCATGATTTAAAAAATATTAAAATACTATTTCTAAATTGTTTTATTAAATTGCATGTTGGCTCATTGTGATAAAAATTGTAAAGCTGCTGTTCCACTTGACTGGTTTCAGTAAGTGGATTAATAGAGGTACTGTATTTTGCCTCTTCTCATGTCTGTGGCTGCTGATGCAATCCTTTCTCTCCAAGCCTGTTGAGGAGTTGATTCTCTAAGAAATTTCCTTTCCTTGCTTAGGAGCATTCTCATCTAGCATGTTCCTAATTAGTTGGGTTTTTTCTCCCCTGCTGATTTTTCTGTGCTTCAAGTGCCTTCAGATGGATAATGGGGCAGGGTATGGAATCATTAAGAATGATTATTAAGATCATTAAGAATGGAAGTGACCTCTCAGGATCGAGTCCAACCTTTGACCAGGCACCACCATGTGAATTTAGCCACAGCACCAAGTGCCATGTCCAGTTGTTTCCTAATACTTCCAGGGATGGTGACTGACTCCAGTACCTCCCTTGCCAGCCAGTTTCAATTCTTGACAATCCCTTCAGTGAAGAAATTCTTCCTGATGTCCAACCTGAACATCCCTGGCACAGCTTGGGGCTGTTCCCTCTTGTCCACGGGACTATTTTGGACATAAAATATTTAACAGTAAACTGAGGGCAAAATCAGTTCAGAGTGACTCAGAGGTAATAAAGTTCCTCTGAGCTTATGAGCAGAAGGTGTTTATGGTGCTGCCTTGGCCACAGTGGGTACCCATTGTGGCATGGCAGTGCACTGCACTGGGTTTGCCCCTTTGCACTGTGGGAGGTGTGAAACCCAGTCCTGTGTCTGCACTGACTTGGTACTGATCCTTCACAGCTCCTACCTCTGCAGCACATCTCAGTCTCAGGTTTCAAACTTCTGCTTTTTCATAGAAAATCTTCTTAAATGTGGTGAGAGGCAACAGGCCTTAATTC
The DNA here is from genome assembly GCF_027579445.1 of Ammospiza nelsoni. Taxonomy (NCBI): domain Eukaryota; kingdom Metazoa; phylum Chordata; class Aves; order Passeriformes; family Passerellidae; genus Ammospiza; species Ammospiza nelsoni. The sequence continues at coordinate 106,381,474 of NC_080634.1, forward strand.
AAATATTAGCTTTTTTCTTTGTCACAAATGGTAGAATCTCTCTTGATGCATAATCTGCCTTTGTTCTGTCTCACTTTTGATCAGCAATTTACCCTATCAGTCTGCAAGGATTTCCTGAAACTCATTCTCAGGATAAACTTACACCTTGATTACCAGTTGTATTCACTATTAAATTGTCTCTTCCTTTGTAGCTCTGATTGTAAAATGTGTTCATCTTATACCTGACACAATTCTTTTTTCTTTTTTTCAGTGCATCTTTAGCAATGCATTGCTATATTTACTTCCTCATCTTCAAAACTGCTTACTTTGATTCTGTGGCATTTATCTTTGGTATTCTTCTGTATCCCATTTTCAGGTTTTATTTTCCTTTCCCAGTCTGTGCCACTGTAGTCAAACCTACAGAGGATCCCCCTCTCTTGTGAGTCTGGCAGCTTTTGCCTGTGAGTCTGACCAATGCCTGCACAAGACTGAGAGTTGAGAAAAGCTGTTCAGCTCTGTTATTTATATGTATGTGCAGAAAGAAACATGTCATAAACTCTGGGTCTGTGCCAATTCTTGCCACTGACAGGAACAAGGACTTAGCAGTGAAGTTTGACATGTTATGTGTTATTGCCCAGATCCAGTTATAAAAACAACTATGCAGTGCTTTGTATGTCAGTCTGGAAATAAAAATCCTTCCGCAGAAAGGTTCCACATAAATCCTCTTTGATGTCCATGCAGAAGGAGTCTCTTTAGTGACAAAGACCAAACCACTAAAGAATTATAGTGCTGCAGAAGGCTGGAAATGTGTCATCTTTGACTTAGGTAATACTCTAAGCTAAGCTGGGGTGAAGTGTAAGCAGACATATTTTTCTGTTCTAACATTTCTCCTGTTATATGATCCCCTGTCTAGTTTATGAAACATTCATGGAATTGGGCAGTGGAAGAGAGGTATCCTTCTTTTGATTGGGGAAAATTTTTTGCTCCCTGTCATTGCAAATGTTGTTTAAATCCTGCTGAGAAACGTTGTTACCATGGCAGCCTTCAGATTCTAGCGGGTTTGAGGTTCATCTGCACTGCACAGAGTACAGATTAAACACATGGTCATGTTTAATGATAGTGAGTTTTCTTAGGGAATTTAATGGTTCTCTCTCTGACAGCATTTGTTTATAGTAGGAGAAATGTGGCTTAAATTAGTTTTAATTAAAATCTGTCAATGCTAGTAACACAGAAATGTAATAACTTGCTTTTTGTTTAATGCATACCATAACATTTAATGATAAATTTGCTCTAAGGAGTTTTCCTTTCCCAAGGCAGGTGTGCCTTCACAGACTGTTCTGTCCCCTAGGTCAAGCACAGATCTATGTAGTAAACGCCTCTTGTTAATTCTCTTGCAAAGTAGACCCTTGGCAAGGCCAGGATTTAACAAGGTACCCATCTGGGGTCTCTTATCTCAAATTCTTGAAGTTACCTGGTTTGGACAGCACCCTGAAGGCAGTGCACAGAGAGCTGACAGGAAATGTTTGAGAGGGCTGTGTGAAATAGTGATGTGGGCTAGCACAGGGCATAAAGGAACAGGAGACAAACAGAATGGGCTTTTAAGGAGGGGAAGTTCTGGAGTGAGGCAAGTATAAAATGTTTTCAGTATTGTTTGATGCTGCCCTTTACTTGAGCTGATCTTTGGGGTATGGACTGTCCACAAGTTGCCTTTTGGCTGCTGTGCTTTATAATTTCTGTAATATATTTATTGTCCAGTCTCCAGAGGACGAATCAGCTTTTATTTTTTTTAGTTCTTTCTAAGGCAGCCAAATAAATTTTTTAGAGGTTAAGAAAGAAATCTCTGAAATTTCAAGGCCAGCTGTTTGAAAGTGATGCATGTGTCTCTAGTGGGAGATGAAATTTCTCTTTGGGAAACTTAAAACATGGTGTTGGGAAAAGTGCAGCTAAACAACTGTTTCAACTGTGTTAAGGGACACTAATAGCTATGACAGGCAGTGGGAAAAGGGCATATTTGGCATTTCAGTGTCTCATTTTGTCCAGAAGAATTAAGTGAGCAACTGTAAACCAATTTAATATTAAATTTAGAATTCTGTAAAAACAAGGGGAAAATGACCTAAAGATATTGTAGTAGATGACAGCAAGAGAATTTGTGATGGACACTGTAGTACAAGTTCTTTAATGTTCACTTTTCCCTCAAGGGATTTCCTATAAAGTGATACACATATTAGCTGTACATAATGCTTGCAAATCCTTCTCCTTAGCATTCTCTTTTTGGTATAATTTTAGGCCTTTGTTTATAAAATTCAGAGCATGTTTGTCACTTTCTATCAGGTTGCTTTTGTAGAAATATTATTGTGGAATGAATTTTCTGGTTTTCTGAAAGCTTCAAGTATTTATTTTTTCTCATAGTCCACCCATACTACCTTGCCTTTTATATGTTGGGGGATTTTTTCCCAAATGCTTGGAATAGTTTCTTTATTGCACTGGATAGTCCTGAAAAATTCGGATGAGATTTGGGTGCATAACCAGCCACTGTGGTTCTCAGCACACAGCAAAATCTTACTCCCTGGCTCCAGTGAGAGAGACTTGGAGGGTTTTCTTAGAGCTTTTCTGACAAGGGAGGGTTGGAAGAGGTGCCATGTGATTGATCTTGTTGCAGGCATGGTTATGAATATTGGTTTTGTCAATTTAAAATCTAAACTTTTGACCCATCAAGTCCATTATGCTTTGAAAATTGTGTGGACTGTACTGCATCTCAGTCCTGAGGAGACCACTCAGTGCTGTGGAATCCTGATCTTTGTTAAACAGAGAGGATAATTTGCCTTCTGTCAGTCTGTGTGTTCCTCTGCAGGACTCTGCTGATCTCTGGGGCATCAGCAGTCACTTAATAGTGTGACAACAGGAGTTGTCTCTGGCTTTCTTGTGTGTTCTCCTAAGTCTGGAGACATTTGAGAGAACAATTGCAGGCTTGGGGGAGAAAAAAATCTATGTCAGAACTCTGATTTTTTTCCAAAGGAAGAATACAATACTACAGCAGTGGTCCTCACAGTGAGGAAGCTGTGCAGAGCATTGGCTTGCTTTGCTGGTTGCTGGCAGCATGTCTGGTACCTGCCTGCCTCTGAGAAAGTGCAAATGGACAAGGGGCTTCTAGCAAAGGACTCAGCCCTTTTTGCACCAAAAATTAATGCACAGGAGAGAGAGTTTGCTCAAAAGGCTGAATATGGACTTAAAATATGAGCTGAGAAATAAAGGAAAGCTTCAAAAAGAGTTTGATACAAATCTAATATTTAGATATCCTCTCTTTTGTAAATTATTGCAGAGATATTTTGCATTTTTTTGAACTTTTCATCATGTTTTGAATTTGTTCTCTTGTTTTTGCAGGCTGGGTTTGGCTATGGATTGCCAATTTCCCGTCTGTATGCGAGGTACTTTCAAGGTGACCTTAAACTCTACTCAATGGAGGGCGTGGGTACAGATGCTGTTATTTATTTGAAGGTATGAATTTCACCGTTTTTTAAACTAGTAATGCAGTGCAGATTGTTTGTAGCAGGTTCTCTTCACTCTTCAGCTTGTTTTCAAATTTCTTTTTGCTATCTTTGACACTTTTACCTGAGTCAGTTACATAAAATCCTAAACCCCAAGATTATATATAGAAACCTGGCACTAACACTAGATAGTTTGCTTTTTTTCAGTCCCTGTGTTGGATTGTTGCATTTTGTTAATCTGTCATAAGTAGTGAATCTTCCAAGAACTTTGATAAGAGATCATTTTAGTTAATGCTTTTTGATCCTAAGTTTTGTCACAATAGAAATGACAAGGCTATTGGCCAGCTCCTGAGTAGTAAATATGTTCTTTTCCATGCAGTTCTTGATGCAATAGACTGTATTGATCCTGTTGGCATTTTTTGAGACAGCCCAGGCTGCTCAGGGACTAAAGGTTGACACTGCTTGAATTCCATCAGGGAGTTTAAAAGAACAGAGTGTATAGGTGTGTAGGTTGTTGGCTTTGCACTGTCACTGTGCCCTGCTGAATATAGCAAGTGAGTTGTGGACTCCTCTGCTTCTGATGGGTTTGATCCTCTGCATGTGTGTGTGTAGGAAAACTGTCTGGCCTTTCTCAGAGGAAAAAGGTGGCCCAGGGCACTGAGCAGGTCAGTGTGCTGGCAGAGGGGAAGTGTTGGAGTGGCTCTCTGCTTTATGGCAGTGACAAATCTCACTAAAATGTTTCTGACCAAAAATCTATTTCTTGCCATCTCTGTAGACGCCACTCCCTGGAAAGAAGGGAAGTATTTTTCAATGCTATTATTTTCTTTTAACTTTGACTGGGACTTTGAGTATAGCTAGAGCTGATAGTCACAGCTCAAGTATTTTCCAAGTCATGCTGTGACGTGTAACACTGTGACACTTGCTGGGTGCAGAAGTTGTAACTGTAGAACTCCCAGAGTACCACCTTGCTGTGTATCTCCAGGGATGCCTAACCTTGCTTTTGTTTTTCCACAGGCCCTTTCAAGTGAATCATTTGAAAGACTTCCTGTTTTTAATAAGTCAGCATGGCGGCACTACAAGACCACCCCTGAAGCAGATGACTGGAGCAATCCCAGCAGTGAACCAAGGGATGCTTCTAAATACAAAGCCAATCGATAATTTGCCACCTTTTGTCTCTGTTGGAGATGACCTCTGCATTCAGTATAAAGTCTCTGCTTTGTTCCAAAATCCTTCAAACCACAGTAGCTAATTACTTCCAAACAAAGACCTGATCAGGGCATTGAAAAATACTAAGAACAAAGTGATGGTTGGGACTTGCAGGAAGGCACTGAGCACGTTTGGTATGTGAATCCTGTGTACTTCACCAGAATATGCTTGGTTGCTTCAGTCGTGCATTGACAAAAGGGATTGCACTGTGATTGCACTTAGGAACACAATGTTGTAACAAAAAGATACTATTTGAAGTGGCCAATTCTTATTCCAATGTAAGGATTGGCAAGGTGTGCAGAACCCCTGAGTGGTGAATAGTATCTTGCACAGCAATATGGTGTAAGAGAAAAATTCTGACATAGTTCAACGTGTGCTTCATGCAGCATTTGTATTGCACAGTGTCACCCCTAAGAGAAAATCCCTTTGAGCTCTTCAGATCTTATCTCTAGTGAGTTTATAAATGCATAGTTCTAAAAAGGGTTGTGCAGCTTTAAACTGATGCTTTCTCCAAATTCCCAAAGCCATTTGTCATGTGCATACAAAAGTTGTGTTGTTATAAGACGGTAGGACTTCCACTCCTTGGTATGCAGCTTAATGATTTTCTTGACACAGAAATGCATTTCTATGCATTTTTCCTTGTTTTGAGGAAAGCTCCTAAGTAGTTAGATCATCTCTTCATACAAGAAATTCTGTCAATACAGGGGCAGGGGGTAATTCAAGTTCCTATTTGCTTATCATTTTAGGGGAATTGGGGAGGGGAGAGAAATGCTGAGAGGCCAGACAGCCAGTCATACAAATGAATTTGCCTTAAGAGTGTTGGTTGTTTGAAACCTGATTAGTTTAAAACCTGTAAATAGTTTGCAAAGTTATTTATACATTCAATGTCTGACTGCAGTCTGGTAATCTGAATTTGTAGTGTATATAAAGATGTTGTACACCAGCCTTTGGAACATGTTATTGGCCTAAGTACATGAAACTGGAAATACAGTAGAAATGGGAGGGACAAAATGTGGCCAGTACCTGATTTAAGTTGAAAAATATCAAAGATTAAAAAAATCCAAGTATTTTTCCCTTAAATTTATCATAAGGGTCATTCCTTACTATTAGAAAACTGTTCTTCACAAAGTCTTTGCCAAATGCTGTTTCTGATACTATGGCCTTTCAGAAAAACCTGTGAAATTTAGAAGCTCTGGTGATACATTAGCTGTGGCAATAAAGAAGATGAGTTGTAAGCTGCTCTGATGCACCCTCAATTTCTCTTAAGTGTTTTGATATTTTTTGGAAAGATAATAGAGATTTTAGCATGGAAAAATGAAATTTGTTTACTAAAATTGTGGGGGAACTGTCCCTTTTGTCCTCCCAGTATTTATTTTTATAAAGAACTGATTTATTAGGGAAATGCTGAGAAATTCCTAGGTATTTTAAAAAAAGAAAAAGAATCTTAGTTTGACTTTACAATAGTACTTTGCACTTCATAGCACATCTCATTGAAGGATTATAAAGTGCTTTGAGCAATAAACTCCATAGAGCCCCACTTGTGAGCAGTTGAAGTTCTTGCCTTGCCTGTTGCAGTGAGTTCCAGACCTGTGTGCCAGGGCTGAGCTCCCAGGGCTGTTCCTCACACAGGGGTGGGATCAGGCCCTGGGGCAGTGGCTCCTGCTGTCCATGGGCTGCTGCCCTTCCCTCGGATCAGGGGCAGCTGTGAAGGCTCTCCCCGTGCTCAGCTGGGCAGTGCTGCCCCCAGAGCCCCCCAGAGCCCCCTCTGCCAGGGGCAGCAGGAGGAGGGGGCTGATGGGGCTCTCCTGATCCCACACTGGGCTTGCTGGGGCCTGGCCAGAGGATCCTGGCAGGGCATGGTGAGAGTGTGACACCTGTGGCCTCCAGAGCAGCACCTTGCAGGCACTGCTGCAGAGAAGGCAGCTGCTTATTCAAGCAATACAGCTGTGGTGAAACCAGGGCAATGGTTTGACTGAAACTCTGGTTGCAAGTCACATCTACTAAAATTCAGTCATTTATCTTCTGCCCCCACCTGTAACTTCACACTCTTTTTTAAATTATTTCAAGTTGTGTCTGTTTCATAGTAATTGCAGAGGAGATTTTACTTAAAGATAGAAACCTGTGATGAAACTAATATTTCCTCAGTTGCATGTGGTCATTTTCTTATAGAGCATTACCCAAAACATTCCAAGGAATGAGGTAGTCTACATAAGAAACTTGAGTTTCAGCTTTTCTTAGAAATTGCATTTTGAAGTATAAATCCTGACCTGGTACTTGTTTTTGGCTGTCTCCTTTTACGTGATGAGGAGAGGGAGCAGAAAGCAAAGGAAGGATGCTGACACACTGGACTTGTTTCCATGGTGGCCATGGGATGTAAACCATGGAAACTGAAGAAAAGCTGAAGTTACTGTGGAGGGTGTTGTGCTGTGTGAGTGATGTCACTTGATCACAAGAACAGCTGGCTGCTTGCAGGACTGGAGTGCTCCAGTACCTGAAAACTGAACTCCCCTGAAATGGCACCCATTTCCAAGAACCCTGAGCTTGTACAAATACCTCAAAACAGCTGGAGCACAAGGAATTCATTTTCTTTCCATTTCCCAAGGTCTTTATGGGGGCATTACAATGAATACAAGAGAACTTTTCTGCTCTCCAGCCCTGCCCAGGCAGCCTGTGCTTTAGTGGCAATCCAGGTGTGCCATCAGTTGTTCCCCACTCACTGTCCTTAGGCCGTGTTTCTACAAAGGGGTTTTAGTCTGAAAACTGTTTTAGGAAGCAGCAACAGCAGACCTTCAATTAAGGGAGGGTTTTTCAATAGCTGTGCCTGAAAAATGAGCATGGCTAGGTTCTTAAAATGGCTGGTTTAACTACAGATACTGATTTTTTTTTCCAGTTACTTACACCTTTGATTGGAATCTCTTATAATAACTATGTTTTAATATCTTGGGGCTGTTAATTCCAAACTTTCTGATGATACACAATTTTTATGAATTTCAGAGTAATGGCCTGCTGATGTCATTGCAACCTGCTCGTCTTGACTTACAGGACACAGAAATACAAAAAAGTTTTCAGTGAAATTGTTCCTTACCTGTTGTGTTTATGATTAACAAACTAAACGAGAGATGTTTGCTCCTCGATTCTTCCTGAGAATTTACAAACAACTTCTGTATGTCATAGTGTAACAAACAGTTTACTTTTTGTCCGTTGTGCATTTTTCTGGTGTATGTGTCTTGAATGTAATTTTATTAATCCTCTGCCTAGTTTAATATCAATAGAAGTGTCTCCAAGTAATGTACGTATGCTCCCTGCTTTTCTAGGCTTTGTTTCAAGGCAACAAGGGGTCTTTCAGAGAAAAATTCAGAAGATACCAAACTGCTTCTTTTGCAACTCAGGTGCAGTCTTTGCCTGTGTAATTGACTATGATGACCTAGGAGAGCACAGAGAAATCTTTGTCCTGCTGCAGTCTGTGCTACCTCTTGGGCAGTGTTCAAAGCAGGTCCATTGGCACATGCTTAAAGAACATGGATATTAATAACAGTGTTCTTGGAAAACTCAGGCTACTTTTTGGCCATGAAAGGCTGCATTTACTGCTACAACTGGGTAGTATTGGTTTTTTTTGTCCTCAGAAGCATTTGCTTTGAAAGAGCTGCTCCCTTTCTCCAAGAAGTGAGCAAGAGTGATCTTTAGTGCAATCTCCTGCTCACCTCCACCCAGACATCGTATTTAAGGTGATACCCTGACCTCACTGACATGGAAGAGGTTTCCTCCTTCCTCACCTTATTAATGGGTACCTCTGGATCCTTGTGTGTGAGGTGCTGCAAACATGGTCAAGATTCATGGAAATAATTCTGTAGAAAACAGCCTCAGTGTTCAGTGTTAGTATTTATCTTGAGGATAACATCCCCATTGTACAGTGGTCCCTTTCCTTGCTTGGTTCCAGGTTGCTGTGCTTTCTCTTCCTTGCTTCTTCCTGGCTTCACACCTGTCTATGGATTCACATATGTAAATGTGTTTTTGCTGAAGTTGAGAGAATATGGTGGCACATGACAGAACAATGTGTTACTGACTTCAGAGGTTGAGTTTGTTCACAAATGAGGAATGTAGCTATAAATTGTGCAGTGACTTTAGGGCTGAGTCTTGCAAATACTTGCACAAGTCAACAGTGTATGAGAGGGATGCCACTCGAATGTTCTCAGGATCAGGACTCAGGTTGTTGATATCAATTTGAAACAATGAAGATTTGTGTAATTGAAGTGACTTTCTAATTAAAAATAAATAAGAAAATTTAAAGTTCATGTGCTTTAATTGAAGCATTATGTTGCCTTAAAAGTCCTCAGAAATCAGCATAGTGAACTTGTTTGCTTCTTAAATCTGGAGGGGTTTTCATGTGGTACTAGAAGGATTGATGAGTGTGTGATAGTTCTGACATTGTCCTTCTGGTGTTAATTGCTTCATTGAACTTTTCCTTTGAAATGAAACTGCCAAGAGGTGTTGGACACAATCCTTTGAAATCCCCACCCTGTGCAGGTGACATCAGGCAGAGCAGGCTCCAGGCAGTGCCCTGGGTGCTGTGGGCAGGGATTGTCCTCATGAGGGTGGCAGTTAAATCCCTTTGTCCCCAGGGTCAGGTACAGGACAGCTCTTCTGGTGAGCTGCTCTGTGCTGCACCTGGCAGGCATGAGGGAAAGGGGTCCTGTGGTGCCTTTGCTCTGAAGTGGCATCATTTTAATCTACTAAACCTGTAATGGAGGGGTGAGAAGGTATTTTTTTCATGAGATTACTTGGTGATATTTTAAATTTATTTTTGGATCTTATGATACTTGTCTTGTTTCTAGTCTGTTATCTGTGTATTTGACTTGTGTATACTCTTATTTTCCTTTTTTCTTTCCATGGTTGACAAATAAAATTACATAAAAACTACATGTTGACATTTTTAAGGGCCTGGTTTGGTTTCACACAATAAGGAGCTCAGTTTGTGATTGGGCAGTTTCTCACATGCCTACAGAGGAGCACCTTCAGACAGCTCACTCACTTGGGAGCTCAAGGGGAATTTTAGCATATGAGCAGCTTTGGGGTTTGGGTGTTTTTCTGCTATATAAACCTCCCAAAAGCTAATTCTCAGATTGTTCTTCACAGCCAAAATAGCTGTTAGAAACATATATAACACCCAAAGCTTCTACCTTGAAAATTCTTCAGCATTCCATGACGTTTTATATGCATTCATAAGTTACTCAAGAAAATGAAAAAACCCAAAGTTTGTTACCAAGCAGTTCCAGAGCAGGAAAATGCTTGGGGACCCATCTTACTTGGCTTGTTAGCTTTCTTATTAAGTAATAAATGAGGCTCCAGATGGCCAGGATTTTGCTAGAACTGAGATAATTTTCTTTCAGATTAAGAATTTATTTTAAAACTTCAGCTGAGAAGAAATCTGTGTGTTGTACTTTCTCACTGCTTACCATTTGCCATGACAGAGTATTCACAGGAGCTGAGTAGTTAATTAAGTAGCTCAAAATTGCAAATCTGTCAGCATGTACTGCATATTTGACAGTTGCTGCCTGTAGAAGATAAAGCAAACAGTTGCAGCAGCAATATAATGAAGATTTATGGCTTTAGGACACAGGCATATGTGGGAGAACAATTTGTAATAAGGGATCTGTTTCTTGTACAATTCATGCCTTTTTTAGATGGCTGTAGACTTACTAAGTACTTTAATTTGTTGTTTTCAGTGGAAAGAAGTCTTGCAGTAGACAGTTTTTAAAAGAAGTGAGACATACAAAACATGTCAGGCGTGCTTGACAGGAAAAAATAAACGTTTTTAAAATGTCAGATCAGTTTATATTCATGATCTAACTCAGAGGCTGTTTTTACTTGAAGCTTTTGTGCTGTCTTCTCTGGGAGTTACAAGGAGTGTAGTAAATAATGCCTGCTATGTGTTGTCTAGGAGCAGCAGCCTTTAGAAATGGTGCCACAGCAATCCCAAAGTCCTTTTCTGTCCTAGTGCCTTGCTTAATTTTTGTGTTTCTTTGGCCCAAGCTGCTCCCCTCATGTGTCTCCTAGTCCAAAGGCAGTGCAGCTGGAGCCAGCACTTGAACATTGTAAACTCATTTTCCATTTTGATCTGCCACTAAGGATTCTTTTCCTGAAATTAATAAATGTGCAGATACCTGCAATACACTGATTTAAAAGATCATTTTCAGAAGAAAGCTTCAGTTCTTCCCATTTTCAAGGTCCCATGGTGACTGTTTTGATATTTCAGAGGAGATCATTGAACTGCTTGTGGTTGTGGGAGCTGATGCTGAACGTTGTGCCATGAGCTGTCCTGGCAGACCCAGGCCTGTGGGTGTGCATGGCTGCCCCTGAGCACCTCCCTTGCCTCATCCAGGTGGTCAATAAATTATTATTTGGTTAATAAATCTCTTTGTGGGCTGGAATGCTTGAAATGGGATGCTTGGGGTGGTGGAGGCTCAGCACTCGAGGCACGGTCAGGTTTGCACTGAGGTAAAGGAAGGTGGCTCTGTGTGAGTCACAGCTGTGGGGTGATTTCTCTCTGTTGTTGCACTAAAGGTTAAGTTTTCCTCCCAGGGAAGCAAATCTTCCTTCTTGGTTTTCAGAACTGGGTGTCCTTCAGTGAATGGGTGTCAGGGTCAGTGTGAGGCAGCACTTGAGAGCTGCCTGTGTAAAACCCCTGGGTCCTGCAGGTTATAATGGACAAGGCTGCCACTCACAAATGGCCATTTGGGATGGGTGAAGAGGCTGGACTTATGCTTTATTCTGCTCTTTTGAAATGCATTTTGTCTTGCTGTTAGTGCTAAAACACATAATGCATCTCAGCTTTGGGTTCTTGGTAAACAGTTGAGTAAAACATGCAAGAAGATGACTTGGGTAGTTCTCTGTGGGTACAATTTCATCCAGGTCAGAATGGCCAGAGTCAGTTCTGCTGATGGCATGGTACCACCACCACTCATTACATAATGGCTGGGTTTTAGTTAGCTCCTGTGTCGTTTAGCTCTACATTCTTAAGGACAAATTGATTTGACTTCCCCAGGTGGAAGTTTAAAGGTGTCAGAATAGAGGTGTTTGACCTCATAGCAATATTTCTTTCCCCTTTTCTTTAAAATATACAGACTGTGAGATTGTGGGTTTTCTAACATGTTCTCTCTGTTGCTGTGGTACCAGGTTTGTGCTGTGTTTGAAGAAAAGGTTATCTTGAGGAGGAGAAAGGAAATTATAACAAGCCACCCAAGATTTGTGATACTGTTTGAATTATATTTAATTTGGAACCAGCTGTTCTGGGGGCATTTTGTTAATTCTTACACAGGATATGGCTTTATGCAGTTTTGTTTGCATGTGAACAATATGAATATTTAAAATGTTAGGTTGGTTCTTTTCTAGAATAAATGTACTCATTTGTGAGAGGCCTTTTAGATAACCAAGGGGGGATGAGTGGCACAAATGAAAATTTCCTCCTAGGGATAGTTTCCCATTTTGTTTTGGCATTTGGCTTTTAATGACATACCATAGAAGTGCAAACTCAGGACACTGGTAAAAATGAAGCTCATTAACTGTTGAACTGATGATGATATAAACTGTCTTAAGTATGGCCAAGTAGCAGAGTAACTGGATCCCTACTGGTTAATGTGTTGGTTTTGAAATGAAAAAGCTGGAGCCCAAAATGGTGTGCAGAACATTAAAATATCCCCTGCTGGTAATCAGAACTGGTCACTCGTGAAGAGCAGGTTATAATTAATCTGCTCTCACTGCACAGATGATGCCTTTACAGTTCACCGTCACTTTATTTTATGGAAAACCAGTGCTTGTAGAGAAATATGATTAGAGAATCACAGGAATACGGTAAAAAAAATACCACAAAATGTGCTGAAGAGGACATAATTTATTCTATCAAAGCTGTTTCTAGAATGTGAAATACGTGTGAGACTGGATGTGCACATGCAGCCTGGTTGGTGCCACCAGGGAGGATTTTCCCTTTCAGTGTTCCTGCTGTCACGTGCTTAGGCACAGGAATAATTGTTTTGAGATAATGGAACATTTTTGTCTTCATTAATCCTGTTAAACATTAAAAAAATTAAATTGTGTTTATGTAAAAGGCAAAACTGCTTCACCTGGCCCAGAACTTCCCATTCCTTGTTGAAGCAGAGATTGATGCTGTTGAAGAGAGCATCTAAAAGGAGATGGAGATACCAGGTGTGAAAGAGCTGTTTGACCTGGCCATGAATCCCCGCTGGGGCAGGGGAGCTCAGGTGCCACATGTGAGGAATTGTGTAACACAGGAACCTGCTGCATTCCGCTGGGAGGATGTGTTAGTTTTGAAATGAAAATGCTCGTCCTGGGGAGCACCTCAGGGTCTGCTGGAGTCTCAGTCCCACATTCCCCACTTGGCACAGTGGAAGTGCCTGTCCAAAGGCTTTCAGTTGTTTTTATTTCAGTCTGTGTCTGTCCCTTCTCCCCTCAGGAAGAGCCATGAGGCAGTGGCCTTGATTTCCATTTGGATTAGAAATGTTAATGCTGCCCTTCCTTATACCAGGAAAAGGCCTTCCCTTTGGAAAGAAAAGGGCAGAGAACACCTGTGTGTGTGTGTGCTTGTGGAATACACATTGTGTTGTGAGAGGAAAGTGAGCTCTTGTCAAAATCCAGTCAGAAGAGGAGTTCTTAAGATGGTTTGATACTTGAAAGGGTCTCCATGCAAGAGGCAAAGCCCTGGCTCCATTTTCTGCCTCACTTTCAGCTCTGTTTTACAAAGAAGGTCAGGGAGACTTTCCATGGTGTTTTGGTACCCTTTTACAAGCAAATGTAGCATCAAACCTTCCTTCCTCCTGGGCTGACAGGCCTGGTGTTGGTTCAGGGACTGCCTTGCTCCTGAAGGATTTGCCATGAACCAGAACAAGGCTCCCCCTGGGCTGGGCTGCACACTGTAAGCTCGATCCCAAGGATGTTCTTACACATCTCCCAAGTGCTACCAAGGCACTGCTGGAAACAGACCCAAATCCATCTCAGGTGATACAGGGAGCTTTGGATTATGTGGGAGCTTTTTGGTGTAGACTCTGTGCCATTAAATAGCTTCTCTCCTATGCTCAATGACTTTGAAATTTGCTTATTCTGTAATTAAAAACGTCTTGGCCAGGAAGTCCTGAGCCTCCATTTGCTGTTTCAGCTTCTCCCTGCCTGAGGCAGGACTGTTGAATAAATAATCTTTAGAGCTGCTGCAGGTACTGACTTCTCACAGAAAGGACAAATGGGAGAGAGCAAAGCAGGAATATCTGTACACCAGACTGACTTGGTTCAGGGAAGAGAAAGTCCAAAAGCCAGTGTCAGGATTTGAGGATTTGTCCCTGTGGCTCATATTTGCTGCTGCCATTTTCCATTTGGCACAGCCATACATCATCTTGGCACCCATGAGAGCAACTCTTGCTGCTGGGGATGGTTTTCAGCAGTGGAACCAGAATGGCTGCAAAAGCACCATTTCTTGCTTCCACTTTGAAGTAAGAAATAAAATACTGACTCCTGATTCCACTGTGCTGGGGCAGGGTAAAGAAGGTATCAGACTGCTGCTGTCTAATGCTGCACTTTCCCAGCTGGGGCAAGCACTTCCTCACCTTCCCCCACACTTTTCTGGCTGCAAGGTAAAGGCAAGGAGAGGTGATCCTGTTAGTGCAGAGAGCAGCAGAACAAGCAGCAGCCTTTTGGACATGTTGGCAGAGCTGCTCTCGTGGCTTTATGGGGGCCTAAAGCCCTGGGCTACCAAGGATGGGGATGACAGTCACTGTGCCACCACTGGGGTTTCCTCTGCAGGTTGTGTTCAGCTGTCCAAAGATGCTGTAAAATGAAGGGGAGAGGCAGCTGTGTCTGTCATACACTTTATTGTTCATGTGGAGCTTGCCTGATAAATAGGACTAAATGAAAGTAATACTTGTGAAAAGGAAAACCCAACCATGACTCAGAAGTGCAAAATTGTCTTCCACGTGTCCAGACACCATGAGGGTCTGGTTTGCAGGAGACAGCACATGAATGTACCAGCAGGGCAAAGGCTTCAGCTTAGTGATATCCTAAATGCAAACAAGACACCTGGTACAGAATATGGCTTTGTTGCTGGGTAGCCACCTGTGACCCTGAGAAACATTCTGTTAAGAACAGGTCACTGGTGAGTTTTTCTCTACTTCCCATGTGCAAGTCGTGGTGCTGTCTCCACTTAACCCACTGAGCAAGGGCTGCTGAACAGGAACTGCTAGGAAATTAAAATGAACAAGAAACAATGGGAAAAGCCAAGAACAACAAATCCTTGCCCACCTCCATTGCATGTGGATATGGCTCGTCTATCAACAGCACCAGTAAGAGCAGACAGTTCCTGTGGCGGAGGAGTCGTTTGTGATGGGAAGACTTAAGACTTGCAAAGGATCAGAAAAACTGATAAGTGCATCCCAGGTATGAAATTACAGTAACAGGTTGCCTAAGGCTGAGAAAGGTCTTAATTGCATCGTCCCATCAGGCACACAGCTGGTGGCAGCTGAAATATCTGTGGCTGTCCCTTTGCACATTCCACCCTATTTCCTGCTCACCTGTTTTTGCAGCTGTGAAGGAACTAACTTGACTCCAGAGGACAAAGTGCATGAGATGTTGTACTTGGTCTTGTGGTGGTCTGAGAAGTGTCTGGCAAAACGCTGCCAAAGAAAAATCACTCACCTCGTAGTGGAGGAGGGATGAAAGCTGTAGGGAGTGAGCAGAGTGCGGGGCTAATTTGGTGCCTGGTACCAAGGTCTGTAATTTACTTGCCCAGGAGAGTATCTGGAAAGGTGCCTACCTACCGAGCAGGTCACCCAGGGAGGTAAGGACAGCAGCCAGGGGTGCTGCTGCCAGCAAGCACAGCCACCTCACGTGCTTGGGCATCTCGGTCCCTCAGCTTTTTCCCAAGAGAGCCCTCCTTCCTCCAGCATTTCCTGTGCTGCCTGTGCAGGGATCCAGCAAATGCTGACTGCTGCTGCCCCCAGCAGCCAGCGTGTCCTGCAGGAGTGCTGCTGTGGCTGCAGCCCCCTACCCAGGTGGGAGCTGTCACCTGCTGGCCTGGCACCAAAGCTGCTGCTGGGCTGGGGAGCCTCCAACGTGCCTGTGCGCTGAGGCAGCTGTGCCAGGCAAGCTGGGGAGCCAAGTGGCCTCGGTGGCACAGCCCCATCAGTGGCACAGTGCTGGGGGTTTCCTGCAGCTGTGGGGCAGCCCCAGGGCTCAGGAATCCTGCCAGCTCCTGCAGCCACCCCAGCAGGTGTCAGCTGAGGGACTGAACCTGGAACCAGGTGTCAGGCAGGACTGGCTTTGCCAGCTAGGAAGATCAGCACTGAGAGCTTCACCTGTGTTTCTGCTTGAGGCTGTACACCTGTCATGGACAGAGAAAGAAAACAGTTGTGCCTAATCCTGTTCAAAAAGTTTCTTTGTTCTTTTTTTTTTCATTTTTTTTCTCCATATTAGTGTAGAGGAATAACCTTGGGATCCTCTGCAGGGGCAGTGTGTCTGTGAACACATCTTGTTTGGAATTTGATGAGAAGTTTGTACTGGCTGAATGCCATGTGACAACAGCACTGTTTGCTTGTCATTTGCTGATACATAGATGGGAGCAGCAGGTTTTCCTAGGAGGCCACGTCCAAAGGCCTTGGGGTATTTTGTAATTCATCAGTAAAAACCATCAGCATCTTCAAACTGTCTTATTTCCTACACCACCACATTCCAGCTATGGCTGTCTTTTCATTTACTTTCTTGCCTTCAAAGTGCAAAGCCAGGGAGCAAACCAGAAGTGATTAGGCAGCTGTTCAGGCACTAGGAACATGGAGAGTGATCTGATAAAGCAAAAAGCCCAACTCCTTACACCCCACACAGAGGCTTGGTCAACAAGCAGCACTGAATATGTTAAATGGATTTCCACCAACTCGCCTGGAGATCTCTTCATTTCAGTGCATGATTTGGGCTCTGGGGTAGATGTTATTCAAAAAGAAAAAAAAAAACCAACTTTATTCCCAGTTTCTCAACGTATTTGCTGCAGCAATGCCATTCCTTCATGTGCCAGAAGAGCTCAAGGTCAGCAGAGTACAACTGCATCTTCTCTCTCTGCAGGCTGCAGCCAGCACTTCCCTGTGTGCTGGGTCTGGATCAGGAGCCAGCTGGGCTGCTCCTGCCAGCCCCCCTCGGTGCCTGGAGCAGCAGCTGGAAAGCAGCAGGACAGGGGCAGGAATTGCACATGGGTGTGGTTTTCTGCCAGTCCCTGGGGCTGTGCCTGGCAAGTGCTGCTGGCTGGGCCTCCAGCACCGTGAGGGAGTGGGGATGGGATAAGCTCTTCCTGAGATCTCCCTTGCTGTGCTCCAGTTCATTTTTGACATCTCCCAGAGCACGATCCCTGCTGCCAGAGATACCCCTGGTGTTCCTCACGCTTCTCCCCATCCGGTGGTTGAGTTCATAGCTTGTTCTTCTGTCTCATGGTTAAAAAAATATATATTTTATTTTTCATCCTCATCTCCCTCGCTCATGCTGCTGAGGGAGGCAGAGGCAGCTTTTGGAGAAGAGGGAGGGGAGGTCTTATTGATGACCCAGGGTGGAGATGGCGAGCGGGACGGTGAGCGGCCTCGCGTAGGACTGCTGTTGGGGCTCTGCCGGGGAGAAAAAGCCTGGAGCATTCGGCCACTTCGTTCCTGGAACATCTGCTTCTGCAAAAGCAAAGTGAGAAGATGCTCTGTGAGTACTGCACAGAGGGGAGGCTGGGGCAGGCAGGGGCTGCACTGTGCCTCTCACCGGGGAGCGAGCAGGGAGCCAGAGCCCCGGAGCGTGGCTGGTTTGCTCTGCTGTGCTCATGATAACCTGGTCCTGGCATGCAAGCTTTTACCTCAGCTGGGCCACCCCCAGTGTGGGAACACCGTGTGTACTGGCCTGAGCCACACACGGGGCACTCTCTTTGTGGGTTTTGCACGTATTGGTCACACTCTCATCTCCAAAGGTCACTTTTCTGCCTGAACACCCAATATTCCAGTTCCCACATCCTTTTCCTTCTAGAATGTTGGGAAGGACCAGCCCTCTCCTCCTGAGCTTCTTGGCTTTCCCAGCCTTTGTTCCTCCGTCCCTTCTTAAGGGAGACAGCCTGGTGCCTGCCAGGTGCTGGCAGCCACTTCCCCAGCTGCCCGGAGCAGGCACGACCCAAACCCATAAACTGAGGTTGGGAATGTCACAATTTGGGTGTCTGTTGAAAAGAGAAAACACTTGCAGGCTCTATGTTTTGCTTGGAGCTTTATTGTCACTTTTGCTTTGGAAAGCTGAGTGGAGGCCTGCCAGAGTTGGTGGGGTGGAAGAGCCACCTCTGCAGTCAAGCAATCTGCTACACTAAGGCAAGTGCCTCTACTCTTTAGCAGCAATGTGGCCTTGCGTCACGCTGGGTTATGGAAGACGTGGTGTGTGCTGTGCAGCTGCTGCAGGCTTCACATGGGGAGTGCCAAATCCGAGTGCCCTGCTGCTCCTCCTGGGCATGGGGGGTAAGAGGCCTCAACCTTGGCTGCAGGACCGGCAGTTGAGTCACAGGCGATGCTCGGCTGAAAGGAAGATCCAGCCCCGACAAAGTTAAGTTACCACTCAGGTCTGAGAGGAAAATTCTTGTGCAGAATGTGTGGCTTTGCCTGTTTTAGCTGAGATCCAGCTTGCAGTTGCCCAATTTTCATCCTGTTCCTATTCCCCTTCCCTCTGCAGTGACTCTGCCCTGTGCTGACAGTATCTGGGTGCTCATCTTGCTCTTTCTCCTCCTCTTTGCAACTCAGTATTCCCTGCCAGCAGAGAGGCAGATGCTGGTTTACCCCTCAGGTTTCTGGGTGTTTGCTAAATCCCAGGGCTTAAAAATCAAGCACAAATACTGAACTTAGCTGTTCCTCTGTGAGCTCCCTCTCCTAAATTTACATCTTCATCACATTAGCCTTTATTGACTTAGAGCCTGGATTTCACTGCAGTGCAGAGTGGCAGAACAGATCCTGCCTGGAGCTACTTCTCAAGGCTCTTGAGCAAAAACCCCATGGTGTGTTACCTACCCTGCACTACTGCTAGGTCCAAATTAGTCAAGACTTCTAAAATCTCAATAATTAGCAGATGGAGGTTGCTCCTGATAAATGATGCCAGGAAGCATTTGGATGGGGGAGGATTTCTGCAGCTGAGAGCAGCAAGGATGTCACCAGAGCTGGCAAAGCCCCAGAGCCTGTTTATAATTCAGTGGTAGGGGTCCAAAATTTCTCTTGAGATCACAGAAATGTGAGGTTCTGTTGGCTTGTTTCACCCTCTCACTGAAGAAAATTCCCAACAAATAAAGAACCCCATGTTTGATATGAAATATATTTTTCCTGGCCACTCAAAATACTTTGATCACCTTCTGTTGTCAAACAGTTGTTCTTCTAATGACTCAGTGGCACAGCAGCGCTTTGTGGTGATGTGGTGGCAGTGCTGGAGGACATCCAAGTGCCCCAGGCTGGCTTGGCCTGCACCATCCCATGTGGAGTACTTGACTGTGCCTTAGTGACAGAGGCCAGGTCTGGAAAGGAGAATCCCACCTTCCTGCTAAGTTCCTCAGCCCAGGCTGTAGGACACCTGCTTCCCAGGCCTTCAGTGAAGAGTTTGTTGCTGAACAAACTGATGCACTCACACCTTGAGCAGGGCAAGGCCCAGCCCCTCCACGTTGCCTCCTGCATTAGAGCTGGAACTGGCAGGCTGCTGGCTAAAAGTACAGCTCTGCAGGAGGAGGAGGTGGTGTCACTCACCTGCCTCAGAACACCTTTCTCTCCAGCTGTGCCCTAGCAGGGTCAGTAAGCCATGCCCTTTGCAGGCAAGGAGCTCCTTGGGCCATTGGGTGCTGAAGAAGTAGAACAAGTGTTAATGGCTTCCTAGGAGTGCTGGAGGGTGAGACAAGGCTGGATGCACTGTGGTCCTTTACCAATTCAGGTAGGTAGGATTTCCAGATAGGGAAATGATTTCAAAGCCTTGACTCAAGCAAGTTCAGGTACACCCAATCAGTTCAGGGTTTGTTTTTGGCAAACTCGCTACTGGGAATAAATATTTTGCCTGTTTCTGAATTTTACTGCCTGGATGTTGATATCCCTTTGCTTTACAAAGCAAGTGCCAGCTGGGTGTCCCCTTTTGAGCTGCTGATTGTTCCAAGGCCACTTTAGGTCCAAGCTGCAGACAGGTGGTGTGGCCTAAACACCATCCCCAGGTTCCAGCTGCAACCTGTCTTACCTGAGCCCCTGATGATGTCTGAGGTGTGTCAGCTGTTTGGAAGGTAACCTTCCCCAAGCATCCCTGTGTGCTGAGCAGGGGGAAGCCAGCCCCTTGAAGGGACACTTATGAATGTCTGAAGGGACATTTGCGAATGTCTGGCACAGAAACCCTGCCCTGTGAGCTGTGCTTTCTCTCCTCTGCCCTCAGCTGTAGGTGCCTGTTGTACATGTCTGAGAGCAGCTGGAATGGATTCCTGCACCCTGGAGTGGTGTCTCTGCCATCAGGCCCTGTGTGCCAGACTGTGTGGTGGTCCTGTCTCACATCACAGACAAGTTTCATGCCACACTAATCATTGTTTCTGACCTCTCTGACTCTCTTGCAGAAAACATATGCACAGGGGGATTGCACAGGTGGGCAAAATTGCCAATGAATTACAGACATCCAGACATCTGAAAACTGACATCTTGACCTCTTTCACGAGCAGGCATTTTTCTGTGGGTTACATAGCCCTTACTTTTAGAAAATTGATGCTAGCATAAAGTATATTATAATAATTATTTGTGAAATAATAATAGCATATTAATGGCATGCAAATTACTGATCTAGGAATCCAGCATGCCCATAACGATTCCTGTACTTTTAATGTCAACATTAAAAGCAACTGCTAACTAACAGTGATAAGGCAAATTAGCATTAATAACAGTTTTGACACTAATAGTAAGTTATCATTTTTTTAAAGTCTTTCCTGTTGCCAAGGCTCAAACTGATTTTAAAAAAGCTACACCACCTCTCAGCTTGCTGTCACTGATGCTTTTCCTACAACACTGTGAAGAGATTTCACTCCTCTTGTTCTTAGCAAAGGTCCCTGTGATTGTGCCAGACTTCCTACTCTGCGGTCAAACACTTGCTCAGGAAACAAGAGTTTCTAATTTTAAAAGACATATGCAGAGCACCTTTTCCTTAATTCAATTTGGTAAAATGTTTTATCAGCAAAGGTTTTTAAAAATGCCATTAGCATGCACTGTTGAGTGGGCAGAGCCAGGAAATAGGATCAATGCTTTTGAACTCCTTCCCTGTCTCTGCACAGCTAAACTCATCTCACCTCCTGTGAATTCCACATACTCTGTTAGCATCAGCTTTGGTTATCCAGCACATACGGCCAAAGGCCCATCTCACATGGGGAACACACACCAAGCTCTATGGGCAACAACTCTCAGAGGAATCTTCATGTGGATGTGGACAATGCAGGTAAACCTGGGCCTTTCATCAGAAGAGCTGCCTTCTTGCCCTCCCCCAGGAACATGCCAGTGCCAATGAACAATCTGTTCTAAGCTCACTGCTGGTGTGGCTGGGGCCTGTGTTGGTCAGTGATCACTGCCTTTGGGTAACAGAAGTACCTGTATGATGACAGTCTCTGTCCTGAAGCCTTCACAGCCTAATTTTGGCTTTTTCTCAACTGAGTGGTAATCAACATGGCAAGTCAGTGCAAAGATGAGAACTCCAGTAGGAGGCAGGCAGTAGGAGGCAGGCACTGCTTGACTTGGTAGCACTGAGGGGTGACACAGCACTGATGGGAGCTACTTAATTCACAAAAGCTTTGTGACTCTTCTATGTGTTTGTTTACAAACAAAATCCCTGCTGAGTTCCTTCCAGCAGAAGGTCCCTTTTTCACTCAGAGTTTGCAACCAGAGCAGTGTCTGAGATGGTGCCTGCACTGGAGGGTCTGGGCTTTCATCCCAACACAGACAAACTCTACATTCAATTTCAGCTTTGTTACTGCTTTCAATGCAGCAAAGAAAAGTCATACAAGCAAACAAAGCTTCTTGAGGTTTGGCAAGCTATCAGAACTGACAGATGGGGGCCAGGACTCTTTTGGGGCTCTGAAGTGTCACCAGCTCACCACTCAGTGCATGAGTTTGATCTGAGCAGGTTTCTCTCCTGAAAGATGCTGTTGCAAATTCTGAACTGCCTTTCCAAGGCACTTACAGCTTTAGTACATGGCTCTCTGAAGGCAGCCATTTGAATACATACCAACATACCAAGAAGAGCTTTGGAAGTGCTACAGTCCCACCTGAACCTTCCCTGCTGTCAGTTAGATGAGCCTGAACTCGACAAGTAAAATAACTTCTTGGAATTTTTATCAGTAGTTTTTGAAGTTAGAAAATTATAATCTACTGCTGCATACAGACCAGGAAGAGAACTACTGAAAACCTTTCCAATGGTCCTGTTTTTCCTCACTACCTCCACTGAAGATCCCTGATGTAGGAGTGGTTCCATTTAATGCTAACAGGGCCAACAGACTGTATTGGCCTGTTTGCTTGTGTGGTGCTGTGATGCAGCTCTGCTGAATGCAGTATTAAATTCATCATCACACCTTCACAAAATACAGATATCCCAAACAAGCAACAGCCAGAAGCAGCAAATCCTGCTTCATGGCTTCAGCAGCCAGGTTTGCCATTACCCTGCTGTGCTGCCTTTTGAGACAAAGCCTGCAGCAAAAGTATCTGCTCTTCACCTGTGTTAGAGAGGAGAAATAAAAACACTCAGACTTCCTGGGATGGCAGAATACCTACCCAAGCTCCATCAGGTCCAAACAGCTCTAAAAAGTTGCCAATAAATTCCCTGGACTTTTCTTCCCATTTCTGAATGAGGTCATGGCTCTTCTCTTCCACCTTGTAAACGAATTCTTTTGACTTTTCCTCCACATTCTTGACTTTTTCTTTCATTTTGTCCACTTGGTTTTGAAAGCGATATTTCTTCTCCTGTTTTAAAAGTGTCAAAGATTAATGAAAAACTCAGAAATAATTAGCCACACACAGCTGAGAAGAAGAAAAAAAATGCATTAATGCATCCTAATACATATGGCCTTGGTTAGCTATTCCCACTTTATTTTTATAAATGCAAGTTTAACATTTGTGGAATGAAATGCAGAAGGTACATATTGAAAAGGTTTCTTGTGTGATTACTGTGTTTAATCCACTACATGAATCTTTCTGTATTTTCAAACTGAATGTACTTTGAAATTGATAAGAATCTTGTGAAGGATATGAGTGGGAAATTAACAGCTCAAACTTAGGAGTAGGCAAAAGGTAAATCTCCCTATGTTTCCTAGCAAATGCTGCTGACTTGCCAGCCTGGATGTCTACTTGGACTAAAATGTCTCCTTGGGTGGATTTCTGCAGAGCTGAAGGAAAACTCATAAATTCTGAGCCTGGCTAATACAGGAGCTTCTGGCTGCAACAGAGATGTGTGTAGGCCAATGGCTTGTGGCCAGCAAACTTCACAGAAAGGAGAGAACTCCTAATTGCTAAGTCACACAGAAAAAAAGAGAGAAAGAAGATAATATTAGGGAGCTCCTGGAAAAAGCTCCTGAAATACTTCAGGAATAAAGAGCTTTTGTCTTGAAATGCTTGTGTGCTCCACAAATTTTTCATACAAGCAAATAAGCAAGGCTGTGCTCTTGAAGGTGTGGTGGTCTATGTAGAAGCACAGATCACTATTGGCTTTTAATTTTCTGTTAACTCCATTAAATGGCCACTTGGATTTATTTAAAAAAAAACAAGCACTGAAGTGGGGTTTATTCTAGCTCACAAATCACCAGAGGAACTGTCTTTGCAAGCCACAAGCACAAACAAAATCCCCAAGGTCCAAAGAAACCTCACTTCCTCTGTACCTAAAGGGTGATCAGCCCTTTAATGAGGAAACCAGTGCCCTTCTGCAAACAAGACCAGTGCTCTTGTGAAATCCTGGGGGTTTCATTTTGAGATGAACAGTCTCCAGTACAAATCAGTACTTCTGCATTTAAATTACTGCAAACTAAACAATCATGCTAGGAGATTATTTAGGAGACATCAGTGTCTGAGATGGGGGCAAGCATGACTTATACAACAGTATCTTAACCTCACAGCTGCTCAAGGATAAATTTAGGATAAATTTGAGAATCTTCAAGGCATCCAACATGCCTTATTTGAATGGATATTTGCAACAGTGATCCTTCTGAGTGGAGTACTTACAAGCAAGATTTTTTAAAGGTGTAGAAGACTTTCAAAAAAAGCACAGTGAAATAAATATTTATGCCCTGTGATCTGGGGTTTATCTTCAGACTTCAAAATAAGAAAGAGATAAACTCTAATGAAATGACACAATTCAGTCGTTCACAAGGGGGTTTCCAGGCGCCAGGGAGGGAGGTGGGAAGTCCTGCTGTGAGCCATCTCAGAGATCACAACAGAGTTTTCAGTTATGTAGTTATGTGGGTTATCTTGAGGTCTTAAGTCAAGACTTGAAACAGAAAATGAAGGAAGGTAAAGTCTAATTTCCATAAAGTGTTTACTTCTCAGGTCTGTATGTGGAAGATGAATAATCTGAGCCACCACATGGCTCTCCTGCCATTGTGGTTTCTGAGCTCTACAGCAGCATCATTTATGTACTAGCTTCTTAGCATATTTCCTTGTCTTTTGAAAACCATTTTAGCTTTCCCTAGTAATTTAGGCATTTTTGTTGTGTTTTTTTTTAATTTGTTTTGATTTTTTTAATCCTATCACATTGTAGAGAAACTTTGGATCTCAAAATCCATGCTCTCTGTGCTGCCTTCTTGGAATAGGAATATAGAAAGAAATCATGTCTTGGGTGATTGGTTGAGCAGCTTCTGGTGGGAGGGTGGGCTCCTTCCTAGTGTGTCATTGTCACCTACAGCTCAAGGAAGAAAAGGGAGCAGCAGCTTTGTTAAAAGTGTAAGATGAAAACTAAGCTGCTAATTAATAGGAGCAATTAAAACTACCCTCAGCTTACCAGTGTCTTTTAAATTCTTTCCAGCTCTTTTAAAAGCAGCATGAGGAAGATGTAATTTCTTAACCTTTCCTTTGCATTGAGGGTGCTAGCAGAGTGTTTGAGGAGCAGAGGTGATGAGGCACTCACATTGATGAAGCTGACGTTGAGCTCCTTGGCGGTGTAGCCTCGCTGCAGGTTGCGCCGCGCGTACACGTCGTAGTCGCGCACGATGCGCGTGATGATGTCCGACGTGGAGATGCCTTCGGTTCTCTGCGTAGGTACAAACATTCCTGAGCAAAGTGGGAAAAGAGAGCCTGCTGATAAAGCTTGGCAGGACCAGCCACTGTGGCAGATAGCTGAGGAGGAGCATCAAAATGCCTGACAAAGGTAAGAGGTTTGCAATTCTGCCTCATTCTGAGTTCTCTCCTGTTGTTTATGTGTGAGTTTGGGGAAGACAAGGTTGCTATACTACTCATTTTTCTCTCAAGTCTTTAGAAAGACTAAAAATTGCCCTCTGTACACTGTCAGCTGTGATGTGGAAGTTATTAGACTGGCAGGGGCTCCTGAGCCAGGAAGGCCAAAATTCACAGCTGGGGCCAATTCACTGAGCAGTTCTTTCCACAAGCACAGCCCTTATTTAATGTTATATAAAGGAGCAGGGAAGTTTGCTCTTTTCCTTTATTTCCACTTCTGTGCTGCATCACCTGACAGTCTCTGTTCTGCTGAGTAGAACAGACTAGCCTCTGGCCTTGACAAAAGCCAGGAAAAAGATGTATTACAGTAACTGGAAAACACCCTGGAGGTGCCAGTGGTTTGTATCAGAAAGATGAAGTGTCATGTGTGTGAAGTGTAGGGTTCCATGCCCATCCAGCCATGCCAGTGGCTGCATAACCATCCTCCCTGCTCTGACAAATCAGTCCCTAAGAAAACTGGCCATTTATCAATACTGCTCATGTTTTCCTCAACACAACTGAGATATATGTGGCTTTCTAACAGCTCCCCACCAAAGCAGCAGCACCTAAACTGTTAATGCAATTCACAAATGCAATAGTAGCACAGTTCAGGCACACCTTGGTTTAGGAGTTATTTAGAGCTACAAAAAAAATTACTACTCTCACTTATACGTAATTGCAACGTGAAGCTGCTGATGAAAGAGAGGGAGAAGACTGGCAATGGTTTGGGAAAAGAAAGCAGTGCTTTGTCTTAAAATGGTGTTATAGCTCCTGGCAAATTAATCCTCACATGTTCACTTAAAGTAAGCAGGCATTGGTACTTAATTTTACAGGGCTGGAAAAAGAATCAGAGAAAGAATCAAGAAGCTTAGCAGCCTCTTGTGACTAAATGCTATGTGATATTTTTTCCTTCTGATCTCTAATTAATACTCTGCTAAAAAAACAGATTACTTTAATCATGAGCAGACATGTTTCCCTGACTGTTGCTTTTCAGGCTTCCACCAGTCACTCAGGAAACTATTTTTGGAAGCAATGAAACCCACTTTGAGCCAGAAACCTTTATAGATTAGAGTTACATGAATACATGGACAAAATTCAAACCTCACCTTTGTTAAGCTGAAAGTGGAACTGTAGGTGGACATTACCCTTAGTCACTGACTTTGCTTTCATCTGCTCCATGTGTTGGACTGATCCATGTTTTCCAAGCTAATTGCTCACAGATGTGCACAACTTCAGTCATTGCACTGTCATGAGCTGACCACTGCCCATATGCCCTCCCATCCACTGAAGGTAGTGGGGAATTGGGAGCCCACCACTGAAGGTAGTGGGGAATTGGGAGCCCATGAGAATCTACCCAAGGAGCTCCCTGGTTCTCATCCACTTTTCTGCTCTCCAACAACCTGATGTGGGAAAATGGGAGTACTGGAACTACAGAAAAATGTGCAAATGGTCTATTTCAAACAAAACCTCTGGGAGAAAGGGGAAAATCATTATTGTAATAATGCTGCTCTGGAGCATTAGGGACTATTACAGCACTAGGTCTCAAAACTCATCACAAGTAAGTTAACATTATTCCCAAGATGCTCCTCTGGTATCTTGTGGTGACAGACACATTGGACCATAGCTCCCTGAAGCTGCAAGCCTGCACTCTCTTCTGCCAGCTTTGAGTTTCTCATGGGGTTGTGTGTGCACTGTGCCTGTGCTCAGTGACAGCAGAGAAGGGAGTGCCAGGTTTGGGCACTCTCACACCAAGTCTGGTAATGATCCAGTGACACCAAGAGTTCCTGTTGTGCTGTCCTGTGCACTCAGCACCTTACAGAAGAAAAGTAAAATAGCTGCCTGTCCAGCACATGTGCAGTATGTCCTCTTGGTGACCCATTCTTACCAGAGGGGCCTTTTTTCACTGCCTACTGAAGGAAGCTGGTGTTGGCTCTGAAACTATAGAACAGCCATTCCCAAAGGAGGGCTGTGAGTCTGATACCACAGGGAGGTTCACAAGTGGAAAAAGATCAAGAAGTGCTGCTATAAAAAGCTTATTCCCTCAGCTCAGGTCAATAGCTACTCTATAGCTGTCATAGTAAAGTTTGAGGTCACTTTGCATGGCATAATACCATCAGGCAGATTGCTCTGGAATTTTTTCAAGCCTCCAATATACATGTCTATGCAGAACAGAGAGGCTGGATTTGCCAGGGCTCAAAGCAGCATCTCCAGGGAGCAGCAGAAGAAGGATGTGGTTTGCTCCTCCTCCTTCCACTGTTAGGTGGATACACTGATAGGTACTACTGGCAAGCAGTGGCTTAATGTTATCTCCTCAAATTTAATTCATCTTCCTTGAACTGAAAAGACACAAATTCCTAATGAGTTCAGCATCTTCATTTTCAGTATAATATGGCAGTCAACCAAACTGCTAAATGGTAATGGAAATTAATAACTCTGATACTGATTTAAACCCTCAGCCAGTGTAATGAAAAGAACCCTCAGTGCAAGTGGATCCTAATGGCTCTGAAGGTTGCCTGTGCTTGCCCATATTCAGGACTGGGATATATCAAGGAGGTGTCAGTTTGTGGTTATCAAGAACTGACTAAAGTTGGCTGGGCTGCTGTGGGAACCGAACTCATTTTCATCCATTCAAAATTCTTAGTGAAGCACTATAAAACTGTTTTAAAAATGCAGATGGGTCTGTTTTGTGCTAGATCTGAATGGTTTCCTTGAGGTTATGGCAGGAATTCAGCCAAGGATATCCTCTGAGGTTTTCTTTCTGCTCAACTCAGCAGTACCTGCCATTAGGGTGAGGGTGTAAGACAATGTGATATTACCTCTACTGCTTCTTTCCCAGAAGTTCTGGTTAAAAGGCAGTATAAGAATTTCAGCTGAGGCTAAAAAGGAAGGTGCTAAAAATGTGAAGTTGCCCTTACCTGCCTCCTTGATGTGTTTGTATACGTCATCCGATCCAGCGGAAGAGTAGGGGATGTCATCGTGTGCTACGAAGTCAATCTGCCAGGGAACAGAAGAATTACATCACCATCACCAAATTTTGTTCACTGGGGGATTGTTATCTTTTTCTTGACTTCAGCTAACTTGCTTTTGACATTCTCATCCTAAAGCCATCACCTAGTGTATTGTACTAGATTTGGGCCAGCAACTGCTGTGTTGTATGATCAATTATAAAAAACCAGAAATCTTCTCTCCAAAAGCACTGCCACTACCACATCACTCTGATTGACTCAGTGTGATGTGCAGTACAAAACCCAAGACACAGGCTCCTGCTTTTATTCATAGTGCAAAAGCAAGTGGTGAAGCCTTGGCTTTCAAAACCACGGAGGCCGGATAATTGATTCTGGGTCCTTAGAGCTGTGCATATATACATGTACACCTAGTACTGTCATGCTGTCCTTCTGTCACCCAGTGATGTACACACTAAAATACATCCTACTTAATTATGCTTTTATTAAGATTCATATGTGTTGCAAGGCAATCAATAGCATGTAAAACACTCTATCCTGCCTTTTAGAGGGCACATGGTATTTTTACATATTGCACCTGTTGCCATTAATAAGAAACACGCCTTTAATTTAGGACTTCAGTCACTAAGTAACAACTTTCCTGGTATACCCTCTCCTTTTCTGAAAGCCAATTTATCAGTAATTTTTTCAGTGTTATTTTATCTTTCAAAAATCCCAGTAGAAAAATCATCTCAGCATATTGAGAAAAAAAGGCAAAATAAACATCATGTTTTCTGACAGAGACGGAGGCAAGGAATGCTAGGTACCTAATTTCAGTGACTGGAATTAACTGAATAAAATAATTTGCTCCCCCTAGTAGGATTTCAGACTTGCTCATTCTCAACTGTCAGTCTACAAAGGGGAAGGGAGAGATAAGGAACAAATGTACCTT
The DNA here is from genome assembly GCF_027579445.1 of Ammospiza nelsoni. Classification (NCBI taxonomy): domain Eukaryota; kingdom Metazoa; phylum Chordata; class Aves; order Passeriformes; family Passerellidae; genus Ammospiza; species Ammospiza nelsoni. The sequence goes on from NC_080634.1 coordinate 106,410,488, forward strand.
ATGTTTTTCAAGGAACTCAGGTGTCAGTGTCCAGGGTGCATCTCTGATGACCTCATCCACGTAACGACAGTGTCTGAGGGCTTCGTATCGCTCCGTTTCATTCATCACAGTGAAGCCTTTGAATTTATGAGTTAAATCATCACTGCAAACTAAAATATACAAGTATGAGCAAAATGGCTCCACATTCAGTAAAATTAGCATGATCAGGAGTGACTATACTAGGTAAATCCATTAAGCACTTAGTTATTAGCTTAGCAATTTTTGGGGTGTTCTAATGCATCTAAGAGTTCTGCTTGGAGCTGGCAGATACAACTGTGTAACAATGAGACAACTTTCTCTTTTTGGAGCTGCAGCCAGAGGCCAAGTATGGTATTTTAAGACACTTCAGGTGGGATCCTTTACTTGCTAAGGTAAACCAATCCCACTCTTAAGTGGAGATTTCAAGGGCTGTGATATTACAGGGGTGATGGACAATGCTTTGAAAGCAATCAAAGAACAGCATGCTTTGTGAGCACAATCACAGAGTGCTCACTATCTTCAGGTATCACAAAATGGTCGAGGCAGGAAAACCACTTGATATCACCTAATCCAAACCCCCTCCTCCCAACACAGTCAACTGCAGGTTGCTCAGGGCCATCTCCAGTTGGATTTCCAAAGATGGAGACCCCTCAGCCTCTCTGGGCCTCCACTTCCTGCTTTTTTAATGTAAACAACACTCTAAAAGGTAAATTTGCCAACAAAGCTCAAAATCACAGTGGGACCGTTTCTCATTAAATAAATCCTGATGGAAAACAAGTCATAGAAAACTTTGTAGGAATCTGTGTCTGAGTTTAGCTTTGAGTTCAGCAGGCTTCACAGGAAGAAAAGTGAAGCTTGTGCCATGTTCAAATGTAAACTGCTGAAGGAAGCCCCAAGGAAAGGACTGGGAGAAGCCATATGCTCTAGTGAAATGAGCAAAGTTAAAGGTCCAGAAATCCTGCATCTTTAACTTTGGATGCACAAATACTTTGTCACTGCTTTTAAAATGAGGGGCAGCAAGACCCACATTACCAGAGGACTGTAAAAGTTAGGTATTATCTTTCTACCCACATAACATTGTGTAAAAACCAGTGACCTTCTCCACAACCACCTCTTTCCAACATTACAGCTACAACAGTCATTTGACACCCCACATGGAATAATGTGATACCCATTTATAGCTGGGTTGCCAGTGGTTGTCCTTCACCACAGGTCAAACCTGTGCCTTTGGATCTTTGTCTGTAAATGTACTTGACAAATGATAAATGTAACATTACCAGTGCTGCAGTGAAGTGTGAGAGCAACCCTACAGTTGCTGTTTCTTTCTAATTTGAAAACATCAACCTATCAGGCAAGGTACTGGCAAAGATGCAGTCTTTTCTGAGATCTGAAATGGATGTTCTTGCTGTGATGGTCATTAAGGACTTTCAAAGTAGGAAAAATGTAGAAAGGCTGAGATAGCCCTCAAGCTTGTGCAAAATTCAAAGCCACATAATAACATATGTATGAATTTCAGCAAGCAAAATGCTACTCTGTCCCATTATGTCAGTTTTGATGCCTGCTGACAAGAAATTTAATGGTGATCAAAGCATTTTCAGAAGAAAGATCCCTTCAGAGACTGTATTTGTATTTATTTACAGCCTTTATGACATCCTTAGGCTACCCTCTCCTGGAAGAAAAAGTCTACCAAAATTATTGGGAAATAGTAATTTTTGCTCAAATTCTGAAGAAAGGTTTGATTTTATTTTCTGATTACTATTTGTTCATGAACAATGCAGACTCAGTATCTTTCTTTGTACTTCTTTTGAATCTGTCATCCTGCTCTAATAACTGATTTGGGAAGGTATAAATGTCCATTTTAAAAAGAAAAGTTATCTTAGGTCCAAATAATTGTCTTCACAAGAAAAATAGGAGGGGTTTGTTGTGATGCCCACAAAGACATATGACACTGGTGCTTTTGCAGCACAAATTGTATGTGGGTGTGGGAAGGTGTCCATTTTTTAAACATGCTAACACACAGTGCCTTGCTGGGAGAAGGTGCTGATGAGTGCTGGCTGCTTTGTCCTTCACACCAAAAATAGGGGCAAAGTGAAGCTATGCCATGAATTTCAAAGGAGTCAGGCATTTGCCCCAAAGCTCCTTCCCTTATCTGGGGCAACCCCATATCCTTTGAAAACAACAACAAAATGTACATAACTTCCTTTTTTTTAAACCTCATAGTCTTGCACTTCCACTTGCTGCTTCTGCAAGTTGTCTGGCTCAGCTGGAAACCAGACTCCTTAATGTTTCCTTCCTAACAAAGGGACTTGTCCTTTACCTCACAGGAAGTTCCATGGGAATTGCCACATTTCATAAACTTGAATAAAACTAAAATATGTGTTTATAAAGAGATTTTGGTTTTCCTCTGTGTTGGGTCTTCCCCCTCCACCTCCCACCCCTGCAATTGTTTGGGACAAATATGCAAAACAATGCACCTTATAGTACCTGAAGGTTGCACTCATGTTCACTGTAAAGCATTTGAGCAGCTGAATGAAGGTTGCTGAGAAGGTTGCTGTGAAAGGAAAATGGAACCAAACTGCACATTTCTGAGGCTTCATGAGAGCAGGGCTTGCACAGCCAGCTAGGTAGGAAAGAGCCACCCTCCAGTGACTCCTCTGGCACAGGCCAACTGCTGAACAGCTGGTAGCCAGGCACACACCAAGAAAAGATTTTCTTAGCCAAAAAAAAAAAAAAAGATTAAGAAAGTAACCTGCCTGGGGACACCTGTGAACTGAAATGACATTCCACTCATGACCTACATTTGGGCCTTCAATGACAATGGGCCAGACTTAGCTTCTGTGATGATGCTGAAGGCTGGGTCTGGACCTGACAGGCAGAGGTCATGGTCTGTGCCTGGCTGGCAAAGGGACCAATGAGCCAGAAATAAATAATGGTTGCTCTCATTCACTCATCTCCAACTTTGAACAATTTTGAGGAAATAACTGAAAAAGGTAAATTATTCATATGGAGCTATTTTAAGCTCAGAGCCATGCAGGCACCTGCTTTAACTAGAATGGGAATTGTGCCTGTGCTGCTGAGGGCAGAATTTGACTTTTACTTTAATTGATGCAATTGTAAGATGTAATTTAAGGCAAATCACCTATAGAAAGCCCCTGAGAGAAAGCAGCATTGAAGTCATAGTGTATAAACAGCTGGGGGTGGGAGCACAGCAATAACTTTCTGATAGTGAAGCACAGAAGCAAAAATTCAGTGCAATAAATAACTCTGATCTTACCTCCTACTAATAAGTAGCTATTTGGGAATAGAGTTTTGGCTTGCATAAGAGCTCTAGCATGGCCAGCGTGGAAGAGGTCAAATATTCCATCTGCATACACTCTAACAGGTCTGTCAACTGTGGAAAAAGAAACACAACAGTGATTTTTCAGATCCCAAACAAGTTGCACTTAATTCTGCTGGATGGCATTTTGTTCCCAGATCAGATGATTGCACAGATTTACCCCAGTTCTGATATTCAAAAGCCCCACAGGTAAACCTGCAGTTTTTGATACTGCACTTGTTCTTTGTACTCTCTGCTGTTTTCTCTCAGACTTACCCTATTTATTATCATCCATCATCCCCATATTCTAATTTAGCAAAAAACTCATCTTTCTGCCTCATTCAGAGTTCCACCATATGTCTTGTTCTTTTCTCTCTGCCTTTCTAATCAGATATGCCTTATGGATTTTTTTCCCATCATTTCCCTTTCCTTCCCTCTTGCCTTGACTTTTTCCACACCTTACTGCTGTAAAAATCAATTGCTTACCTCCTCTATGCAAACCTTTTACTTCACTTTTTCCAGACTTTCCCCAGGTTCTTCTCTCTAATGAGCCTGTAACTTTTCTTTCTCATGCTACCACCCTTATAACTCTTTCAGTACAGGCACCTTCAGCAGCAGCCTCCAGACTGAAAAAGGACTTCCTTTCTCAAATGACATGCTTTGCCACCTCCAAGCAAAAGCACAGTGGAAATGGAATCAACAGAGCTCAAACCTCCATGGACTGTGCTTCAGTGACAGCAGAGAGAGGTCTCTGCAGTCAGGACATCCAAGGGTCTGTGGGAGAGAGAGCACTGATCCTTGCACAGCTGACTGGAAAGCTGCAGCTTGCTCCTATAATGTGGACATACTTTAAAAGCTTATTTTAAATAAGTAAAGTAACTCAACAGAGCCTTCTAAAAAATAATCTCTTCAAATATGGGGCAGGGGCTGAAGGATACATTTGGGACTTCATAGGAAATCATCCTGGTTCCCCAGTCCAATCACAGATGCCCAGACAAAGAAACTGGCAAGTAACCTTTAAGGCCACTGAAGGTCTGATGCGATCATCAGGAACATCAGTGAAAGAAGAGTTTTCCAGAGATGAGAATCCAGAAGGTAGCTACTACGTAACACAATTTTCAGGCTGGCTGGAGTGGGCTGGCATGCCTTCCTTCCAACCAACATCCACAAATACATAAAACTCTAACTTGAAATGTTTTCTCTTGTTATTTCTCTAGAGAACATCATGGCTCTGTAGTTGCTGGTTTCTTCTCATAACCTGACAGCACTGAACATTAGGCTTTTGCTTTTGAGTAGAAGGCACAAATAAGCATTAATAGATGTTTGTATGGAAGATGCAGTGCTTTGGGAGTGCCCATGATCCTGTGGGTGTAGCTCTCTCCACATACCTGGTGTTCCCCGGCGCGCCTGTGCAATGGTCAGCTTCTCATGGGGTGCTTGGCACTGACAGCTTGTTTCATCAGCGAATGGAGCAGGTGCCGTCAGAGTCTGGAAGGAGGAAAAAGCACAAAGAAAGTCAATTTAATTTCACCACCAAGTAGTTATAAAAGAACCATTTAATTGTGGCAGAATGCTGTAACCAGACTTCATGCCAGTTTGTTCTCGGGGGATTTTTGCCTTTTGGTCACCCCTGAGCACACACAAGTCACACAAGGTAGGATGGTGAGGAAAATAAAGATTTCTAAACACGTCATGTGACTGAATTCTTTGTCCCTTGTTAGAGAAGCTTGGTCATCTTTGAGGTGGGTGAAGGCACACAATTTTTTTGTTTGCAGAACAAAGTCAGGTTGGATGGTGTGAGCAGCTTAACACTTCTCAGTGACTCTGAAGGCCCAAGGAAAAATGTATTCTGTTACCTGTAAGTAACAGCTGGAAAAAATACTTGGGACTTAGAAAGCTGCAAATGAGCCACCTCTTAACAAGCATCCTTTCCTGCCACTGGCATCAGTACAAATAATTGGGAGTAGAGGTTATTTTGCTGTGGCTTTAGTCAGAATCTCCTATAATTTTGAGGAGCCATTCAAAATAAAGGCAAGGATGCAACCTTAAGTCCCATTTAACAAGAGCTGACTGAGCTGCAACTCCTTCCTGGTCTGACATTCTGTAAAAATACTAAAACACTCTAACTGTGATCAGAGCACCACAAGGGTACTTGCTCTGAGGAGCTTAGAACCTAAAGATACATGAGACAGTGTGAGGATGTGTGAAGACTGACATGGCATTATCTGTCAGGAAACTTGATTACTGAATTTGTGTTTTCTGCCCATGTCTGTGTAGGAAGTTATCAGCCATCAGACCCTCAGGTATTTATTATCTGCCATATAGTCTGATAGGAAAAACAGCTTCTACAGCTTCTGCCTTGAAATCTTTACAAAAATATAGCTGAGTTTTGGTTTGCTTTGTTTTTGAGATGAAGTAGTGGTTGAGAAAAGCTGAAGGAAATCTGTCACTGTGCCTCCTCCATGATTTAACTGGGGGTTCATGGCTGTGCAGCTGTGGCTTGGCTGGGTTTTGACAGTGACCATCCAATGTACAGTTGTCACACCAGCTTGAGTACCCATGGATGATCATGACAGCAACCATTTCTGCCTTTACACAGTTTTTCAGATTTTTGATGCTGAATGATTTATCACTGAGCATTTAGCATTCTTTAGCATCCCTGAGACACCTTAGAGCATGTCATGCCTAATTGCTGGCTGATCTCTGGGCTCACTGGTTTGTTGCATGGAAAGCTCAGAGGACAACAAAAACAACAACAAAGACTTAAAGATTCAGATCCAGTTCTTTCTGCTGATTTGCTATTCATTTTGTTTACTACAAGTAATGTAATTTTATGTAGGTTTCCTACTTTTCCTTTCCATTTTTCTTTCCTTATTTTTTCCCATACTCTCAAATGTTAAAGGAAATCATCATCATTAGCATCTTCATGATGAAAATCACAGCACCTCTGCACAGACAAGGTTAAAAATGGAGAAACTATTACCAAGCCCAAGTTTCTGTCTGGGTTTCATGGAGGGGAACTGTTCATCAGGCCACCCACGCTGCACAGTGTAGAACATTACACATAATCATACAGTGCCAGATCTTTCCTTTATTTTCTAAATACTGTCTTTTTGCTTCTGGCTTTGCCATTGCTGGGTGCTAATCTGTCTTTTTATCTCCAAGGAAGGTCAAGTTACACAGCAGCCCATACAGCCTGGCTCCTGCTGAGATAAAGAGGAAGGCAGAAATGTTAAAACAATAATGGCTATGGTCTGAGCCCTGCAACTGGTAATCAGCTCCTAGCTTGGCAGAGGTTGTTTCCTTGAAGGTTATTTGAAGAAAATAGACCTGGTTTGCAGGAAGATATCTCTTTTTCCCCCCAGGCAAACACAGTGGTGCGTTTCATCCATGTAACCACCTTTGCAACACTGAGATTTTTCTTTCAGTCTCTGCTCAATGGAGAACGACCTCTATCAGATTCCCATTGGTCCAGCTTTTATGAATGTTTGTCATTAAAGCTCACTTTACAGATCAGGGCTTAGAACCAGACCTGTCAATATTCCCTTTACTCTCTGATCTCACAGTTACTAGATATGAAAATACATCAAATGCAATACATTAAAATCAGCCATATTCTGTCAAAACCCAACAGAGAAAAGCATAAACACCATGTGCTCACAGATGAAAGCTATAGCAATAGCTTCCAAATGACTACTCACTACTATTTTATTTTATCTGTCCTAGAAAAATTATTGCTAAGCTTAACAAAAACATCTTATGAGTAAAATGAGACCATTTGGTTTGCATAAAAGCCCATAAGAGAAAATATTTCAAGAAATTATTAAAACTCAGAAATAATTTGTGAAATCTTTTCAGTTTGTATATATAATTACTTGCATTCTTTCCAATTTCTCGATGGTAATAATTAGAATTGTGAGAAAACAGCAAGTAATTTATATAGCAGCTTTTCATTTTGGTTAATCCATTAAAGTTCTTTTGGAAGCTTGCTATAGTTTTGCCAATAATCATATGGTTAGACAAAGACTTTGTACTTCTGTCTTTCTCTGACAGATTTTCCCTTCATCTCTGCCTTCCTTATATTCTAGGCATTTACATTTTGCAATTACTCAAGCAAGTGAAATTTGCTTTCTATTTTGGACCAAGGTAAGCTCCTGAGAGCTGCACCATCCTGCAGTAATATGTGAGAGAAAGCTTATCACGTTACAAATGGAGAAGTCATTGTAACACTAGGACTTATTAATGATATTTACTTCAGAAGATGATAAAAAGCTCTTGCAATAAGAGTCCTGTTTCCTGGAAATTAAGACAGCATTCAGTAAAATGAGGGTACAGGAAATCATCATATTTAGTAACCTTTGCATATTAGAAGCTGTTCATTCTATGAGAAGTTTAAACAGTGTCTTACTTGCTTTCTAGGAAATTTGCAAAAGAACTGAATGATGCTCAATAAACATCAGGGCATTAAAAGATGGAAGGTGGATAATGGAGGCTTTCCCAGCAAGCACCTCACAGCTCCACAAGCACCAGCAATGTCTCTGTAACCCACAGCTCTATTTGGTGAGACAGCAGCCCAGAGAGGAGCACAGTGTGCTTGGCATCCCTGAGCTGGCTCTGGGGCCAGGACACTTCCCTGAAGGAACCCTACATGACAGCTAGAAGCACCTTATTTTCAGGTGTATCTTGACACTGCCTTTTTATTGTCTCTCTTCACAGTCTCTTACGCTACTGGAGCCATTTAGCTCAGCTCCTAGGAATAAGGTAAACACTTATACTTGTGTCTCTAACAATTAAAAGGAAAGTTGATGGTGATTTGTAGAGGAAGAGGAGCCCTGAAATAACAGGTCAAGGACACAAGCACCTCCACACCCTCTCTTTTGATTACAGCCCTTTGTGTTATTGCTTGCTTGCTTCTCTGTGTTTGGTAGCTGGGCTGGGTTTTTTACACAGAAGCAAGGAAGACAGAAACATTCTTGTAAGTAGGTAAATGCAGACCCATCCAAGCCATAATGCACCTGCCTTTATACCCCTGCCTGCAGGGTGACTGCAGGAAATACATCTAATGGAAGGAGCTACTGCCTTTTTTTTTAATTCATGCAACTACAATACATTCTCTCCTCCTCTTATATTGAAGTTGTAGCTAAGATTTTGCCATCAACAAAGATCAATGAAATTTCAGATCATGAACCAGTACAGCTAAAGAGGCAACACTTGATAAAGCAGGCTGGGGCTGTGCTTATGAACGAATGAAACTGGCAGGGAAATTCCGTGGGAGGTCTGATGCTGTAACCACCCTTTGTCTCAGAGGCAGTATTTAAAACAGGTAAGTGATTTCACTGGAACAAATCACGTGGGTAAGGTCTGCTCATATGAGGAACAATTATTTTGGGAACCTGCTCCTGATGTTGGGAAACAGTAATTACAGAGCAGGAAACAATGACATCAGTTCAAGGAATATTTAACAAAAAGCCCAATCAAAACTGTTGAAAAATAAGTATGTGCCAAGTTTCTGAGGTATGAACACTATTTGTAAGTGGAAAGGCCACGTTAAGGACTACCAAGGTCTTCTCTTAGAGGTTCAGGGAGCAAACACTGTCAAAAAGGAAAACCATGTTGCCTCCTACCTGTTTGGGTCAGTAACCTAAATTTATGAGCATTGAAGTTGTAATTGAATGTTACTGGTGGTTGTCTCCTGGAAAACTTTTTACAAACTGTTCTACTCCAAATGCCAGTATAGAAAAAAGTCTATCCTCTTAGAGTTTTGCTGACTCAGGAAGGTGGATACAAACTAAAATATGGCAAACTAACCTCATAAGAACAGTAACTTCAGCATTCTGTTTGCAAGCATTTCAAATTAACTTTGTTGCTCTTTCTGGGCTTAATCTTCAATCAAATATACTTCGCTCATCATTTGTATTAAGTAATTATTAAGTGCAAGATGTAATTACAAATTGAAGATACTGCAGAAGAAAAGAAACTTCCACTGCCTTTTCAAGAAGCATAATGGTGTATATATGTAGAGATTCATAGATTATGAAACTGGAACAACTATTATGTAATCTAGTGTAATATTTGCAAAAGGCCAAAGAATTTTGTGACAAGATTCCTGCATGACAGCCATGACTTCTGACTGAACTGGAACACGTTATTTAGAAAACAAAATCATCCCTAGAGGTGGGATGGGCCCCAAGTTAAGCAGAGTTCAAGTGAAAGAGCTGCCAACGAAGCACCTCAGCCTCCATGAACACCAGCTAGAAGTGAAACGTGACCCTTGGGAACTCATCCACCTGAGCTTGCTCCCCTGGCACAGCCAGAAGGAGATGGGAGGAGCTCTGCACGCCAGTGATCCAGGCAGGACTCACTGCAAGGGCAAACTGCAGCAAGGGCACTGTGCAGCCCCTGAGCCTGGATGTTCTCCTGTCCTGATGGCTGCAGACAGGAAAGCTGTCAGACATCCCAGCACCAAGGAGGGATACAGCATTCCAGGATAAAGAAGCTTTTGGCTCCTTCAAAGGAGCACCAGTTGCCAAGCATCAGCCTGCAGACACCATTGGCAAGAACCACACTGGCTGTGGAGCATGTGCAACTCAATGCCCAGTGGCAGCTGCCTGCTGGCCCAGGAGTAGTGCTGAAGGTTGACCATAGTCAATAGACCAAAACTAATGCCACTCTGTGTTTTACTGATCAATCCAGGGCAGATAACATCAGCTCCTCTGTTTTGAATGTCTATTATACATTTCTTTTTACTTGTACATTTTGTGTATAGAATTACAGAATCATGAAGGTTGGAAAAGAGCTTTAGGATCATCCACTCCAACCCAGCACTACCACTATAACCCCTAAGACACCAAAACACATCACCCAGTGCCAGATCCAGATGCCTCATGAGCACCTCCAGGGATGGTGACTCTGCACATCCCTGGGCAACCTATTCCAATGTCTGACCACTCTAACACTGAAAAAAATTTTCTAATATCTAATCTGCATCTCCTCTGTCTCAGCTTAAGGCCATTTCCTCTGGTGCACTCACTGTAGGCACAGCAGAGGGGACCAGCTCCCACCTCACCTCAGCCTCCTTTCAGGCAGTTCTAGGGAGCAATGAGCTTCCCCTGAACCTCCTCAAGAGTGCACAAACCCAGCTCCCTCAGCCATTCCTCACAGGACACGTTCCAGACCCTTCACAACCCTCGCTGCCCTTCTCTGGACACACTCCAGCACCTCAGTATCTCTTCTGGAGTGAGGGGCCAAGAACTGGACTCAGTACTCAAGGTGTGGCCTCACCATTGTTGAGTAAAGGTGACAATCCCTGCCCTGGTCCTGTGGCCACACTCTTGCTGACACAGGCCAGGTGCCATTGGGCACAGCTGGCTCATTGTCAGCTGGCTGGTGACCAGCAAGCCCAGGAGCCTTTCTGCTGGGCAGCTCCCAAGCCACTCCTCCCCCAGCCTGTAATGCTGCAGGGGGCTGTTGTGACCCAAGTGCAGGACAGGGCACTTCCCCTTACTGAGCTCCTGCAACTATCCCCAGCCCATTAATGAGCCTGCCCAGGTCCCTCTGGAAATCCTTCCTACCCTCAAACAGACCAACACTCCTACCCCACATAGTGTCATGTGCAAATTCACCTGATATATGGCTAAAAGAACCCAACTCTGCTTTAACATAGGCAAGGGCCAATTTTCTGAAAGCAACTCAGTTATACAGCTAAACTATTGGGTGAACTTGGCCAAATAATCAATCTCTACTTGTGCTTCTCTACGGAGATACTTTACATTTATCAATTATTCAATGTCAGACGTACAACAGCATTGTGTACAAACCATTGCTCAGAGACAGAGCTATGAAGAAGCAAAAAAAACCCAAACATTTTTTCCTCCTGCACAGGAGACACATACTCTGCAGTTCTCAGCTGTCAGCAGAAAAACTCTGGGAAAATCTATTTTCCCATAGAGAGGGTGATGGGCTTCTTTACAAGATCCCTGATTCATCCAGTGCCTTTCAAGAGGTTTTCAACTTATACCATCTGTATGTGTGTAAAACAGGGAAGCAGATTACATGGAAACAAAGGACACACTGGGACAGACAGCTATGGCTGAATGTCTGTGCATGATTGTGGATGTGTGAGTACACACTACACATATTCTTTCCTGTGTAGTCAGAATCTGCCTCCTAATTCTGTATTTCTTCTGCTCCGTATCCACGCATGTGCTGAGTTCTTTTTACACTTTATACATATGTTATATTATAATGTTGTCTATGCTCCTGAGGAGGGAGAAATATTGTAAATAGAGAGAATCTATTTACAATATTTTTCCACTCCTTTTTAAAGGTATGATACAAACCTTTGTCGTAATGGCAATAGCACAGTTTAAGAAGTTGGCAATATTCTCCTAATAAAACCTGTTTCTAAAATATCATTGCATTTCAAGCACAGAATACAAAATATAGAATGTAGTGCTTTCTCCCTGTGTTTATGGGTTATTTCTGATTCCTGAAAAGGTATCTGTGGTTCTCTGTACCTGAAAAATACGTACTGCAACATTTTTTTGCAGAAACTGTAGCATTTCAGAAGGTATATAAACTGCATGTCCTCTGATGTAATAGGGGGAAATCTAAGCAGATTTTTCATGTCTATGAGCAATTTAGGTTTTTCTAAGTGCAGAAAAAATTGCTACATGTCCTCAAGCACAAACTTCACTTGGCACATTTTTATGTGTTTGTGGTTTTATATACTGGCCAACATTTATGAAAATGAAAATGAATCCAGAGCAAAAGCCAAACTTCTAAAGGACCAAATAAATATTTAATCAAATAAAGCAATTTTGGGTTCCTTAAATGTAAAGCTATTTACATAATTATTTATGCTTAATTCCACACTGAAGTAAACAGATGGCAGACCCCCTGTCATATCATCACGTGAGAGAAACAGATGCATGGGACACTTTTTAACCACAATAAACTTCCCCTGCATTAATCATTGGCTCCTCTGATTAAAATTGCCTTCCAGCGATATAGGAAAGATGAATATGAAGATCTATGAAAGCTCATGGAAATAAAATACTGAAATGATTCTAGGGATTGCATCAGAACCTCTTAAAACATTCTTTGTAAATATGAAGGGATGAAAATACAGGAATCTGAGGCATGCACACTTTCCTTGCAATTATTTCAGATTCTGTGTTTGAGTTCATTGCTTAACAGCAGCAACAAAAAATTGTCTAAAGTAGAGTGACTCCTTGAACCATTATACAGCTCCAGTGTGTGTAAACACTAAAATGTTCTCCTCTTCTCTTCAAGAAAATAAAAAATAAGTGTTTTCCAAATGCACTTGAATAATTGGAAAAAAATAGAATTAATGTACTCATTTTTTCAAAAAAAATCAAGAAAATCAACAAAATGGCTGAAGCAGCTGATACCTAAAATTATGTGAGATCTGTCACATTCAGTTGTACTTGAGTCTCATTCTCCAAGTAGATTCAGTGGCCCCAAGAAGTATCTTTTAATTAATACCCAACTCCTACTGACCTGTAAAAGCCTGTAGCCTCTGAATCTCACAACACTCCAGAAGTAAATGTGGGCTTTGGAGCAGTGCTGGGACTGCAAGGGTGAACCAAACGGGGCTGTGACACTTGCAGTGCCTTGGCAGAACAGGTTTGATCTGCCATATGGACAGATGGAGTGTCCAGCTAGTCTGTCCTTGCAATGATGATGGAAAAAAGCCCCCAATAAACTTTTTGGGTACTTCCACACAGGCCCCAGTGCCACCTCCTGTACAAGAAATGAGAGCTGGCCACAGCTTCAGCTGTCTGAGAACAGACACCCAAGGGTAGTGTGGATGTCACACCCTTGAACAGCCCAGTATTTTGGGGATAGCACTGCCTAGGGCAGAGCAGACAGAACAAAAAGCAATTACCTGTGTTTTACATCATCTTAAAGATAGATTCACTTTAAATTAATGAAACTGCTGCTTAATTCCTCCTGCCTCGCCCTCTACCCACTGATGTGCCTGTGAGCACAGGCCAAACCAACCACATTCCCACCTATCTACTCCTCTCCTCCCCTGTAATTCACCCCAGCTAACTCAGGTGGGTTTCTGCTTATCTGGTTTCTTAAATTAAGTACTGTGATGGAAATGTATGTTAGAATGCCCTGCATTGCCTCAACTTATCTAACCCTCAGTTAGGCTCTGATAAGTTTTCAAAAGAAGACACTGGTTCCCTGGTCCTACGAGTACTTTATCACGTTTCGACTGCTGCCTGTGTTGGAAGACAGAGACATGAAATACAAGGAAAAGAAGCTCTCAGTATGTTCAAGGGAAATATGAGACCAAGCAGTACATTCTGAAGTTTGTTTTCAAGTAAGTTTCAATGTGTATTTGGGTTTGCCTTATCTGCAGCACTGTCCTTATAAATTGCCATTATTTTCTTTTATGAAATATATCACATGGAACTGTCTTCCTGAACAAAGTGTGCTGAAATGTTTGTTTCTTTCATGTGAAGATTGGTAATTTTCAAAGGACACACCAATCCTTCAAGGAGCTACACACACGTGGGACCAAAGTGAAACTCTCAATCCCAAGTGAGATAAATAAATTATAAAAAAATGAGCACATAATTTCACAGGGTTTTGTATTTCCTCCTTGGTATTTCCTGCTGTGGTATCTCTCAGTTAGACTAAGAGCTTTCCTTTCTAGTACTGATGCACATGGGCAAACCCTAAGGGCAGGAATCCCAGGCTGAGATGCACAGCCCAGCAGAACTCTGCAGCCCACTGAAAGTTATCCAGGGACAGCTACCATGCCATCAATGTGTGCATGACATGACTGGGGTCATGTTTGTCCCACTGACAACAGTGAAGGCCCCATGACCACGGGTATTCTGAGGATTAAAAGTATGAATGGGACTGCAGCAGATGAGAACAAACCAGCATTGGAGAAATGCTATTTGTGAGGGGTTTTTTCTTGACCAAAGAACTCCTAAAATCACCACTACAGGTAAAACCTGTGACTCTGGGTTTGTTCCTCTGTTTGCATGGAGACCAAGAGCTGTGGGGTCTCTCAGAGAGACATTTTTCTGACATTAAGATATATGGAAGTTGAGAACATAAAGAAGGCAAAGATTAAGTCAGAGACGGAGCAGAGGAATTGATTGAAGCAACACAAACGCTCATTAATGCTCCAGCTGGTTAAGAAAATGCACAGAGTGTCTTGGGAAAAAATTAATGGCAATTTAGAATGACAACAGTACCAGGCACTGGAAAACATCAGGTTTCAATACACATTGAAACTTACCCTAGAATTGCCTTCAATGTCCCCTGATTTTCTGATCTTTGAAGGACACAGGTTGTTTGGTGCTAATGTGACAGCTCCTGACAAGCTAGCAGACTTCATAGCCCAAAATCAGAGCTCTAATGGCACATATCCATTAAAAATGTTCACATTTTACAGCTTTAAAGAAATAATTCCTGTTTCAAATGAAAAGGACAACAAGAGTTTCAGAAAAGAACCAGCCCCTTTTCACCTTCTAAAATTTGAAGTGATTTCTCAAGAAAAACTGCTTCCTTCAACTTAGCCTAGATATAACCTGAAAGCCCAGATAATTAATTTTAGAGATGTGTGAGAACCAACGAACAGCATTAAGAAGTCACCTGTAAATATCACAGAGCTGCCACCAGCTGTATAACTCTAAAGTACCAGAGCCATCCCTGAGGTATCATCCTGAGGTCCAAACAATACTAAAATGTTACCTGAGACACCCTTTTTCCTTGACACTAATAATCTAGGTGACAAGGTTACTGCCCCACCACTGCACATGCTGCCTGCAAAGGATGAGATCAGATCAGGTACTGGAGATCTTAAAAAAGTTCTCAGAGGAACTCGATGTCCATGTTATTAGATTGCCTGTCAAGGGGTGATTCACTTTAACTCTTAATTTTTCTCACTTCAGACACTGCTTGACTACACTTGTTGGCCTCACTCCCTATGCTCTGAGTTCAGTGTACTGCACGATACTTCACCAGGCAAGCTTTTTTTTAGCCTGAAGATAACACATCTGATGATTGATGGGGTATCACTTCATAAGGAAACACCTTCCACAAATATTTATTGAAAATGCCTCCATTGTCCATTATTGGTACTCAGGAAGATCTAAAACATCATAATGAATTTCTGTTTCATTCATGTACATGAATTCATGTACATTCATGTACAATTTCCACAGAAATTATACCAGAATGCATGATACTGAAAATACTAGTATCATATTGTCACTTCTTTCTTTAAAATCTTTTAAAATGTCAGACTGCACAGAGTAATATATTCAAACAGGTTGTTATATCGGAGCTTTTGACAGAGAAATCTCAGACAGCCTATATGAACACAGTGCAGTAACTACATCTGAACTAACTTTCCCTATTAAAACAGCTCCAAAAGCTTTCCATGAACAAATTAACAGTCTTCTTTAAAGATGAATCTAATTATAACATGAGCAAGAAGAAAACATTAATTTAGGTCAGCTCCATTGACTGTTGCTATTTCTTGTCAAATCAGAACAATGTCTCAACTATAGTATTAAATTTAATTACTGAAGTTTGATGTTTAAATATGTTTTAATTAGCCCTGCGACTGAATTCTGGTGTTAAAGTGATCTAATTTCTAGTACTAAACTGTTGCATACATCATGCATTCTCACATCTTGACACTGCCTCCACAATTCTGTGACTGCATTTATGTATTGCTGTTATTAACTTTCTATCACCTTACCAATGGTGCATACCATGCTGAAGTAAGGAGAGATCTTTCTTGGTGGGAATAATAACAGATTTAAATAAGAAGGAAACATTCCAAATTTTAAACGAGCACATGAAAAGAAGGACAGCTCTCAGAACCCGAACTCTTGGGGTACAGCATCCTTGTGAAGTTGCCTACACGGTCTGAGGGAGTCTTTAAGCAATGAACATCAGAGGAGTTATTTTAAGTATCACTCTCCCGGCCCTCCCTCATTCTCCTGTCCCCTCAAAACCCGCAGCTCTCCGAGACTCTTCTTTCTTACACATCCTGAATCGAACCGGCAACTCCTCACCGGACTGCTGAAGTTGAGAAAAGCGGGATTTGCCGTTCTGAGCGCAGTAACCCGTGCGGGACCCGCCCGCAGGGCAGCGCGGGGCGCTCACCGAGGAGCCCGCGGGCGCTGCCAGTGCCGGCGGGAGCGGGAGCGGCACCGGAGCGGCCGGGACCGGCCATCGGCCCCCGCCGCGGCTCCTCTGCATCCACCACTGGAAACTGGCAGCTTTTGCGATCGCAGCACGGCTCGGCCCTCACACGCCTCCCGCCGCCGCTCCCGCCACCCGCACACATGTGGCAGCCGCGCCGGTGCCCGGGCGCGCCCGGACCCGCGGGGAGCGCGGGGGATCCGGGTTTCTAACGGGCGGAGCAGGGATCCTGCCTGGCTGTCACCGCACTGCCTCGAGTTCCTGCACGGCACGGCACAGCCCACCTCGGACAGCCTTCGCTGGCCCTGTCCCTGGCGGGGCACAAAGGGACCCGCCGTGAGGCGGCACCGGCCGCCCGCGGGCTCGCTCCCTCGCCCCCGGCCCAGCGGCCCCGCAGCGCCCGGCGCGGCTCGAGCGGGCGGGCCGCGGCCGGGCCCGACTCACCAGGCGCGGCTGTGGGCAGGTG
The DNA here is from genome assembly GCF_027579445.1 of Ammospiza nelsoni. Classification (NCBI taxonomy): domain Eukaryota; kingdom Metazoa; phylum Chordata; class Aves; order Passeriformes; family Passerellidae; genus Ammospiza; species Ammospiza nelsoni. The sequence goes on from NC_080634.1 coordinate 106,427,494, forward strand.
TGTTCCAGCTCCTCCATGGTCTCGGACCGGGATTTGGGGATGCCTCTTCCTGACTCAGCACCGGCCGCACGCACTGGCATGGCCGCCGCCCGGGCCCGCCCGGCGCGGGGGGTCTCCCCGGGAGCCGCCCGGGGGCTCGGCCGCTCGCGTCGCCACGGCAACCGGCGGGCCCCGCCCCGCTCTGCGCGCGCGGGGGCGGGGCCGGCTTATTTGCATGCGGGCTCCTGGTTGGCTGCCGCCCCGCCGCGCCACCGCGCGCTGCCCACGGCGGCTCCGCGGGCGGGCCCCGCCCCCGCGGGTCTCAGGGGGCCGGATGGGCCCGGCCGGAGGGGAGCGCGGGCAGCGGCTCCGGACCCCGGCTCGGGCAGGGCCGTGGCACAGCACATGGCACCAGGAGGTTCTTGAACATCTCCAGTGAGGGAGACTGCACAACTTCTCTGGGCAAGCTGTTTCACTGACCGGTCACCTGCACAGTGAAGTTCTTCCTCATGGTCAGGTCGAACTTCCTGTGCATCAGTTTCTCCTTGCTGCCTCTTGTCCTAAGCTTGGCAAGCCCGAGAGGAGCCTCCAAAAGGCTCCGTCCTCTTGGCGTCCCCCCTTTGAATATTTATACACATTAATGAGGTTCCCTCTCAGTCGTCTCATGTAGACATTGAACAGGCCCGACTTCCTCATCTTTTCCTTGTTAGAGAGGTGCTCCAGTCCCTTAACCATATTTGTCCCCATTCACTGGACCCACTCTAGGTCTCTTGTGCTGAGGAGCCCAAAAATGGACCCAGCCCTCCAGACACATTCATCTCTCTGGGGCTGGGTGGAGGGGCAGGATCATCTCCCTGCCCTGCTGGCACTGCTGTCCCTAATGCACCCCAGGATCCCACTGACCCTCTCGGCCCCAGGGCACTGCTGGCTCCCGCCCGAGCCGCGTTCCGAGCACGGCCGGCGCTCTCAGTGCCGGAGCTTTGGGCGGGCAGCGCCGCACTCCGAGCCGGCACCGCCGTGTCCGCCCCGAGCCCGGGCCGGGCTGCACAGCCGGGCAGGGCAGGGCAGGGCGGCCTCGGTCACCCCTCAGAGCCACCCGCGGTGAGGTTCGGCCGGTTCAGAAGCAGCGGAGGCGAGGCGGTGCTGACCGGACAGCTCCCGCCTGCCCGCTCCGCTCCCAGGAGGAGCACGGGGCAGCGAGTACCAAATTCTTGGTGCTGAAAAAATTAATTGCCTTTTAGTAAAAGCTATTATAACAGTTTTGGCAAAAGAGTCGTTCTGTTCTGCCGAGAGATGGATAAAGAACATGGCTGTAATGGTAGCAGCTCTCTCTGAATGCAGCAAAATGCTTCTAATCATGGGCAAATTCAGAGTTCCCAGGCCCTTCACATGGAACCTGGCTGACACCTGCCCAGGAACCACGACTACATCTTTGGTTCTGCTGTACAGCTGCTTCAACACACAACCGTAGCTTCTACACTGCTGAAGTGAAATTACCATCTTTCTTACTCTTAAATAGCATGAGAATATGACCAGGATAATATAAAGCCAAAACTTTTTAGAACAGAGAGGCTCCATTGGCTATTGTTAACCTTGATAGAATCAAAAATAGATTTCAGTAATACTTAGCTTCAGTGGGCACTGTCAGTGTTGTTTTTAAAAATCAGACTTCATCAGAGGACACGAGCATCTAAGGCCATCCAGACGGTGAGGAGTTACAAGAGAATTGTGCCTCAGGGTCTTTCCCCTTGAGACCTGAATTTCAAATGTATTTATCTTCTGCACATCTTCAAAGAAAACCAAGTGTAATACAAAAATTTATGAACTAGGTGAAAGGGAAAGGGGTAGATAAGTAAATAAGAGGAGATGAGAAAGAAAGTAGAAAGAAAAGAGAATGTAAAAAGAAAGAATGAGACAGCTGTCAAGAAAAAGGGAAAATATGTGTCAAAATAGGTGGCTAAACAAGAAAAACAGGTAGCCAAACTAAGCGAATCTCACAGCTGAATCTTTTCCCTATTAACTAAGTTCCTTTATCAGTGATTCTGCAAGAACTACTCACACATTATGGAAAGCATACTCAAGGGAAATGATTAAACCATGATTAATGCAGCACTCGGCCTGAAATTTGTGGCTCATTTTCTTAGGAGAAATATTTGCAGGAGTGTTATGCTGTTAGAAGTATATTTGGACAGCACAGATGAGCAGTGCTAGGACTGGAGCAGCCAGAGGTAGCAGGCAGCCCTTTTATAAACCCAACCACATATGCCAGCTCCTCAGGGACTGGTGCTGGTGTCCTGAAGGTGTAGCAGCAGGTATGGACACATCCAGGTGAGTGCCCAGCCCTCCCTGATCAGGCAGCAATGGGAATAGAGATAAAAGGAAAGCAGACGTTCTTCAAGTTGGAGGATTGCCAATGTACTGGAAATGTAAATTTCCTTGCCTTCTATTTCTTTTGAGTATGAAAGGATGAATTTCATCTTTGCTTTCATGCTGAGAGTGTGCTATTGACTCCAGATGCATTTTGATTTATCTTCTCTACAGATAGGTTTTCCATATACATGTAACATTACAGAATGATAGTTTTTTTCCATATACATGTGATGTCTCTCTTGCAGTAGTGTTATTACCTATCTAAGCTGGGCCAGAATTTCAAAGTGGAAGTGGAATACTTTTCATGCTGCTTATTTAATTTCTATCTCTGGTAAATGCTTCATGTATTCTGTCCTTCTGTTTGAAGAGCATGAAAAGAAATATTGTGCACCTCATTACAAGAGAGAGAGGAAGTTGAAATAATCGCAGAGAGAAGGATGTAGGGTCTGTCATGTCTGTCCAAATGGAATTTGTCTAAAAATCTTAGTCAACATATTGGATATCTTGAGTAACATATCCTAAACTGCATCTTCTAGCTGTTGGGGCTAAATGAGCTTTCAAAAGGCTTGAATGTGTCTTCTCTACTCTCTAAGATAAATAAATACAAATTAGGTTGGATTGGAAAAGCTCAACAGATGGTCTTCTGTGAATCCTTACAAGTCAGCCAGCTTTTAAAAGAACAGTGGAGCAAGAGGCATGGGTGGGGAGGTTCATGCATCTAATTTCTTTTCTGTAACCAATATTCTGTGCCAGGCTGATCATGGTCTCCTGGGCAGCCTCCTGCCACTTCTTCACAAGGCACAGGGACATATCACCATAGGCTTTAATCACTGAGCCCTTTGCAACAGCTGCTTGGGTTTAACAGACATCTGATGCATAAAAATCTTGTCCCAGGGTGTGCAAATTACAGGCAAACAAGCCAGGAGACCATGATCCCAATCCTCCTACCACGAAATTCAAGGTCTGAAATAAACAGGCACCAAACAGGGAAAAACTTCAGTTGTTAGGAGGGTTCCACCTGATACATAGTGGTTTGGGGTTTTTTAATACAGAACTTCAGTTCTCAAACTGCAACAATTAATTATAAAAGAGTAAAAAAATCTGTTTAAATAATATATTTAAATCCTCTCATTTCTCAAAGGGAAACTGTGATCCCTCTCTGAGCTTCATGGATCTCAAGCACCAGTTAGCACAGCAGAAGTTGCATTTAAAATGGTCTTTGCCTGAGAGAGGCTGCAAAAGTCTTCTGACTTATAACTGAGTCAAAATGAAGACAAGCAGACCCTCACATAATTTCTGTTCAAAAGTCATCAGGAAACTGAAAAAACCTGTGTGGTTAAATAGTGTTTGACTTCAAAAACAAGCATCTAAAGGAAAACAGAATAAATTACTGAATATTTAACTGATAAGCTTTAATAAATTTTGCTTCAATGGAAATATTTTGGATACTGAAGGTTTTAACTGAAAGACTTCATAAGGTCAACTGCAAGACTTTGTAAGATGAAGGAATGGTTTATGTCTGGAGCAGATTTATTAAAATACTGTGTTTCTATGTATGTGTATGTGTATGCATGAATCCCTGCATTTATATATCTATATATCCATCAATGTCATGCTAATTCTAGACCTGCTAGAATTAATAGCCAAAAATAGCAGAAAAAAGATACCTTATTGCTGAGATGATCAATTAGTTAAATCACCTATTTTTAGACTGAGATCAAAACCCCACAATGGTTGATATTTTTTTTCCTCCTGTGTAGGTGGGAAAAAAAGGTAGAGAATGAAAGGTATAAATTAAACTACACCCTATAGGATTTCATCGCCTTGGCTGCTTCCATATAATGTTGGCTGATACTGTAGCTTTAATTGATTTTTAAAAGCAGTTCATCATTCCAGTGGAATTCACAATGCTTATAAACTATACTCTTTTTGTCAGAATAAATAAAAAATTTTTACTATTTATGAAATAGTCTTATAAGATGTATGCAGATTAAATCCTCCAAATTTTTCTATATGCAATGACAGTCCATAAATTATGAAAAGTAAAAACATAGTATTTGTTTTTACATACAGTGTGATTTTATACCTGGTTCTTTCCTCAATTCTTTAGTGAAGGTAGGATAAAATCTATATTCTTAGGATGCTTGTATAGAATCAAATTAGTCAGTCTTATATAAGACTTTAACTAAAAATATCATATTAATTCTGATATGGTTTACATGTAAATCATCTGAAATACACAAATTCTTGAAAATAGTGGCCTTTGGTGATGCTGTTCATCTGTGCTTTGTAGCACTGCTTGGAATAAGTAGAGTTACTCACTTTGGGAGATGTTCTTTGTGTTCTTGCTCTTTCATGAACTACTTTTATAAGCACTTCTGAAGCTAATTTGGAGAAATCATGGTTGGGTTTTGGCCAAGAGGGTGTCTGTCTTCATTTCACTCTTCCTCAGTCAGAGAGATGGTCACTTACTGTGGGAAATGTTAAGTCAGTCTGTCCTGATGTTAGATTGTCCTTGATAATTTTAATAATCAAGCTTTTACTTATTGAGGAAATGTTGTTAGGGGAGGTTGAGGGATTCTCAGCAGTGACACTTTACTGATGGATGCTCAGAGGTTAGAAAGCAATTGGATTAGCTAACCTCTGTTGGTCCTTCCCTTCCCAGAACCCAAATTATCTATTTAATCCACTCAACACTGTTCACTCTTACCAGAAAGTTTTTCTGAATGTCTAATCTGAACCTCCATTGCTGCAAACTACTGCCACTGCTTGCTTTTGCTACTGGACACATTTTTAGGAGAACAGATTTCTTCTCCTCGGCTTTTGTATGACTACTGTGGTTAAGATTTTGAAACAATAGTTTGAGGATTTGGAGTAGAGAGCTGATATTCAGCAGGCAGGCTGGTACTTTAGTTACAGGTCTCTTGACTTTTCTAGGTTAAACTGTCCCAGCTGCAGTAATTTCTCATAGGTCACATGTTATAATCTTTGCATTATCCTCCCTGCTCTGTTTTGGGTTCTCTGTAGATTTCTTACAGAGTGGTGCAAGCACAGGACTACAGCTGCAACTTTACTGCTAGGAATACAAGAAATACAATGCTGAATGCTACAGATCTCTCTACTTTATACATTTCAGTATAAACTTTGAATGATTCATATTCTCTGCCCTCCTTCTTATTGTTATAGATAAAATATAATTTAAGAGAAATCTCTTTACTATTTACATTTAAAGTGCATTGTTATCCCTTCTATCCCTTTTTTTCTTCTCCTGGCTTTCCAGATAAGCACTCCAATCTCCTTAAATCCACACAAAGCTAAGACTGCCTTTCTTGAACATATTTGTATTGCACTCACTTCTATCCATTTTCAATCTCTCTGGTGCCTTCCTTTACCACCAGCTCAATTTCAAACTTCTTGGACTGATCATCAGTATTCTGTCATGCTATCTTTTCCAGGATAGCAAAGTCTCCAATACTTTTTTTTTCCTCTCCACTGTTCCTGTCAACCTTTATCTTTCCATTTGTCGATGTTTCATGTAAGGGCCTTCACAGCTTTTTGCCCATACTCTTCCAAATGCAAACGTGCCAAGTGAAACATGAGAAATCATACTGTAAACTGCATTTGAGTGATTGTTAGGGATTCACATTAATATTTTGGGTACCAAAAACTTAATAACTGGACAGTTTCATAATCTGGGTAAAGACACACACTTTATTTAAAGCAAAACCCCTACTTTATGCACTGTAAAATGACCATCTGGGAGCTAGTATAGCTTTTACTAGTTATTATCTGAATGCCTCTTCCTGTAACAGCTTCTTCCATTTTGCCTGAACTAAGGTAGACCAAGTACCAAACCTAACTGGAAATACCTTTTCTCTCAGGTTCACAGTTTCTTTCCTGCTAGTGTCCACAGGAAGAATCAAAAGCTGGACTTTAATTAAAAATTTGTGACTTGCTAGTGTTGGAAAGCAAGAGCAAATGCACTGGAACAGTGACCCACAAGGAGACACCACCACTAGGCCTGACCTAACTTGTGTTTGTACCTTGCCTGCAGTGATGAGGCAGGTCCAAAATCTTCTATGATGATCTGGACTCTTGGCTGGGCCTGAAGCTCACCCTGCCTGGGTCTGTGGGAATCACCCCCGTGTCAAGTTGCCCACCCCTACCAGCCCTATCATGTCATTGTCTCCTTGTCCTCATGAGCAGCTGCTCCTTGCTACACCCTGACAGCTGGATCAGGCGTTCCTAAGTCCTGAGTTGAGCACAGTGGGGCCTGGCCCACGGCTGTGTGGGATCTTCTGCAACTCCTCCTGTGCCATCAGCCAGGCTGGCTTTGGTGACCTCATTGTACTGGCCCCCTGTCCAGCCCAAGTTCCTGAGTGAATCTGCTCTCAGAACCCACCTGGCAGCTCCTTAAGGCTGGCCTATAGGGTTTCTGACACCCTCTAGGTCTGTCTGCTGTGGCCCCTTTCCAGGCATTGTCCCTGCCCTGGCTGAGTGTCCATAAAGTTATCCCCTGACAACCTGCACCAGCTAAATCCCTTTTCCTGTTCTGAGCCCTCAGGTGTGAGGACACACCTTGTTTGTGGGGAATGGAGTTGCTGTCAAGGCTGTGAGGGCACTGACAGTCCTGACCAAGCCTCACTTGGGTCCCTTGTCCTCTGCTCGTGGGCCCTGAGTTCTGGCCTGTGCTCTTGGTCCTTGCTGGAGCTGAGCTGTAGGAGTGCTGCTCTCCATCCAGCTCAGCCACAGCCACGTCCCTGCCCCCCCAGCCTCACCTGGAACCTGCCTTGTCTAATGGACTTGTTTGGTGAGTCCACAGTGGAAGTGTTCAAGGCCAGACTGAATTGGGCTTTGAGCAATCTGCTCCAGTGGAAGGTGTCCCTGCCTGTGACACAAGGGTGGGAACTAGATCACCTTTAAGGTTCCTTCAAACCCAGATCATTCTACAACTTGCCTGGTGATCGCTGGGCTGCATCTGACCCAGGCTGCCATCACTGCACCTGCCCCTGCGTTGTATTTTCGGTTTGTTTTGAGACCAGTGTCATCACCGTGGACTTGTCCCAGCTGATCCTGACTCCTATCTCCAGGCTGCCCTGCTCACAGCCCTCAGCATCTCCAGGCTGCCCTGCTCATAGTCCTCAGGCTGGGGAAAAGGCCCCAGATTCCTGCCAGGCTCCCCTGCTGCAGGGAGCATTCTTGGCCCTTGCTGCTTCCCCCCAGTGTGAGCACAGCCTTCCCCAGCCCCAGAGCTGTCAGGGTTACAACAAGACTCTGCAGCATCTCATGATGCTGTCCTCCCTTCTGCCTAAGGGATCTGAAATAGTGAATGCTGAGAGTATTCACCCATGGAAGCACATTTGATCTTCAGCCAGGTCTTGAAATGTAACAGCCTCTCTGCAATAATGTTCTGCTTATATATTAATTGTTCATTTCTGTGCAATTGTAAAGAGAGAGTGCTGAAAGTGGTTACAACAGAGACCTTCATGCTGTGGCAATAACTGTGCGCTCTTGAATACCATTGGTATCAGACTTAATTCTTAGACATTATAATTATGTGAGGGCTCATTTGCTGTGAGTTTGCTCTCACTTGTCTTCCCTATTTAATATACATTATAATATTTTGTACTTTTCTTCTACGCTTGAATAGGAATATTGTATTAAGCAAGCAGGTGATGAGATTCTGTTCTCTGTTCCAGTTAGCATACTTTCACCAATTCTGGTCCAGTTACTAGGATCTGCTGTAATTTAACTGCAATCAGAATTGAATTGTGTTTGTTTAAAAATGAAAAAAAGTGTCTCTGAATGTTCATTCCATAGACTTTTTCTGTTGTAATGGAGATTAGTGTGTGTACTTTTTTCTATTTCACATTTTTATTTCAGAGCCTTAACATCCTAATAACAACTTTATTCTCTTCATCCTGTTGTTAGCAAGTAACTCAGGTAGGAAATTAAAAAGAGCTGTGCAGTGAACAAAAGGCATTTAGAGGCCCATTAAGCAAGGAATTTACCCTTTTAACATTAATGTCTGCATTATCATTATTGATAAACATAAGGAGAAGCATCTATTCTTTCATACTTCTGTCAATTAACTATATGTGTAGAGTTTTGAAGGAAAGATGCTTATAAGTTAGTAATTTGAGATTTCTTTTCATTTCAATTTATAAAACTAGTTTTAATAACTTCTTTAGGAGTTTAATACTCCGAACAGTTAAATAATTCTTGTTGAAATGTCACATGCATAGGACAGTTGAGTAAGCAGCTGCAGAAGTGGTCAGAGCTGGATGAAATTAGAAGGAAAAACTTTAATTTAATTTAGTGATAATGTGCTGTAATTCAGATCAATGTAAAGATTAAAAGTAAGATAATTAAATACTCCATGTTTGTAGGAAACACACACATAGAACATATACACTCATATCTTGAGTAGCATGCACACACACACAATTCTCCACAAAGACAGTCTGTACTTAACTAAGTAATATAATAGCATTTAAGCATTTTGAGGTAGACATAGTACAAGTGAATTTGCTATTTTGCTGTCATTCACGATTGACTGGCATTGTTTTTATACCACCACTCTTAGTTTTAACAGATTTTTTTTCATCATCAAAAGCATTGCCTACCATAAGCTTAATTTGTAACGTCTAAATGTGAGAGTTTTAACTTTTTGTCCTACTGTTTTTGCAGCAGATCAAGCATACTCTAGTCATTAAAAGGAAGAAAAAAAATCTTCAATACAGTAATTATTTTGTCCTTTTAACTTAGTTTTGATACTATAATCCATTTGTACTTTCCTATGCTAATATAAACTATTGTTTATATTATCTTGGAATGCTTGCAATGAGTTTACAGTATTTACTATTAATAACTTACATATTTAAATTACAGCTCTGAGAAAACAAAATAAAAAATACATCTTTGTCACCTTTTGTTGAAATCTTGGAGTTTCCTGGGGTTCTTCTTCTGTACTGTGTTTTTTGCTGCCCACCATCTTCGTTACTATGCTTGTCTTGCACTTTCCTCTGTAGCTATCACACTTTCCTTGAGGGAATCTTGTCGGCTCTGGACCACCAGAATTCCCACTTCTTGTTCTTAAAAGACAACTGAGCAAAGGTTATGCCAAGTTGTTCTTGTATGGTTGTCCAAAGGGAGGGGAAAGCTCAGCTCAAAGCAATCTGCTGTGATAAAGCCTGTAGCAGAGGAAGTCCCAAATCTTGCTGGGTTATTTTTCCTTCCCAAAGCAAAGCCTATCCCTTGCTCCCCCCACCTTTTATTTTTTTCTCCCTGCAGCATTTAAATATGCTTGTTATGCTGTGCTGTGGGAAACAGATGCATTCTTGTTATGGCCAGAGCTGAATGTCAGGATTGAAGGAGCATCCATGAAAAACTCTTTTGTTTGGTCTGTGCTGTCCCACAGTGGAGCTATGGTAACAACTTCCGTTGGGGAAATTAACTGTGTCACTGTGTTCAAAGCACAGCACCACCTGAATGACAAACATGCCACTGCTCACATGACAGCTGACAAAGGGTATTGTTTAGTTGTAATCAAAAGCAATAAAGTTCAGCCAATTCAAAAATCCAAAGCATCTGAAGGCTAGGTATATGTAGAATGCACTGGCATTCCATTTTTATTCAAACTGAAGAATTTAGAGATATTGTTATTTCATAAATGTTTATGTATTGTGGTTTAAAAATTGAGTAACTTCTGGTTTCGAGCCCCACACCACTCTTGGTGATTGTGCACATGTTTAAAAAAAGGAGTAAAGCAAATAGTGCCACGCTCCTCTGAGGAGAGGGTTTGTGTAGGTGTTGTTGGTTTAACCTGGCAGGCAGCTAAACAGCACACAGCCACTCACTCACTCTCCCACCCACCCTCTGAGTGGGATGTGGGAGAGAACTGGGGCAAAACCCAAAGTATAAGGATTGAGACAAAAACAGTTTTATAGGAGAAAAAAGGAGAAAAAAGAAGAACAGTAGTTAGAATTTACAGAGTGAGTGATGCACAGTGCAATTGCTCACCACTCACTGACTGAAGCTCAGACAGTTTTGAGCAGGGGTCTCTGGCCAGGTTCCCCCCCAGTCTATACACTGGGCACAACATCTTATGGTATGGAATATCACCTGGGGTCAGCTGTCCTGGCTGTGCCCCCTCCCAGCTCCTTGTGCCCTGCAGCCTCCTTGCTGCCAGGGTGGAGTGAGAAGCTGAAAAACCTTTGGCTTAGTGTAAACACTGCCCAGCAACAACCAAAACATCGGTGTGCTATCAGCATTGGTATTCCCAGAATGCAAAACACAGCCCTGTACCAGTTACTAGGAAGAAAATTAACTCAGTTGTGGTGGAAACCAGGGCAGCAGATCAGAGGGACATTCTTCCTGTGGATGTCAGTTTCCGGGGATGCACATTTGCCACAGCTAAGCCTGTTTAACTAGGTACAGCTGAGAGGGATCGCTGTCCCTGCAATGGCACTCTGGCTGTCAGTGTCCAGCCTCTTTTGACACCAGGGAGCTGCCACAGGTGGCTGGGGTCATTCTTCTGCTTCCACCTAGACTAGGTCCAGCAGTGGGATAATGTTGTACTAGCACCTGGGTATGTAAGTTTGGAGGATTGGGAGGGTTTTTATTTATCTTACTAATGCAAAGGAGCCCTGGTAGAGAAGGAAGGAAAGTAATTTTCATTTTCAGAACCTTATAAATTATTACCACATAGTTGAAAATAATCAGTATATTCAGACCAAATAATATTGGTTCACATTTCTGCAACAGGATATCAGCCCTAAGGAGAGAGCCCTGTGGTGCCACCTGCCTTTGCAAGAAGCTGGAGTCACTGCCTGCAAATTTTCACAAGCTTCTGCACAAAATTCTACAAGTGATGGTAGTAGGTTTTTTGAGTAATGACTGGCCAGCACTGATGTTTCTGGACAAAATATTGAGGTTAATCTATGGTGAAACAGCACGAACCCCATCAGTTGCCCTGGGTGAATGCACACACACACAGATGTGAACACTTCTAGAAGAGAGGACTTGTAACACTTCAGTTGTTTTAATTGAAGCTTCTAAAACCTTTTCCCATCTTTGCTTGAAACCGAAATATGTAATTTTCTGGACACAGTCCTTGATCCTCAGCTGAAGGCTGTTGTGTAAGTACTCTTGACACAGTTGAGTGAAGATATCTCTGTATCATCAAAATGAAGAGAACATACCTCACCTTCCCGCCCTGACCAAGTCAGGGGTATGCAAGAACAAAAGTCTGGTGGGTCCTTTCTCAGAGCCTTACACACACTCGGCCCTTGAGTCTAGTCTGAATCTACTTTTTTTCCTCTTTCCATTTGTAGTGAAGAAGAAAATAAAAAGGAAAAGGGTTTGGAAAATAGAAGGGCATCCAATATTATTTTATATATATATAACATATTAAAAATAGATATATTTATATATGTAAACTATATGTGCATGTAAAATTTACACACACACACACAAATATATATATAATTAATATATATAAAAATATATATAAACATATTTTGTCACTAAGCTGACCAGCCTCTGAAAGACTCTAGTCATTTACTGAAGAAGTTCCTGAAACTTGTGATAGAGCATCATACATAAATATGCAAAAAGAAGACCACGGCTCCCACCTAAGTTAATATTGTCATGATCACTATTCGCCCTTCAAGGGTTACAGGTCGATGGAAGTCGTGTGTGAAATCCCCGTTTTTAACGTTGTTGCAGGTGATCCCTCACGCTCCAGCCTGGCTCCAACTGGCATCGGCCACCGCCTTCTCCCAGCTCAGGAGATGCATTTTATACGCGACATTCAGACACGATACATTTATGACAAAGCATTTAAACATGGCTTTGCCCCAGCTCCGGCACCGGACCCGTCCGGGCAATGGGCCCTGCAGCAGATGGAGCCCTGCTCAGACGGTTCAGACTCGCGGGATACCGCGGGCCCTTGCGCCAAAAGAACGCCGGCCAAGCCGGGGCCGCAGCAGCGCAGGCCAGGCCCGGCGGTGCAGGCCTCCCGCAGGAAGCGGCACCGCCCGGCGCCGAGCGCCGCTCCCACTGCGGGCCCCGCTGCCGGGCCGGGCCCTTCCGCGGGCCGCGCTCCCTCCGCGCCCGGGGCGGCCCCGCCCCCGCGCCCGCTGATTGGCTGCGGCCCCGGCGGCGGCGCGCGGGGCTCCCGTCTCGCGCCACTTTCGGGAGCCTTTGGCGCGAGCGCCATGGCCGAGAGCGGCGCTCGGGGCCCGGACGGTGAGACCCGGGGACGGCGGGGCGGCCGGGGCCCCTGTCCTTGTCCTCCTGTCCTTGTCCCTGTCCCTCGTAGGCGCTGGCGTTTCGCTGTCAGGCGGGGGGCGACCGGGCAGCAGCGCTGGCGGCGGCGGCGAGCGCGCGCGTACCGGGCGCGGGAGCGCGCGTGCGCGGCGGTCGGTCCGTCGGCCGTGGTGGGGGCGGACAGCGGCGCGCGAGGGTCTCGCGTCCCTCTGGGAGGCTCGGCGGGGCCGCGCCCCCGCTGCCCCAGCGGCGGGACCCGCTCCGGGCGGGCGCGGAACGGGGAGATCCGCCCGGGGACGGGCTCGGGCCGCACGGCCCCGCGCCGGCGGTGCAGCCCCGCGGGCTGGGGCGGCTCTGCCCGCTCGCGTCTCAGCTCAGGGGGCAGTGGCGGGCGCGGGTGGCCCCGGCTGGGGCTGGAGCACGCGTGTCCCAGAGGAGCGCATTGCCTGAGGCGTGCAGTAAAGGCGGAGCACTGACACAGATACACGCGGCCGGAGCGGTCTGTGCTGCTCTCCCCCACAGGGCAGCAGGCAGTGCAGATGTCCCTTTTAGCAATGCCGATCCGGCCTTCTCTCATGCGCGCTGCCGGGGTGCAGCTCCGGTCACAGAGTGATGATGTCCTGCTGCCCTCAGGGGGGAGTGCCCGGCTCCTGTGCCGGCACCGGGTGTGGAGCTCCTCACACCGAGCCCGCAGCCTCGTCCCTGGGCTGTGTGCGTGCTGCTAGGACTTGGGTTGGGCCCGTTTGTTCCCTCTGGTCAGATAAGTGTTCCTTCCCCTCTGCAGAAGAAGAAAGCATCTTTCTTTCTTCTCTGGAGAAGTACAAAGCATCTTCTTGCTGGGGAGAGCATTTGGGAGGGAAGGAAGTGGAAGAGGAAATGGGGTGACAGCTGTCAACAGATTTCTAGTTTGTCTCAATCTGGTCACACTCAAACGTTGTGGAAACCTCCTAAAAACATCGCCTAAAATCATCTCTGCTTTGTAGCAGTGTAGGCCCTCTCCAAGTCTGGTGTTCCTGAGTTGTCATGGAGACATGCAAAATAAAAGGAGCTGGAAATTCCCAAGGAAAGGGTGGTGGGGGGATCTCTTACAGGGAAAGGCTGATGGGATTTGAGAGGTGCTTTGGAAATGAGGTGGTAGCTTCATGCTGAATGTGAGCTGGCATGGGAGGGCTGTTTGAGCTCCCTGTCAGGCCATGCCCTCAGCATCATTCCAGAACTGGCTTAGGAAGAGCCATCTGTGACTGAGCTTTTAGCCAAGTAGGTTTTGGTTTTAAGCAAAACTGCAATCGTCTATTAATGCATCACTGACACTTAAGTACCAAAACTAAGACCTCGTTGTTAAACTAATTTATCTTGTTTTTAATTAATTACAGCTATGAGTGAGTCTGGAAGTTTTGCAGCATCACGTTCTAGACGTGAGAGGAAGAATAGAAGAGGCCAGCAAGAAGCACTTGAACGTCTGAAAAAAGCCAAAGCTGGGGAAAAATTAAAATATGAGGTGAAAATTCGTCATCTTCTTAATTAAAAGTGCATGTGAGCTGAGAAGATATGTAAAAGTTAGAGGAACCAAAATAAGCCTTTCAGATCAGCTTTTGTGTTTTTAATCATGTATATTTTTATGAGTGTAGCTGTAGTTTTCTGCTTTCTAATATAATTTATTTGTTTCTTTCTGTTTTCAAAACTAACCCATTTTTGTTAACTGCCATTGCTTGAGAACTATGCTGTAGGGAAGGACCAGCTTTTAAAATTGCATAATTAATGTTATGATAGGAAGTACCTTTCTTTAAAATCTCAAATTATATGAAACTTTAATTTCAGAACTTTATATGACTGAAATCCATTAATATTGATATGCTGTGTTTCCACAAATAGACCTCAATTTAAGTGGTGTAAGTAAAATCTGTCAGTGTAACATTGATACTGTAACATTGTCCAGTCTGGTGCCAACAGGAAGTGACTTCCTCATTGAGGTGAATAAATGTAAAGAAACCAGAAGTCCTTAAATCATTAACATGCAAATTTTCTGTGAACACTCTGCTTGGGTACATCAAATCTCTTTCCTTTTCATTCAGCTCATATTGGTGTTTGAGACTAGAGCCAAGGGCACAAGTTTTCACTGCTAGGTTTTTTATTTTTTAAATTTTTAGTTTGTAATGAAATGAGCAATAAAGCAAGTAGCTTTCAAATGAAATCTCTGCCAGTGCTTCAGTAGATTTTGAGTTTCAGTATACTGTGATAGTTTTAAGAATTGATAACTTGTCTTTTATGACTGCCAAAAGTTGTGAACAGTGTAGCAGTGTAGGAACCCTACAGGCCTTCTTCGGGATTTTTGCATTCTGCCTGACGATCTGCAGTATTGATGGTCTGGAAACTGTTAATCCTCATATGCCTTAACTGTAGGTTGAGGAGTTCACGGGTGTTTATGATGAAATAGATGAGGATGAATACTCCAAGATGGTCAGAGACCGTCAGGATGATGACTGGATTGTTGATGATGGTAAGTTAATTTGGAGAGTTATTTTGGTTCTAGTGTTATAATTCAATTAGGCTTCATAATGTTCATGCTTTGAGGTAAGTTATTGTTAGTACATTCTTAAAATTTGTTTTAGGAGACAAGACAAAGGCATTCTTTTAATGGAAATTAATCTTGGATTGTTCTCATAGTAGTCTGTTGGGATGGTAATGAAAATATTTTTCCATGAATACCTGTTGTTGAAATTTTATTTCCAGTTACCTGTGTTACAATTTTACAAAAAAAGTACTGGTTTTGATAGTTTCTAATTAAACATGTAAGAATATAGTTAGTCTAATAGAAGATACAGCTGAGAGTGCTGTAGTTTTTAATACTTACTTTTGTAACTTTTGCTCTGTATTAAAGGGGGAAAAATGTTTAAATATGTAAAAAATTCAGGAATATCAGAAGACAGAATTTAAACCACAGTTTTTAAACATTTTTTCTACAGATGGGATAGGTTATGTAGAAGATGGAAGGGAAATCTTTGATGAAGATCTGGATGATGATGCTCTTATTTCCAATAAGAAAGGTAACTTGCATGTGACCACTGGAGACTGTCTGCCAGGGTCTTTTAAAAGGTGCCCAAAATGGGCAACCTCCTGCCATCAGTAAATGTGATAAATATGGCCAAATGACAGATTACTTCGTGTTCTTACGAAGCTCTGTCATCTGGTGCCTGTGGATTTTATTCAGCCCCAGTGATGCAGAGGATGGAGGCTCACAAATTGAGCTCACATCACTGTTTGCTGCTTCAGCACAACTGGGGCACTGCTGCTCAGTCTGCTGTGGAATGGGGATTCACTTCTAGGAAAAATGCAACTGGGAGGACTCTTGGTTTTCAAAGCCAGTGCCTAAAAGATGTGTGGTTTCTCTTGACCACTGAAGTACTTGCATGCTTGTAGGACTCTTGGATCATATGATTTTCCCATTTTTTAATGTAATCTGGTGTCAAACTGAGAAACTGAATCTGATGTTGAGAATCCTAGCCTAGTGCCAAACTCCTGGACACTCATTTTTTATTCCCTGGAAATCCATGTGAAGTATCTTTGTCCTTTTTCTGGAGTATGCAAAAGGCATCTCTGACATGATTAAGAAAGAGAGGGTGATGAGACGATTTTTCATTTTTTGTGTGTGCATGACAGCTGCTACAAAGCTGAAAGATGACTAGGCTTCTTTTCAGCCAGAAGTGCAAAGGTAGAAGAGGCAGACTACCTTGGCTATCTGTCCCTTTTAATAACTGGACCTGTAAACATTGATTTTTTTTAACGTGAAATTCACATTTTAAATTTTTTTGTTTTGGTAGGAAAAGGTGGCAGAACATCTACAATTGATAAAAAGAATGTGAAAAAATCCGTGGTGTCAAAGCCAAACACAATTAAGTCTATGTTTATGGCCAGTGCTGGGAAGAAAAACACAGATGTAAGTTTTTACATTTTTTAATTTAAGTATTTCTGACTTGTTCACAGTTTTAGTGAGAATGGAGTAAAGTCTCACTTTAGTTTCTTGTGTCTAGTGAGACAAACTTCTATTATGATCTCTTGTGTATGGAGCACTTCTGAAAGTGTTGTGTGTGTTTTGTGGAAATCCTCTAGTCATTTACTGCTGTTCTCCTTGATTGGGTTTGCACATGTAACTGAGACCTGTTTGGCTACTCTTACATTACAGAAAACTGTGGACCTGTCCAAGGATGATTTACTGGGGGATATTCTTCAAGATATTAGTGCTGAAGTAAGTATGTTAATAAAATCTCTTGGAAGCAACCTTAATCCATTAACTTGTCATAGAACACACTAAGAAAATAGATTTTTTTTTTGGCGAAACTAGACAATCTAGGACTGATTTCATCCACAGCGCATCTCATTGATATATTCCACATGTGTGTGCTGTTGTCTCTACTCTGCAGATGTTGCATGACTGCATTGCTTGGTAAGGCAATTCCTCTGTCACCTGATTGCAGATTGTTTATATCAAGGTGATGTGGAGCCTGTGCTAATGCAGTCTTCAGGGTTTGAGTCACAGGAGTGAAAGAAGACTTGGCTGCCTCTGAGTTGTGTGCTGTGTATCTGTCACCACTCCTCAGCTTAGGACATCTCCATGTGAGCTGTATGGGAGGAGCTGAGGGAGCAGTGTTTCAGCAGGTGATGTAACCTGAACCTCTGTCTGCCTCCTGCTTCCCGTGGTTTCCTACAGGGAACCAGGTTGTCCTGGTTTACGACAAATTAGGGGAAATCTCCAAAAGGGAGCCCCCCAAAACAAAACAAACCTCCAACCACCCCTCCCCCAATACCGGGTTCGGGAAGGAATTTCTCGGAGGAGCAAAGTGGAAAACAAAACCTATTTATTTACAAGTAACAAAAGAACACTCCCCAACACAAGAAAAGAAAAGAAAACCGACTGTGTTGTGAGGGCGTCAAGCTTCTGTTGCAAGCTTCGGGTGTCCTGGAGCTCTCAGGTCAGGTCCGGAGCCGGTCCAGTATCTTCAGGGAAGGGTAAGAAAGAGGGAGCAAAAGAAAAGGAAAAAAAAACAGCGCAAAAAGCAGAAAGCAAGCAAGCAAAGCGGCTAGCCAAGCCAAGCAGCCAAAAAGCCCAAAAGCAAAAAGGCCTGGTCAAACACTCCCCCCTCTCTTCCCCGCCCCGTCGCAGCAAGACGGCCGGGGGGGGGGGAAGAGGGAAAAGGCACAGCTGCCAGACACAACACACGATATTGGGATAAAGGCTGTCAACCCACGACACAGGTTAACACTCCCTTGGAGGCAGGAGTGCAGGGTTGGACTGTCTCAAATATGTGATGCCCTTTGAGCAAGATTTCTTAAAACCAAAAGGATTGCTCACAAGTAAATGTTGAAACTGCTGTAGTGGTGAGATACTGAGGTGGAATGTGTTGAACCATAATAAGCTGAATGTGTTTTTTCAGCCCAGTAAAGGGTATAGGATGTCCCAATGTAAAGTTATTCTCTTAGTTTTGTGCTCTTATTATTTTACTCCTCTTCATGACATCTGATTGAGGCTATAAAACCCCCCATGACTAACGCTACCCCTGCCCCCTGGTATCATTAAAGAAATGCAATTTAATGCTGTCAAATTTGTGGAACATTGATTAGGGAAAATAATTGCGCTATGGCTTCTATTTACTTAAATATTACTTAGCTACTATTTTTTTTTTTGTTTTGTTATTTGTTTTGTAAAATTTCTGTTGTTACTAGCTGTCAGTAAGGTCAAGTATAAAATATCTGTAAATAAGTTCAAATGTGTTTTCCTCTAGCGGAACAGTACTGAAAGAGCACTTCAGCCTTTCATGAGACATGTATCTTCAGCAGATATGAAAAACAGCACAAATTATTCTGATACTTGTGCAATAAAGGCACAGTTAGCTATTGAAATTCTCACTGTTTGAAAACTGTTTCACTTATTGATGGCAGTTTTCCTCAGATCGTTTCCTCTCCCAAAACATCTAGTGTGCGTCTTCATGGGCTCATTGCTCAGGTAACATAATTTTATGGGGCTGAGTTTCATATCAGGAGGTGTTTTCTTCATCAGCCAAAAATATTGGTGTCTCTCTTTCTTTTGGATGGAAAATGTTACTAACCAAGGCAAAAGAAAATACTAAACAACTTTTACTTTTGTCACTTTCTCTGTTCTTTCAATATTCAGACAGTTCAGCTAAGTCCACCACCAGTTATAGTGCTGAAAAGGAAAAGATCTGCTGGAGTACCACTCAATCCTTTCTCTGTACAGTCCCAAACTCCTAAGGTAAAGGGGGAAAAAAATGTTTTTATTGCTAATAAGCGCTAATCTGTGTTTTTGTTGATTTGAATACTGTTGACTTTTGTTTCTCCTCCTGGAAATTAACTTTCTCCTAAGCTTCCATAGCAGTATTACAGTGTCACTTTGTGCTTTTTTTCTGCATTGCCTTTCATGTGAACACATAAACAGTACAATTAGTTTGTGTCTGTGGTCTAGTAGGAGTCTGTAGCTGGTACATTTGACAGGTGAAACTGTTGTTACAATGTTCAGTGCATCATATGAGGGTGAGTTTCTGCTCTGTCTCTTTTCCAAAGAGTAGAAAAGTTCCTTGTGGCAAGGAGAGGAGGATGGGAGGTGAAATAAGCAGCAGTGTGGAAAAGGATAAGAAACCAATCATTTGCAGAAATGGAAAACAAATGGAAAATTGTTGCTATGGGTAGAAATTTGCCCTAGTGGAAAATTTTGGAGTGAGAGGAGGATGGGCTGCTGAGGATGGAAGGCTAGCATTTTATTAGGATTTCTGGTAAATGGAAAGGACTTTATAGCTAGAAATATGAAGAGATAGTTGGTAATGGTCTGTAGAAGGAAAATGAAGTAGTGTAGATACGTCTCATTGGTGAAACCTTCTGTGACATCAGCTCTTATGTTGAAAAGAATCACCAGTGCTGCTCATCTTAGCAGTTGTCATCAAAACTAGAAGCAATTGCAAAAAATGGGGAGATGTAGTAAGAAAGGATCATGGTGCAAAATATGTGTAACTTTTCTTCTACCCCTGGTTACTAGATCTGCAAATAGCAAGTCGAAGGTTTTGTTTATTTTTTTCTTTGCTCTTACAAGATTATTTTTAACTCATGGTGGAAATGTTTTTCAGGCAATCACCCCTATATCAAAGAAAGCACCTGCTCATGTCAGAAAGGAAACTCCTCCTCCAGCTTCATTTCATCTTAAGCACCCCAATAATACAGCAAAATCTGTCAGAGTCTCTGAAAATGAGGACACCAAGCATATACAAAAACCTATAGAAAATGAGAGAATGGTGAAGGCAGTAGGAGAGAAAGCTACTAAAGGTATCAAAAGTAAATGAAAACCCAATTCTGGAAACTCTTTAAATAGTGTCTAGTAGTTTTAAAACACTTGTTAAATTGTACTAGTTTAGATAGAACAAAGTATCATATTTAAGCTATCAATACTGTATATTATGGTGATGCTTATAGTGTGCTATCTCTGCATACTGCTATGGTATGCAGTGTGTCATTTTGATGATTCAAGCCTTTAGTTCTACCTGCAGCACTTCCAGATGATGATCAGGGAATGATGGATTTTGATGAGGAGGACTTTGATGAACCTATGGAAGCAGAGCATGTGGAAACTATATCTGAGACAGTTGAAAGCTTGAAAAGAGACAATGAAATTGAGAAGAAAGAGACAGAGCAGCTGGAATCAGAGAAGAAAGAGACTTCTGCCTTGTAAGAATCTTTTTTGCTTCTTTTTATTCTTCCACTAAGAAGGCTCTCAGTTTCCATTCACCTTAGATTTAGCTTCATATTTGTCTTTGCCACAGGGATAATTGTGATATAGACAGAATGATAATAATGCTATGCAATGCTTTTTTCTTCATAGTTACATTAAGAATAGTAACATGCTGATAGTTACTTAATTGAAAAATATTTGATGTTTTTGGGTTCTAGCATGTGACAACATGTATTTCACACACTGACGTGACTCAATGTAAGTGTTGAATAGTGAATTTTGATGTCAGTAAGCAAAACCAAGGAATTTCTAGCAATACTTACTCTAAATCTGAAAGTATTTTGTAACAGATGTAGGTAAAAGTTTTGTTGCTAAAAGTAATGGTGAACAGCTATGTCTTTGGAAATAGGAAAAAAGGTGGGCTTTTCCCTGTTTTTGGATTTTTTTAATTGTTTGGAAAATCTTGAATCATGTTTCCATAACAAAATATTCAAACTGTAAAATAGTTGAATGATGAAAAAGACCTAAACATCTAATGGCAGAAAAGGTAGTTTTGTTGAAATAATCCTTTGTTCCCACTAAGCAACTTGTATGGATGGATATATGGATATGGATGGTATATTTGATATGTGAAGAATTGAATTGACCTAGGCTGAAATAGCAGGTGACTGATTTTTCAAAGCCTGTGTGTGGTGTCTCAAGGCCCATACTTAAATGTGGGTTTCTGTCTTTGTCACTCCATCCCTCTTTGCAGAAGAAACCTGAGGTAACCCAGCTGTTGGGAATGTTGCTTGGTAGTGGAAAGAGAAACAAAAGGTGTGAGAATATAGGCCTGGAAAAAAGCAAAATGGTAATTACAGCAAAGGCACAATTTTAATTGTTTTTCTGTTCTTCTGCAAAACCTGCAGAAGTTGTTCTCTCCCAGGTCTCTCATGTTGGGACAGAATTGATGAGGATGAAGCTGATCTAGTAGCAGCAGAAGTTCAACTGGACCCCAATCTCCTTCCACTGGTGAATGGGGAAAGTGATGATCAAGTCTTCAGATTTTATTGGCTGGATGCTTATGAAGATCAGTTCAGTCAGCCAGGTAACTGTTCAGCTAAAGGCAGAAAAATGCTAATCTGATTCCTTTTGTTCAGATTTTTTTTTGAAAATTGGGGTTTTCAGACTTGACTGAATTTCATCCAGTTGCTCTGTGTGTCTACGATGTTCTAAGATCTCTTGTATTTCTGTACCTCTGTACAGAAGAGGCAGAGCAGTGCACTGTGGGGTCAGAGGGTCATCTCTTGGCTTAGGATAGGGGTAGGGAAGTAAAAGGGATCTACTAGCACTGTTCAGTGTTGGTGACCCATTGTCTTTCTTAAAATTTTATACACTCCAGGAGCAAGCTGAAGTTGTTAATTTCTTGCTCAGTGATGCAACAACTGAGCATGCTTTCTTGTTTTTGGAAAAGTAGCTCAAAATTCACGTGGATGAATAAAAAGCCTGTACTGTAGCAGTTGCATGATTTTATGCAAAGGAAAGGTATGTGTGTCAAGGAAGGAAGGTGGTCTGAAAAATACAAGGTCTGTCTTGTATTGCTTATCCCCTAATTCAAACTATCTAAATCTTGAAGGTTATCTTCAAATTAAGATTGCTGGCTCTCATAGTCTTCAAATTGCATCATTCTGATCTCAGCTCTGGCAAAACAGTTTGTGTTCACGTGTTCTGAGCACTTCCCATCCATCCCCTCATTTCATCAGCACCTTTAGGGTATTGGGTTTCTAGTTTGTGCTTCATGTGTGTTTGCCAGAAGGTTCTTTCATGTGTTGGTGGAGGTTTTTTTTCAGTTGAAGCTGTAAGCATTGAGTGAGATACATTTCTTTGTTAACACCTTTTATTGTGAGTTGGGATGCCAAACTTAAATATGAGACTCTGCTGGGCTGAACAGCTTGGTGATGGGAGTGGTAATAATCATAGATATCTTGATGAAATCAATGGCTCTAATATAAAATTGCTACTTGTAAAGAACCCGCTATTGTTATTTTTCCTTTTTTTTTGTCTTTTAAGTCAGTGATTGCTGAATGGAACATAATTATGAAAGGATTTCTGTTCCTCGCATGCAAGGAGTGTTCTTTTCTCATTATGACTTTTTCAGGATTGAATAATAAAGACTGCACCTGTTTTCAATTAGTAATGTAGAAGAGAAAATTTTGATATTGCTTTTTGTTTAACATGTTCATGATCTTTGTTTGTGCCTCATTTGCTGTGATGTCAAATGCATTGCCTGAAGAGTAAATACTATAGCATAATCATAAGACTCTTTCAAACTTAATGATTTTTTGGAGGCTTACTTTTCATAATTCCCTTTATGATCTTAGGCAGAGAACTCGAGAATTGTGATCCTATTAACATTTTAAAGAAATAACAAATAAAACCTGCCCTTATTTTTTTTCCCCTCTGCAAGACATTTTCCCTGTGTCTTGACTTTGCTTACCTTTTGGTTCATTTAGTAGCATGATCTTTCTTTTCACAGGCTTTGATTTTTAAGCTTTATTTGTATTTTTTCTTGCTTTATTCTTTCCATAGTCTTGCAGGGGATAGGGCCTGATATATCTCAGTTGATTTTTGGGTTTTTTTTTTTTTGTTTTGCATGAAATGTCTCTGAAAACTGTTTGAAGTTAGTTCTGCTTTTACTGTCTGTGGGGGTGATGCTGTGTGCCAGTGTTCAACTGGATGATCTCAAAAGGTTCCTTCCATTCTAAATTAATCTAATTCTGTGAAGTCTGGTTATTAAGACCACTTATTTCTCTGTGCTAGAGTTGATAGAAGTTTGTAATCCAGGCAGCTTTTTACCCTATCTTTGACTGGCTCATGTATCCTTCTTTCTACTCCCCTGCTTATATGTACTCCTCTGACAGATTAACTACTCCATGCTCTTAATATTTCCGGCTGTTCAAGCAGTCAGTTACTGTTTTGTGGTCTCTCTCAGTTTCATCTTTCCATATGATACAAACCTATCTAAGGAGGGTTTTTTTTATCCCTTAACAAAAAAGTAAAAGATTGCTGGGGACAAGAACTTCATCTTCCCTGTCACTTAGATCTGCAATTGGAGCTCTTTCTCGATACTTCTATTCAAACTGTCTAAATCTTCAAGATTGCCTCTGTATTAAAATTTCTTAAGATACTTTGTGCAGCTGGAACTTGTATCCTTGCTCTCATCATCTTCAAAACCACAGCATTCTCTGTCCTTGACAAAAGTAGTCTTGTGCACATCTATTCCAAGCACTCAGAAAATGATTTTTCATAGCCTGTCACGGTGACTCTGTCATCCATCTTAGTGCATCTTCACTGATTTATCTTTGATCTAATGGAGCAAGAAAGGTGCCTTTATGTCTGATAGATCTGCTGGCAAAGATAAGCTATAACTCTTAACCAAGGACTTGTTTGTGCATTGCCAGGCCAAGGAGAAATGCAGATTCTATGCATGAAACCCTGTTTCTGAGGCAGTCTCAGCCATGGATATTTCTGTTTTCATCAATAGTAGTATGCTGTAGGAAGAGTGTCTTCCATATAATCAAATGCCAAATTATTTGGAGCTTGAAGGGAACCTGGTAAAGCCAGGTTTCTGAGTTGTACTTGGATGTTTTTTGTACTTGTAATTTGCAAACTGTTTGTGACAGTTGAGTGGCTTGGTACTGTGTTATTTTTAAGTTTGACATAATTTTATTAGCAGTTTGCAGCATTTTGTTCTATTGCCAAGATCTCTGGTCTCAGAGGTGTGCATGTACTGTAAAGACATTGTCCACAGTGAAGTCAATTGCCTTTAGTCCTGCTCTGTATAACCTTTCTGAGTGTCTCCCTTGCTTACACTGCTGTCTTGGCACCCAGGATTCCTAGGAATGTCATGCATCTTTTGGTCTCCTCATTTGTTAAAAATACTCACTTGAAAGCTGATCAGCTTCTATTGTTGTCTTCAGAATGTTTTTCTACAGGTTTTATTGGTAATTGAGTCTTGATCTCAGGGTACTGAAGTGTAGGGAAAAGGAGTCAATTGTACTGGTCTAGGTGAGGAGTGGAAAACTGGGGATAACACATGTGAGAGGATTGATTGACAGCATAGGCATTCTCATAATCTTCAGCTTTCACTGACATCTCTCTCCTTCCTCCCTCTCTCCAGGGATTATCAAACTAATACAGGCAGCAATGGAATATCAGAACAGAATTTTGAGACTGGCTGTGAAATGCCATTTTGAATTTTACATACCAGGTGTTACTATAGCAATGGAGGTAGAGACAGGAAGAATGATACAGGTGTCTGTTTGTAAAGCTGGTGTTTAAAACAATTTAGAATGTGCTGATGCATTGGAAAGGTTTGTTGTTCAAGGCCCTAACACAGCAATGGTTGTGTTTCAGTGTAAGAACACCTTATGAGCTGCTTCAAGCAAGATTAGAAATGATTAATTGTAAAACTGCATATTGAATTCTATGCCCTTCTTCCTTAGGTGTGGTATTTTTGTTTGGCAAAGTTTGGATTGAATCTGCAAACACCTATGTCAGCTGTTGTGTGACAGTGAAAAATATTGAGAGAACTGTTTATCTGCTGCCACGTGAAACAGTAAGTGTGACTTTTAAACACGTCAAACATAAGTGCCTTTCATCCTGCTTATGGCAGGTTGGGAGTTTAGCAGTGTTTATGGAAGTTGTTGGAAGCCAGTGTTGTCTGATGTAGGTGATAAAGTCAAAAACAATGTGTGCATCACATGTGAGCTGCAAAGTAGAGCCCTGTGACTTCCCCTGACCCTAACTAACAAAGTCACACAATATTTTACCCTTTGCTGCTTTGCAAATAAAGTGGTCGTGAAGTCTGGAGAACTTTGTGCTTTTTAACCCTCTGTTTCAAGTAATATTTTCTAAATTTGGGATTTCTTGGCTGGTTGCATTTTAGTTCTTCCTAAAAGAAGAGATACATGATTCATAATAGTAAAGTAAAATTCAACTTATTGTCATGTCTGCTGACATTTTTGTTAATTTGTAAAACCTCACTTCTGTTTTTGAGGAAATCGACCTATCTTCTGGTAAAGAGACAGAGACTCCAGTAACTATAATGAGTGTTTTCAAGGAATTTAATGACACCATTTCACCAAAGTACAAGATCATGAAGTTCAAATCCAAGGTTTGTTTTCAAGCATCCTATTTGGTCATTTTCTGTTGTTCTGGTTTGTAAGGTGGGAAGGCTGTTGAAACATTGTCCAGGGAAGGAGGTTGTGCCAAATTGCAAATATATAACTCCTGACATGTGTAAATTTACCTGCTTGTAAAAATCATCCAAAATACCTATATTCCTTTAAGAATGGTAAATCTGCAACATGTTTTTTCCACGAGAAGTTTAAACAATGTTTTTGTAAATAGTCACTCATTAACTTCTCTAAAACTGAGCTGAGTGTCAGACTGGCTTGCTGAGCTGTTTTTGAGGATGCAGAACAGATAGAAGTTCTGATACCTAAAGCTTTAGTAACAGCTCATGTTGTCAGAATTTAAAATGAAAGATTGTGTTGTCCAGCAGATAAATCAGTACTCTGGGATTACACTGTCTTTGCATTTGACCAGACATTGAACTTTATCTCTTGGCATGCCTCATCCTTCTTCTCACCTTCACAGATTTACCTTTCAGAGTGCATGCTGCTCAGAGTGTGGATTGTCATAGTGTGGCTGTGCAGGAGGTAACAAGTGAGGACTCTCATTCAGTCTTGAAAGCTGTTCTGTGCTTAGAGTGAGGGGCAACAGTCTTAAAGGTGTTATTTTGCTGTGCTCTGTTTGCTCAACAAATCTTTAAAATGACATTGGAAAAACAAAATGTTGCTATGATGGAAACTTTGCACATTAATATAATACTTGTCAGGAGTCTGCAGGAAAAGAGCTGATACTGCTGAGAATGTTGCAGATTTGGATTGAATTAGTTTGCTAGTGTCAGAGCTTTATTGTCCACTTACATAGAGCATTTGTCTTTTACAGGGGAGGGCAGAGGTGGGAAGCTTGGGTGGAGAAATGTGGCAAACATTCAGCTTAGGGGAAAAATCTGTTCTGACTGAAGTACTCAGAAAAGTTTATATTTCTTGAAGTAATATGTCATTAGTCTGGCAAAGCTGATTTTCATTAGATGTAACTTTACCCATCCTGGCAATCTTGTGATTTTACAGGATTCATTCCTGAATAGTTAATCAGCAAGTGAGATGACAAGTAAAAATGCAGGAAGAATGGAATTTAACAATATGTAAATGAAGGAAAATAAAAACAGTTTGTGTGGTAATTCAGGTTGGAAAGGTTCTCAGGAGGTCATCTCATCCCAAGCTAGCTAGACTCATTCTGAAAGTTTCAGTTGTTAAAGTGAAAACGTGAGCAAGGTTTCTCAAATACTGAAATCATGCAAGACAGGACATCTTTTCAGCAACTTGTAGCTTAGTGTGTTATTGAACTGAGTTCAGGGAAAATGGATGTGACATCAGTACTTTGTGAAGCCTTTTTTTTCCTCTAGCATATTTTTTCTCTCAAAACTGATGTAAATGTAGATTTTTCAGTTTTCTGTTTTTATCTTGTATACTTGATTATAACATAACTACATGTGGAATCAGGAGTAAATTTATTCTGAAAGGAGTAAATTTAACAATAGATAAAAAAACAAGTTGCTGATAGCTCACTGTTCAAAAATCCTTTCAGGAATGAGGGAGAGAGCTCAAAGAAAATTTTTCATTAAAAGAAAGGAGTACACTTGTATTCTAGAAAGGAAAGAGGGAGAAAGATCTCAAAAGATGAAGTTCTGCTTACAGAATTTTGGGAAACCTTCATCTTTTCCATGGTGTGCCAAGTGAGAATAATGTGAATGAGGTAATAGAGTAATGTAGTTGAACATTCAAAGATGACTCTTAAAAATCAAGGTAAAACCTGTCAAATTTTTACTGAGCTTACACAGAACTCAGGGCAAAAGACCCAACAGTTTTGGGTCTTTTGCAGCTGCAGCACATGTGAGGTCCTTGGATGTAACACAGGAGTGGGGAAGTGGGAGCACTAAGACACTGTTGAGATTTTCCCTTAAATATTGTAACACTTGATCACCATCATTAAAGGGTGAAAGGAAAGAGGAAAGATTAACTCAAGTGACTACTGGTACAAAAAATGGCAATTAGAAGGATGAGACAAAAGGACAGTTATACCAGAGATGACTGTGAAAGAGCTTTAATTTTTTTTTAGCTGGTAAAGTGAAGAATAATGATCAGACCTGTTTGCTCTCTAGAAACATTAAAAGGGGATGAACAGCCAGAGAGCTATTTAAAGGAGAGTTTTAGCAAAAGAGTGAACTTGTAATTTTTAATTCATGAATAAATTAGGCAGCATAGCTGGTGCAGGGAAGCTCTGAAATAACTTACCAGAATTGTTTCTGAAGAGTAAGATTTCAAATTATTTTGAATTCTTAAGTAAACTGGGTTTTATTAAAAGGATAAAAGCTATCCAGCTTTATTTTTCTTGTGTAATATTCTGCTAATTCTGATAGTTACTGCATTCTGGTAGGGTTTAATAAGAACTGGAGATAGTAGGAAGGTATGGCAGTAGTAATATGGGAGGTAAGAGAAAGGACAGGATAGTAGAGCAGGGCTGTTAGTGGGGTCCTAGGAGGAGTACTCAAAGATAATATTGCAGTGACTCAGATATTCCAGATTACACAAAATTGAACAAGTGGCACCAAATCTGGCCAGGTTTATGCCTCTGCAGCAGGGAGGCTTTGTGCTTTCTGCAAGATAATTGTAGAAGTAATGGGGTTGTCCCATTACTGTGCCCTCCTTTTTTTCTCTTCTTCCCTTAGATACCTGAATTTACCTGACTTTGTTTTTCACAAGGAGCCATCAACCTCCTTTTCATTGTACTCATACCACCAGAGACAAGGTGTTGTTACATAGCCCTTGCATCTGTGTGTCCATAGGGGTGTGCAGGGCTCTGAATTGAAATGGTTTGTGGCATTCACCTAAAGGAATGCCCCAAAGACGTGATCTTCACCCAGTTGTGACTCTGTGTAGTAAAGGGCTACTGTGCTTTAGAAGATCTCCCCTGCTCTGTGATGTGCAGCCAGTGGTTCAGTGCTGTGCTGTTAAGGGTTGTTGTTTTGAAAGACTTCAAACAAATGGCTGTGCTGCTCAGGTGAGACTTGTGAGCAATGCAGAGTAAGGTGAAGTCTCAGTGTTTGCATAGCTCTGTGAAACTGATAACCACTCTTCTTCCATCATTAGCTGGAAATCAGGAGGGTTACTGACATCCCTGACAGAGTTCTTTTACTGACAGAGTTCTTTCATTCAGAATATCCCTCTTTGTGATGATGTGGAGACATTGAGGCAGGTTGTTCTCTTGGCCTTGCCAGCACCCAACTTTGTCCCTTTGAACACACTTAAGCTGTATAATTTCCTGCTGCACCTGCTGCTAATTGTAGCTTCAATGGGTTGCACTGCTGCCAAGTTAGCAAGTCTTCACAAATCAATTTGAAAGCAGCCTTACTCCACTTAGGAACTTAGCAGCTAATCACTGCTGCTCATTTCTGCTCTCTGAAGGGCCACTTGAAGGGCAGATTATTCTGCAGCAAGCATTCATTCACTGAGTTATGACCAGACTGGTGTAATTGAGCTGAGCTCTGTGCAATAACACAGATGAAACACTACAGCTGACTATTTTTATACTATGTTCATCCTAGTTTGCAACAAGAACTTGTTTAAAGCCTGAGAGGTTTTTATTAAAATTAAAAAAGAGGCAGGGGAGCAGCAGCGATATGTGCTAAAAGCAGTGTATCTATTGCTTTTTTCTTTCTATTGCCTTCTATTATGTTACTGCTCTGATCTGCTCCTGTTAGGTGCTGCTGTGGCTCAGCAGTTCAGATCTACATTTGCATGGTTAATTTGCAATGCTGATCTGTTCATAGTGGTGCTCTTCTGTCAAGTTATGTTACACTTGTGTTTCCATGAAACTGTTGATGCCATAGTATTTTCTGGATTTGTCTGCCTCCTATTTATAGCAGAGGTCCCTCGCCTCTCCTGCCTGGGCTTTGCAGCTACCTGCAGTAGCAAATGAAGTAACAAGCTTCCAACAGCACCTCTTGTAGCACCCTGAGGAGCTATTGCTGATGCTGTTAATTCAAGGAAAAAAACCCCAGCCTTTCAACCCCCAAACCAAATAACTTCAAGTTTGCCTAACTGTGTTAATTTGTTAATTTAAAAATTTAATTTCCATTTATGGTAATTTTGCTTTTTCTTATTGAACTTTCTCCAGTGGCATATTATGCTGAGTCTGGTGTAGAAAGTGGTGAACACAGTGCATTGTCCAGTGAAAAATGTGATTTTTAATTTAAGGTGCCTCTAGGAATTCCTGTAGGAAAGTAATGTGCTAGCATAGTTATAATATAATAACAGTATGTAACATGGTGCAGATGGTTTGTAAAGTACTACAGGGCAGAACACAGATATGACATGGTAGAGCATGGCATTTCAGCAGGTGCCAGAGCACAGGATATTGTAATATTTTGGAAAATGAAAGTAGTTATTCTTAGAAACTGACAAGCTGTGTTATAGAAAATTGTTACTGTTCTTGAGGAAAGCAGAAGTGATACTTAACTTCAGACTTCTTTGCTGTCTTAGTTAGAGACACATAAACAAACTGGACTACTTTCTAGTGAAACCTAAGTCACTTAAATGAAAAATAAATTAGTGTCACAGAAATGATCTGCTGTGAGCATGTGATAAAAGCTGGCAGATGGTTGGGAAATCATCTCTCTTGGGTTCCTCTCTGAAGTGCTGGTACACAAAAGCTGCAGTGTAAAGGGAGGGGTTGTGTGCAGTTACAGGGATAAGTCTGGCTGGGATCACAGCCATGGTGGGGTAGGATGTGGTTAAGGCAGGCTGGGATAGCAAGGAGGGGGAAGCCCTTTTGTGGATCAGGGCAGTGGGAATGCATGGAGCCTGCCTGAAGGTGGGCACAGAGCTGGTCAGGATTAGAGGCTGGGCTTTTGGAAGGGACATCATGGTGGAGACAGGAAAGGCAAATCCCACCTGGAGCTGGGTCTGGTGGGAGAGACATAGACCAGTAGGAAAGGCTGCTGTAGGTACAGGCAGACTAGGAGAAAAGTGCTGCTGACAGGGACAGGACATGTGGTGACAGAGGTCATGGAATAAGCTGTGATACTGCATGTCTTCACCTTGGTCTTCACTGCTTAGTCCAACTTTTAGCAGTCTCTGATGGCCAAGAGACCAGAAGGAAAGCCTGAAGTAAAGAAGACTTGTCCTCAGAGGAGGAGGATCAGGTTAGGGCACATTTGAACAAATTGGACAGATAAAGGCAAGTGGGATCTGATGGGATGCACCCCTGTGTGCAGAAGGAGCTTGCCAATGTCAGAAGGTGTTTGGGAGTGTTTGGTGCAGATTCACAGAGGGAAAAAGATGCTTCACCAAGCTGGAGCCTTCTGGGAAGACATGGACTGCTTTGGTGGACAGGAGGAGAGCAGTTACTGTTGTTTGTCTTGACTCCAGTAAGGCTGTCAATGCTGCCTGCCATGGCATCCTCACAGACAAATGATGGGGTGGGGGCCAGTGAAGTGGGCACAGGGGTGGGCTGAAAACCAGCTGCCCTACTGGGCTCAAAGCTGTGATCACTGGCACAAAATCCAGGTGGAGGCCAGTCCCTAGAGGTGCACCCCAAGGGCTGATTCTGGATCCAGTCCTGCTGAGCATCCTGTTAATGATTTGGGTGGTTGCATGGAGCACACACAGAGCAAGTCTGCAGGCAGTACAAAACCAGGAGGGGCTGATATACCAGATGGATGTGCTGTCACAGGAATTTAGACAGGCTGGATATATCTTATGACCTACAGGAATCCCATCAAATACAAAACAAAAGGAAATGGTCCTGTATGAAGACTGGAATAGCCTCAGGCACTAGTAGGTGATGGTGACTGACTGGCTGAAAGCAGCCTTGCAGGAAAGGACCTGCTCATCTTGGTACACACGAGGTTGGACAGGAGCCAACCCTGTAGCCTTGGGGACAAGGCTGCCATGGGCATTACCAGCAGTGTCAAGAGCTGGTCCTTTCCCCTCTGCAGCCCTGGTGAGCACCTGCTGTGTTCAGCTGAGCTCCTCTGTGTGAGGAATGATGTGTGCTACTGGAACAAATCCACAATAGCACCACCAAGATAGTTACAGGGCCTGGAACATCTGTCGTGTGAGGAGAGGCTGAGAAACCTGGGACTGTTCAGCCTGCGGAAGAGGAAGTTCAGGGCAAGGGATTGACAGTGCAGATCTTTTAATTGTTTATCAATCTTTGATGAGCATTAGTAAAGATGACTGGCATACTTCTTGCTGGTGCCCAATGGAGGACAAGAGCAACAGATAACAGATAATTTGAAACAGGTGAAATTTATCAGAACCTGAAACACTGCTTTACTGTAAGGGAGATGAAACACTAGCACAGGTTGCCCTAGAGAGGCTATGGAGTCTCCATCCTTGGGAATATTCATATCTGGTTGAAAAGAGCCCTGAGCAACCCACTGTGATTGACCCAGCTCTGAGCAGGCAGCTGGACTAGACAATGCCTGGAGTTCCCTTTCCATCTCAGCCATTTTGGGATTTTGCAATGATCTGCAGGCACCAGTTCTCATGAGTATGTCTGAAAGCTGTGAATTTAAAGAATATTTCTGAGTTTGCCTAACTGCTAGGTGGTTTTTTTTGGTAGTAGTTAGTATATTTGCAAGTCAATTCTGTAGAAACTCTTGATGCTAAGAAAACATTTAGAGATTAAAAACAGGCACTAAAATATTCTTACTGTCTTCAGCTGGTTGTAATGAATTGCAGAATTGGTAATATATGATGAAGCCCATGATATTTGAAATGTGTGTTTTGCCTGGCCTTTTTTTCTTTAGCTTTCTTATTGGACAGAATGAATATTCAGTTGGGAGATAATGAAAATATAATACTTTTGTTTTGTATAGAAAGTGGAAAAACACTACGCTTTTGAGATTCCAGATGTACCAGCAAAATCTGAATACCTAGAAGTTAAATATTCAGTGAGTATAATTAATCTGATAAAATATCATACCTTCCTTTTTTATCTAATTAAGTTTACAATGTGAGCAGTTTCTGTATTAAAATGGTCACTGATCATTGTAGTCTTGGCTGATGTGTCCAGTGTGGATGAAGAACTTAAACTTCAGTGTGTTTTTACATTACTGGCCTGATTTTTTAAGTGGAGCTTATAGTGTGATTTCCTCAATTACTGCAGGGTATTATGGGTTAGGGCTTTGCTTGTGGGGGATGAGGGTGATTTCAGTACTGAAGGTGCTGTCTGAATGTGGTTTTTCAACCTTGAAGACTTCAGTGGGGTGAAATGACTCCCTGCTCTGTTACTTGTTAGGCTGAATGCCCTCGGCTTCCCCAAGACCTGAAGGGACAAACATTCTCACATGTCTTTGGAACCAACACCTCTAGCCTGGAACTTCTCTTGATGAATCAGAAGATCAAAGGACCCTGCTGGCTGGAAATAAAGAATCCACGTATGGTGGTTTGCATGTGAAATACCTGGTTACCAGGAAACACATACAGTTATAGATTGGAGGGTAGTAGGGGGAATTTAAATTGTACAGATGAATTACAATTTTGCACATTAACCTTGCAACTTACTGCTTTAATTTTCATTATCTATAACCTTGCAATTTACTGCTTAATTTTCATTATCTGGTACAAATTTTAAGTTATTCTTCCTTTTTCGGAGTGACAAATATCTGTATAAAGTTGTGTACTGTACAGATGAGACTATAATTTTCAGTGCCTATGAGAAGGGACTGTGCAGTGCCTAGCAGCTCTGTTTGATGCCATGTATATGGAGCTAAACTTACGTGATTTGGAAATGTCTCATCTTTCTGCTCTTGATAACTTAAGATTTGGGTTTTTTTCTCCAAATATGTATTTTTTAGAACAAATGGCTGCTAGATGTTTTTTTTTCTTTGTGAATTAGATTTTTATTTATTTTTTCCTGACACTTGGAAAAGTTTGTGGTATGGAGCTGTTAATTTTAAATCTGCCTCATGATTGGCATGTAGCACTTAGAGGTGGTTGTGCTGCTTTATTTTGGTTTGGTAAGAACCCTTTATTCAATGTGTGCTGCATATTCCCATGATCATAGGGATGTTGATCGTACTGGACAAAAGCTGCATCTGTTGCTGCTGTATCCTTGGGGCACAGTGCAGAACTGACTGTACGAATGCTGACACCAGAGGATTCTCCTCTCAGCAGCTCGCTTAGTCACTGACAGAACTGATACCAGTACAGATGACTCTGTAGAAAGCTTCCTGAAGTATTTTTTGGGTTATGCAGACCTTGATCCAAACCTTTTCTTTTTTATTTGGTGTTGAAGAGCTCCTGCTGACTAGGAAGTCAGGTCCAGGGAGTTACCAAAAATTGGGCAGGATTAGTGTGTGTCTTGGACTGTCCCACCAGGACAAAACATTTGAAGGGTGTGCTCTGTGCAGCAACGCCATCAGAAAAGCCTTGTCTGTGGTTCCCAGAAGAATGGAGGTGGTTTGTGTTGTTTCCTCAGAGCCTTCAAATCAGCCACTCAGCTGGTGTAAAGTGGAGGCTGTGGCCATGAAGCCTGGCTTGGTGAACGTGGTTAAAGAGCTTTCTCCTCCTCCTCCCCTGGTGGTCATGTCCTTCAGCATGAAGACCATCCAGAACCCAAAGACTCACCAGAATGAGGTAAGTAATCTGCTCTCATTTTGGTTTGGTTTTGTTCTTTGGCATATACAAAGAGTCTCCTAAGGCTTGGAAGACCCTCATAAAACATGTTTTAAATATATTTACTCTTGAAAAGTTTCTCTGCTCTGGGCTTTTCAAAGAAATTTTTACTGGGATTTCACTCTGGCCTAGGGGTCCTGCTTGGTGAGAATGTTTACTGTGACAGTGGACCCATGTATGTTTTCAAGCCTTCTGTTTTCTCTGTTGTGCCTCATAGTTATAAATGAGACTGCTCCAGCACAGTTGTTAATGGATTAGTATTAATTAATTAACTAAGCTAGAGCTAATCATAGGTTATAGATAAAATGACCAGGCTTTTCTGCTAATAAAACTCATTTTAAAATGAGGATTTGGTCTTGATCTTAGAGCACCTGCTATTCTGCTGTAAGGTCTTTCCTGAGAAAGGAAGAGAGATGTAGGGGCCACTCTCACTTGTAGACTGCAGACCGCAATGTGCACTAGGCAGGTTTTTTTTAACATAACTCTCATTAATGGGAGAAGAGATTTGGTATTCACAAATAGGATAGGACAGTTGTTTCTGGCTAATTGAATTGAAGACTAATATGTTGGCTAATTTTTCAAGCAGAATTATTCCTCGTAGTGAATTAAATTTTTTTTGGTGGAAGTATGGAAAATAAGGGGTTTCTGACCAAAGTAACAGGACATACACATGGTACCAACAGGACTTAGCTTGCCAAGATGCTTTAAAGCCTTTCTGCTTTATTTTCTGTTGGGTTTTCCTGATCAGTGTCTGAGAAGCCAGGCCAAGCAGTCAGAAGCATCATTAAAGCTTCTGGCTTCCAAACACTAAACCTCTTGGCTTCTTGGCAGTGTTGACTGCTTGCTTAGGGGCAGCCCTTCATGAGGCAAGGATTCTCTACCCTGCTCACATCTCCCCTGCACTCCATGGGGAATCTTTTACATTGTGGGGTCTGATCAGATTCAGAACAAAAACTGATAAAAGTAGAAGTTTTTCAAAGTGAATTATTTTTTCTCTCAAATTTATAATGATTTATGAGCAAGTACTATTTTGTTTCCTTGAAATCAATTGATAACTTCTTTTCAACTACTTGAAGTTGGAATTAAAATAAGAAAGATCTGTTGGAGAAACAAGAGAAAAGAGATGAGAAACTTAAAAAAAAAAGGATGGAAGAAATTAGTATGGATAGTAGTCATGCTTATTTGTTCTTATGAAGTTGTGTGTTCTATATCTCCTTGGTATAGG
The DNA here is from genome assembly GCF_027579445.1 of Ammospiza nelsoni. Lineage (NCBI taxonomy): Eukaryota > Metazoa > Chordata > Aves > Passeriformes > Passerellidae > Ammospiza > Ammospiza nelsoni. Next base: position 106,462,862 of record NC_080634.1, read on the forward strand.
TTGTGGCTCTTGCAGCTCTGGTTCATCAGAAATTTCCTTTGGATAAGGCTCCACCTCAGCCTCCTTTTCAAACACACTTCTGTGGTATGTACTTGGAACAGTTTGAATAGAAAAATTATTAATTCCATGATTTTTCTTTTTTTGTTCTGTTTTGGTTTTTTGGTTGTGGGTGGGGTTATATTAATTAATTTATTTAAATTTTTATTTCTTTCTGTCACTACAGCAATAATGGCCTAAAATAGACAACTGACAAAATTTCAACTCTCAAACAGGCTTTTCTCCCCATTTTTAACTTCACTGGTTACTGACTTTTTATTGAAAACTTAATTTAAAAAAATCTTAATTTGAGATTATAACCCTGCTCTATACAGATGCATGTAATTTTTATTGGTTGTATTCCATCTTTTTCTGCCCATCAGTTTAGACCATTTATTTACTGTCACTTTGATTATTTTTCTGTTCAGCTCTTCTGAATGGAATTGTTTATAAACAAATTTTCTTAGGGTAAAAAATCTTGCAGTAGTGTCATTGCAGTAATATCAGCTAAACCTTGAGATTCAGACACTGCCTGAAAGTGAAGAAGTGTTGAATGCTTGTGAGAGGAAGCTCTCTGAGGAACTGTGCCCATAGTTTTAATGTCCAATAATAACCTCAAATATGACTTGATTCAGATTTGTTAATGCTTTAGTAATTTGGAATTTTAGTAATTACTTGGTTAATTTAATTACTAATTTAGTAATTACTTGGTTATCTTAAAGACAGTATTCACCTAAAGCTGCTGTTTGAGAATCAGAGGTCAGTTTTCTCAGCTCACTTTGTTGTGAACGGGTGCTTATGGGGAGGGAACAGTTAGGAACTTGGATGTAAGTACAAATATCACTTTTTGCAGCTGTTTCCAAACCGAGTGATTGCATTTTTCCTTATGACTTCAAAGAAGCCATTAAAAAGAAGGTAATTTCATTTTGTTACCCTTCTGATTGCAGTACCTTATAGAATATGAACTTTATGGTGCTTTTGATAAGTGGTGAAGAGAAATAGTTGAAGGAATGGAATTATTAGTTAGTTAGTTTTCCACTCTGCAAACTTAAATCCAGGTATTTATTCTGTGTTCTGTGTTGTTTGTAAAAAAGTGGTGTGTGCTCTGTGTGTTTCAGTATTGCTGCTAATTGTGTTCTTAAAATAGAGTAGTGTTAGGCAGGAGACTTGGCAAGATTTTGCAAAAAGGCCTAAAATTGTGGTTAATTTTCATTATACCTGATGGTACTCATAGTAAACTGTGAGAATTTGCTTCTTCTTTTATTGGGGAGTAAAGATTTAAAATTTTTTTCAAAATTTAGAAGATGTCCTTTCTGAGGGGAGGTGGGAGAGCTGGCAGAAAAATAAAGTAACTTATTTTTGTTTTTCCTCTATTTCTGTGTGATCTTAAAGTCTGTGATTGAAAGATGCATATGGAACATTTTCCTGGTGTGCTTGATTCTTATGAGGCTCTTAAAATATCACACCTGCATTCAAAAGCAGAAAGGAAAAAAGCCTCTGAGAAAAGCTTTCCAATGTCTATGGGAGTGAGGAAAAAATCCTTGAATTACAGAAGGGAAAGCAGAACTCTGTGGTGCTTTGTTATTGTCTTGTAACTGGTAGGGGAGAGGAGATGCTTCCATTTTAAACTTATTGGGTCATTGAAATCAGGTGCTCTCTTGCTCCTTTTAGAATGCTAAAATAGAGATTGCTGCAACAGAGAGAACACTGCTGGGATTTTTCCTTGCGAAGATTCACAAAATTGACCCAGATGTTGTTGTGGTGAGTAGTTCTGAGACTCTGAGAGTTAAATTCAAGCACATTGTCAGCTGGTCAGCTTTGTTCTTTTTCTTTTGTCCCCTTAGAGGCTTTTTAATGCTTGCCTTAGACTGCCTTATGAATTGAGTTTGCTTATGAGACAGCAGGTATATTTTGATACAAAGATGATACAGAATTTTCCCTGACAGCATTTTATACATACTATTATTTCCTATAATAGCTAAAATAGGCAGTATTTTCACAATACCTGAAACAAGTTTGAGGTTTTTTCTTTCCTCAGAAAGACAAAACACAACAAAACTCTGGTTTTGTAGAAAAATGGGAACTCTTGGTATACTTAAGATCCTGTTGCAATTCAGATGCTGATATAATTTGTGTTTATGCTGTAAATCAAAATAACCATCTATACAAATACATGAGATCTGAGAAAAATTTTGCAATAAGCATACTTATGTTTTCTACTGTTTTAGCAGCTGAGGGTTTATTATAATTACTTATTTTCCTTTTTTTTAATGTTTAATTAATGTGCAGTACTAACTTTCACATAACAAAATTCTGAAGACAATTTGAAGTTGGTTTTAAATCTGAGGTTGATTACATACAACTTGTTAGTTTTATGTATTTACCTAACTTCTGCAGGTAGATACAAATAATTAAGTGATGAGAATGTGATGAAATGAGCAGTCAATGCCTGATGTTTTCAGCTCACTGCAACTGGTATCCAGTGTTTGCCCTGTGACCTAAGCTTCCTGGTGCCTATGGCAGGGAATCAGAAGAAGCACTGCAGCCAGTGGCTTAAAATTGAAGATACCAAGAGCAGGGGTGTGAGAGCTCCTATCCTGAAAACAGCAGAGCTGCGTTAGTGCAGTTTAATTTGCACCTGGTTTAATTAGTACTGTTGAAATGCTGCTCCCATCTTAAGTCTTGCACTGCACAGAGGTACCTGTTGGAGTGGAGCTGCAGTTCCTGGTGGCTGGCTCATGTTCCTCAGGGCAGCATTTTGCTTTCAGCTGAGGCTACAGACCAGTGTCATCAGTGTATTTAGCACTGTTTAAAATATTGCTGGAGTGCTTTGATATGTAAATATTGCTTGCAAGGTGTTCCTATCCAGATTTAACAGCTGTTCCTGTTGTGCTATGACAGGAAAAAAGCTACAGTATTTTGATGCCACTATTGTGACTTTCACAGGTGGAGAAGAAAGGAATTACTCTTAGCTTAAGTTTATATGCTCTGTGAAGAATGTTGTGGAATTTTTCTGGAAAGCTTTAAATCCTAATCTCTGGTATCAAAGCATGAAGCTGTATTGTGTGTGCAATGAGCCAGTTACAGAGCTGATTTTGGTATTCTACTGAACAGCATTGTTAGTGTTAAGACTAATGAGTTCTGTTGATGAACATTCTCTTAGAAAGTGCTTTCTACAAGAGAGATAATGCCATCAATTAGTTGGAAAAAATCACAAAGGGCAAAGGAATACTGAGTGTGTGAAAGTAAGTCTTTCAATTTGCATTTGTTGTAACCTTTTTTGTTATTTTTTCTGCTTCAAGGGTCATAATATTTATGGATTTGATCTGGAAGTGCTGCTTCAAAGAATTAATTTGTGCAAAGTCCCTCATTGGTCCAAGATAGGTCGACTGAGGAGGTCTAATATGCCAAAGCTTGGGGTAATAAGATTGCTTAAGTCTTTTAAGCCCCTTTATGTTGCATGTGATTAAAAATGAATTAGTTTTTCTGAGGAATTGTAAATGTGACACTGATGTATTTTGACTGTTGGTCATGCTGAATTTCATGGGTCCCAGATCAGAAATTATGAGTGTTTATATGACTTTTATTACAGTAATAGGATAAACTGATTTTCAAGTTAGGCTAATTTAGTTTACTTATCTCAACTAGATGATAGTAATGACAGATTAATTGCAATAGTCTTTACTGTAACTGTCTTTGTCTGCTGTAACTGTAAAATGAGAAAAGGCAATTTGGATTGATGGGTGAATCATCCCATAGAGAGCTGCTAAGCTAATAATTCTGTAGCTCCTATTACATATTTATTTAGAGGACAGTGTCTGAAGCTTGAAGTGCTGAACATGGCTGTGCTCTTGCTTGTTCCTGTTCTTCCTGGAGGCCAAGTTGGGTATTTCTGTATGGTTCTGTGACTTTTTTATCCTGCTGTTATTACAAAAAGTGTCCATGGAAGAAAGACAGAATCCACACCCAGGTTCTTGTTGGGGCTATTCTAATGATTGAAGGGAAGAAAAAGCACGATAGTTTAAGAGTTAAGATATAACCAGTAGTGAAAATTAAGTCTCTATTTTTAATATCTACATACAGTGAAAGGTACCATGGATTCCTTTAGGGCATAATTATAAGTCCTTATATTAGTGATATTTAATAGAATATTCAAGTACTTAGTGACCATCTGGCTTGACTGAGTCTTATAAGCATACATTGTGGGTAGATGTTTTTTGTTAGTATTTGTATGTTTAATTTTATTTGTGTTTTCTCTCTCTGTGTAATACATGAAGGGCCGAGGAGGGTTTGCTGAAAGGAATGCTGCCTGTGGTCGCATGATTTGTGATGTGGAAATTTCTGCTAAAGAACTAATTCGCTGCAAAAGTTACCATTTGTCTGAGCTGGTCCATCAGATTTTGAAAACAGAGAAGGTAACAATTCTACCAGAGGAAATTCCAAATATGTACAGGTATGTTGCTGATTGGGAGTTTTAATCCTTCTCTGATTCCCTGACATAAAATTTTACATTTGCTTACTTGATTTATTGTGGGGATGCTGACTTAGCATACTGGGATTTGCAAAGTTAAACATTGTCTTAACATGATGAAATAATGTTTCAAGCTATTCGTGGTGGCTTATTGTGTATGAGGGAAATTGATTTGTGGGAGCATTGGTGTAGGTGCACTAACAGGAGATGCAAGCCAGAGTTTTGGGCTGGTTTTTCAATTAGAAGAGATTGCTATAAAATTCATCAGTCATGTGCTACAGATACCATGTGTTGCATATAGCACATAGGTCTAAAGCCTACAGAGTACAAGGGAGATTGATTTTACTGTACAAGGCTGTGCCCCTTCTTTCCCCAGTGATTCTCCTCGCTTACTGTTCATGCTGGAAAACACCTGGACAGATGCCAAGTTCATTCTCCAGATCATGTGTGAGCTGAATGTTCTGCCACTGGCTCTTCAGATAACAAACATCTCTGGGAATGTCATGGTACATTTTTATTACTTTCCACCCCTCTCCACTGTCCCCTCCAAACAGTTCCATGTTTTCTGTGTTTGATTTGCTGGGTTTAATTTCTAAACACTAATTTAGGATACACAATGCTGTTAAATTTTTTTGCTCTCATGAGGAGAGTTCAATGTTCTAATCAAGTAATAATGTAAAACTTCCTTAAAAGTGTCACATTTGAGTTTTGCTGTCCGTGTTCTCTGTGCTTTGCTCTGAGTTCTCTTCTCACCCCCTCTTTAGTCCAGGACGATGATGGGTGGACGATCTGAACGTAACGAGTTCCTGCTGCTTCACGCCTTTCACGAGAAGGATTACATTGTGCCAGACAAACAGGTTTTCAAAAAGCCTCCACAGAAGCTGGTGGGTCCAGTTTTTCTCTTCCTAAAAATTTTTATTAAAAAAAAGGAAAAAGAAAAAATTCTTCCATCTTCTGCATGTTGCTGTTCTGTGGAAAACAAAGAACCCCAAGTATTACTCAGATATAACTTAAGGGTACAGCATATGCTTAATTAAAACATTGGTTTTGTGTGGAATCCATAATGAGAGTGGGACAGTGTAACAGCTTTTCCATTGCAGCACAGATCTATAAAAACTCAGTTCTTCTGTTAGTTTAAAATTAAAATAAGCTAAGTACTTGTCTGTGTGGGGAAACGGTAAAGAAGAAAATCTGTGTTGTTTAATATTTGCATTTAGTTATTTTGATGAACAGTATTTCAAGAAAAAATTGTTATATCTATGAAATATGCAAAGGTATTAAAAAAATTCCTTTGTCTAATACCATTGTAAATAATAATTATAGAAATATCTAGATGTTTGTTAGTGAACAAATTAAAATTTGACAAAGTATTTGTATTTCACTATATATTGCTTTTTAGTTTTAAATAAGTTCAACACAAACTTGAAAGCAATGATTTCTGTTGATTGTATTGTTGCATCAAAGTAGCACTGGAATTCTAAATGATTCAGAATAGAATTGAACAATTGGGAGAAAAATTCTTGTTATAACAAATAACAGAATATTCTTTAGGTCAGTAGTAATGTTTTTATTTGTTTTATTCAAGCCCAGCCATTCTGTTTGCAAAACCAACATTTTAATTGGGCAGTCATACCACTTCTGGGTCATGAGTTAATTTTTTCGTAGTGTGGACTTCTACAGCCAGTTGTAAAAGGCATTCTGGTGCCATGTTGAACAATGACAATACTTTAAGGTCTTTGTAATCTCTTGTTAGCAGGTTTTTCCCTGTCAGAGTTGGTTTGAATGCTGTTTTGACATGTAGAGAGCTTTAGTAAGGATCATGATGAAAATGCCATATTTTGCATATATTTTAAAAGGAATTCTGCACTGGCTCCCAAATTTATATTTGACTTGCCAAAAATAACTCCTCTAACATTACAGAAATCTTAGAGACTACATAATGACTTTTTTAAATGCCATATGTAGGTGGATGAAGATGAAGATTTTGAAGATCAGAATAAATCAAAGATAGGGAAAAAGAAAGCAGCTTATGCTGGGGGCTTAGTCTTGGAACCCAAAGTCGGTAAGATGTGGCAATTTTCTTTCTTCAATGAAGTTAGAGACAGGTAGGTTACATTAATACAGAGAGATTGCAGTGGGGACTCTGTGGATGTGGGAGTTTGGTGTTGTGGTTGTGAGGGGAATCTTGTTGCATAAACAAAATTCCCAACATTGATTGTGGAATTGCTTCTTTTGAGGGATTAGGACTGTACATTTATGTATAATTGTCTGATGGACACGTAAGTTTTCTTTCAGTTTCTCCTCTATGTGGGGAAAACTGTACAAGTGTCCTATAGTAACACAGAAGGTATCTGTTCAACTCTGGTGAGTTAATGGGGTTGGATCGTTCCACTTCTGACAGCTTCTGTAAAGGGCAGTGCTGCATCTCAGCAGCTGCTTCAAGGGATTTAGATCATGGAAATCTGGTACAATGTATTACTGTCACTTAAATATTAATTGTGGAGTTGTATGAAGTCCTCTGGGAGACTTGATTAATTATGACTTCTGTTTTAAACTCTGTTTTAGGTTTTTATGACAAGTTTATTTTGCTTCTCGACTTCAACAGCTTGTACCCATCAATTATTCAGGAGTTCAACATCTGCTTCACCACTGTGCAGAGACTGTCATCAGAAGCACAGAAAAGGGCAGAGGTTTGAGTCCTTTAACTTGTGGCTTAAATTACACTGTCTTAACTTCAGAGTGCTCTCTGTGAATCAGCTCCTTAAGAAACTGTTCTTTTTCACTGGGTTTTTTTCCTTTCACACATAAAAAGTGATTATTATTTAAAGATGTATATGTTAATTTGTGCGTTGGGACTTTTTACTTTTTTAATATTTTGTGTCTGTCACCTTCCTTTCTGTAATACTCTTAGAGAATCTTTATAAGTTCTCTTCCGTCTGTTCTTGGTATCCTCATGAAACAAGATTTTTACTGAGGCTCTGTGACCCTTTTCAGCCTCACATCCACCCTAGCAATTTCTGAGCCCTTCTACTGGTTTCATCCTAGCTTGACAGAGGCTTCCTGAAGTTAAGTTGCTATTTGTATATTTATGCAGATATACCTGATGGAGGTAGGCAAAAGTCTCATGCTTTCTACAGGAAAGAATATGATTATGAGCTCAAGCCTTATTAGACATCAGGAAAATCAAATGTGTGACTTGGGAGGGTGATGTGACTGTGTGAGCTGTGGCACCAGCTTCACAAAAGCTCTTGGTGTTTAAGCTGTGTTAAACACAACAAAAACCTCCTGAAGGTACAGTTGGATGTGCTGTTTTATAAACAGTTGTGTTGGCTCTGGCTTATCCATGGCTGGAGATTCTCATTTCCTCAGCTGTGCTGAAACACTTGTTGGTGGAGCTGTGTTGTAAACTGAAGCATTGAGCTGGTCAGGTCTAAAGGTTAAAGCAGAGGCTTTTATTTTTAACTGGTATCAGCTCACAGGTTGGAATTAGTTAGTCCTGTAGCAACTGAAATATGAACACAGTAGCAGAAATGAGGAGGCAAGTATGTGGAGTTCTGGCAGTAAGTTCCTTCAAGTTGTCTTTGGATTTTCCCTGCTTTCTGAAGTGTGCTTCAACCTGAAGCAGCTAATTTTGATTTCTCTCACTGTATGATGTTTAATCAGGCTTTGATGTAATTTCTTGTTACAGTTCTCCTCAGACTGCTTTACTAAACCTGCCCTCACCATGTCTGTACTGCCCTTTCTTTGCACATTTCTGTCACTTTCATTATGCTTGAAATACCTTTCCATTTTTGCTGTTTCTTCAGTCATGCTAAGAAGGTGTGTCCTTTCTGCTATGTTGTTTTGCTGTAATCAAGAGTTGCTTGGGGTGGAGTTTTTGTTCTACTTTTGTCAGTTGTATCATTCAAAGTATCAATTCCACAGAGCACGTGCTCCTTTTGACAGGTCTGAACACCAAAAATACTTACATGATGATAAAAAATGGATGGATTTTTCAGCACAGAAATAATTGCTGCATGTGTACTTTTCTTTATATTTTTGTATTTATCTATATATACCTAAGAGTGAGAATGTGTGTGTGTTACTTATTTATCTGTATTTATATATATGTGTGTATATCTATATGTATGTATATATATATGTATGTATGTATATAAATATATAACACACACTCTGATAAAAACCAAAAACCTTCCTGCTACTGGTCCATGCCTTCTTTGTGTTTCTCCAAGAGTGAAACAGACTTAAGCCCTGTCCCCCAGCAGGGGCAAAGTAGTACTGTTAAATACTGCAAAAAACCCTCTCATGCTTGCTCTAAACTGTGCTTTGGGTGCTCTGCAGGAATTGGCTCAAGCTGTAGAGTTTTGGGGTTTTTTTCCCACCAAGCTTTTCACTTAATGCATTAAAATCTAATCTCCAAGCAGTAAAATGATAAGCAGCAGTGATCATTTCACAGGTTGAAGAAGAAGAAGAAATTCCAGAGCTTCCAGACCCATCTCTGGAAATGGGAATTTTGCCTAAAGAAATCAGGAAACTGGTGGAGAGAAGACGCCAAGTTAAGCAGTTAATGAAACAGCCAGATTTAAATCCTGACCTCTATTTACAGGTGTGTTTTCTAGGACTCCGTTGATTTTTCCCCCTCTCCCCTTAAGTGCCCTGATCAGCCTTGTAGAATAGAGATGATTAGTAGTGAGCAGTGATTGTAATGTGCTTTATTTGTAGCCCATCACTGCTGCAGACTGTATAAAAAAGCTGTGAATGTAATTGTGAGCATTAAGTTCTGTTCCCTGATGGCTGTGGTTGGATCATTTTTCTGGTTGTGTTTCTTTTCAGTATGATATCAGACAGAAAGCTTTGAAACTCACTGCTAACAGCATGTATGGCTGCCTGGGATTTTCCTACAGCAGATTCTATGCCAAGCCTTTGGCTGCTTTGGTGACACATAAAGGGAGAGAGGTAAGTCATTAAACAGGTTGTACACACATGTAAAAAGGCTGAATTTAAGCCACCTGCTTTTTTTTCATTGAATACAAGAACAGTTTTGTTCTTGAACCTGCTTTTGATTTCAGTACTCTTAAGTTTATCTTTCTTATGAAACTGTTTGGTTTCAATGGGCCAGATTGTGGTGACAACAACAACAAAAAATCAAGGCTGCTTTCATTTTCAATTTCATGAATGAAATTCACTTAATTTTCCATGAATTTGTAGTTCTGTTTAATGGGCTAGTCTTTGATTTGGTGATATGCTTCAGCTTTGGATGAGCTTGCTTGTAGCCAGACTCTCCTGTGGCCTGATATGACTTCCTGAAACCCTAAAGTTTGTGATAGGCAAATTAATAATGGAGCCAATGGATTATGTATCAGGGCTTATTTTTGGAGACTCTTTGTTCCTTGAAGTTTCTCATTAGCCTCATATTTTATTGTAAGAGTTGCACTTGACTTTATAGGCCAGACTACTTTTGCTGTTGGTTAGGATGGTGGCTCAATACAGACCACATCAGTTTTGTCCCTGTGAGAAAAATAAGCTTTAATGATCCAAAACATACCACTGAGATACGTTCATTGTCTTAAAACATAATGATGTTTTGGTATTAGTTTCTTATAAAAGAGATTACTAAGCAGGAGTCTGCAAAGGTGCCAGGAACAGTTGTGTCAGGATGGCTGGTCAGCCTTTTGTTGATCAGGGAGGTGGGTGAAGTCTCATCCCTGCTGACAGGCTCATCCTCTCTGTGATGTGAGGGCACACCCACTTCACAGTTCCCAGCTCAATTGCATTGGGGTGTTTTATTTCTGGTAACACATCTTTGTTTTTAATTATCTTCCTATCTAAACAGTTCTCTAGAGAGAACTGCACATTTGTTGTCTTCCCAATTTATGTAAGCAGTTATGTTTAACCTTACACATCTGTTTAACTCAGAAGTAATTTCCCAGTTTGGTAACTGCAAATGTGCCATGCAGCCATGTGAATTCAGAAGTTAGTATTTCCTTTAATAAACTATTCTGCTTGTTGAAGTAAGATTCAACCTCATGTTGTCTATGAGGTTGGCATGCAAAGCAGCTTTTAAAAGTGACAAATTCTACTTTTTTCTTTGAATTTTTTGGTAATGATCTCCATGTGTGATATGGACCACCTGCCACAAACCTGCTATTCTATGGATACTTAAGCTTTTGGCCTCTGTTTAGATCCTTGTTGTTTGCACAGGGACACAGGGAGTTTATTCAGATTTGTCTGTAATGTATCAGCCATGAGATAACTGTGTGAAATTCTGGTGTTCCTGCTTTATGTTCCAGAGTAATGGTGAAATGGGGAAATCTTAAACAGGTGCTACAGAATGTGCTAGGAAGTAATTAGAGATGGTTTCTCTTACATAGTTGATCTTTGGTTGAAAAAGATTTCTTATCTCTTAAACTCTGGTGGTGCTGGACCCATGCTGGCTTCTGCCAAGCCTTTGCACACATTTGAGTTTTTGCGACAGGAGATGACATGAGGACCCCTTAGTTTTCTGGTTTTAATGTGTTTTTTTTGTTTGTTTGTTTGTTTGTTTGTTTGTTTGAAGTTGAAATATCTGATCTGGAAAAGCATTACTGTAAATTTTTATATTAGTCTTTCTATTCATAGGTTTCCTCTTACCACTCAGTTCTAATATAAAAGAAGTAAATGTTAAGTATCTGGAGGTTTGGGTTCTCTGTGAGAAAAGGTTAATTAAAAAGTAACTGTTATGGAAAATTCATGGTCTAAATTTAAATAGCCTTTTCTGATCTGCAATTAATACCTTTTTTTATACTGTTGTCAAGGGCACCTGAGTAAATGCAGGTAGGCTTGTAGAAGTCTAAGTGGGAAAAATATTGTGTGGGATGAAAACTGAACTTAATATTTGCACTAACACAATTACAGTTCAATCATGAGTCTTAGCAGAATAATTGAAAGTGGGAAATATGTATTTCATGTTGAAGTTGTTAAAGCTCATCCTAGCATCAAGTTTTAATGTAGGTGAGAATGAGTTTTGATGAGTCCTGTAAATGGATGCTTTTCAGCTGTGTGACTGACAACCTTTCCACTGAAGCTGTGGGAAGATTCAAGCACTTGATGCCAAGTGCTGAGTACCACCTCTCCTGGACTCTTGACTTTTCTTGGTGGTTTGGAGATGCTGGTGCAGTAAAAGCAGTGGAGCTGCCATGGGGTTCCTTATGGTGACTAAAAATACTTGTAATTGCACATTGCTGTTATAAAAACTTGTGTGACTATATTAGTGAACTTCTGAACTATATTAGTAGAACTTGGCATGTTCACTTAATTTTGATGGTAGAAGTATTAAATAGGGTGTGGAAAAGTAATTTTTAAAAAGCCAGATCATAGAAGTAGATGATCCTTGGGGTCCCTTCCAACCCTAACCATTCTATGATTCTGTGACAGTGTAATCCATAAAAGCTCAGTTCTCTTCGGTCAGCTGTAGAGAGATACGGGCCAGTGCTTGATTTTTATTTTCCTTCAGGGAGGGAATAGAAATGTAACAAAGCCTTGCATCCCCGGCCAGGGGCAGGCTGGGTCCCGCCGAGTTTGTCCTGGCTGTGTCCAGGGAGCGCCTTGGAGGGACGGTGCGATAGCGGCGGGCGGGGTTCGCTAGATGGCGATAGAGACCTGGAGATCCTTCAGCAATTAACGCTCATTTTTGTCAGTGTTCAAACCTTGATTATCGGCTTTTCCGAGCGGCTCTTCCTTGTTTTTCATTTGTGGGTAATCTTTAACAGGGACATATCAGTGTGAGCTTGTCAGAATTTAGGTGTCACAGGCAGACTGCTAAGTTCTGGCGTGTTTTGGAAGAAAAAAACTGCAAAAATTTGCAGTGGAAGTGAGTTAAAACTGTAGCTCAGATCTGTTTGACTGTTTTGGCAAATGTAACTATTTTTCTTTTTTGACTGTGAGAAATGCCTCAGCATTTCTCAGTTCAGCAAAATTAAAAAAAATTAAAATTCTACATTTGCAAGCCTTTGATCAGGAATTAGTTAGAGGGATTCCTGGACTTTCCCCTCCACCTCCCATGTTACTAAACCTTTGCCTGGACATTACTCTTGTTGTAACTATAGCAGTTGCTCGCATGGAAAAGTAATAGGAAAATATTTCATATATTTTTAGCTGTCCTTTAATGTAATTTAACAACTGGAAACAAGATGAGTCGGAGCTGTGCAGGCAGCCAGCTCTGCACCAGAGGCACTGTGGGGTCATGCCGTTCCAGCCTCTCTAAAGGACAAGCCTTTTGATGAAGTGTCAGTTGTCTGGTTTCCTAAATGCAGGATGCCGTTTGCTGCAGGGTTCTACAGAACAGCAAAGTTGTTGAGAGAATTTCACTGTAGACAGCTTGCTTGCTAATGGCTTTCACTCAGTGCTGAGGCCTTTTCCAGGTACTTGCTTTTTTTTCTGTGTTGTTTTTTGCTGTTGCATATTTTTGCCCAAGCAGACTTGCCTTTGGAAGGAAAACAACACATTTGCTGTTTTCAGCAGTGCTGACAGGTAGACCTGGTGTTCAAATATGCGAAATAAAAGGGGGAAAGAGGCAATTGGGTTAATTCCAACTTTCTCATTCAGATCCTTTAGATACATTCTCAATTAATAATTAGTTTAAGGCCCTGGCAGTCAAAAGGAAAGAATAAAAGCATGTTATTGCTGCAGTCTGGGAGAAGAATGGATGAGGGAGGAGAAAAATGAAGTGGAGAAAGATGAGCTCATTTAAAAAAAATTAAGGGTAGGTAAGCAGGTTAATGGCCGTCTACTGTAATTATGATCTGTAAAGAAATCCAGGCATTTCTTTTTTTTCTCAAGTCTTGTTCATCCAGGGAAAATGATCATCAGCTGCTTTCTCTTGATTGCACCTAAAGCATTGGTTATACAGTCTGCAAGGGTTGTCATGTGAATGGGCAATTGACAGACTCCTGGTTTCTTCCATGTTGTACTGTGGGAGAAGGAGAATTGCTAAAAGAGGGAAAGGAGCCTCCTCTTGTCTTGTTCTAAGCATGCCATCCATATTTAAACAGGGAATGCAACATCGACGTAACAATTTTGGATGACATGGAACTTGATGGCAAAAGGCGAGGCAAAGAGTTTCTAATTGCTTTTAAATAGGAGAATGGCAACCCAAAATCTTGGGAGGAATAATGCTAAATTGCTGCATTGTCCCAAAATGGGAACTGTTGGGGTTAAATAATTTGCCACTGTTGTTAAATTTATCACTGTGTGTGCAACTGTGAGCCTGTGAAAAAGCTATGTTTGTTACTCTGCATGCTGATACCCAAAACGAGTTAGAGTAGACAAGGAGAGGCTGCATACAGTCTGGAACTGTGAATTGGGTACCAAGGAGTAGAAAAATTATGGATAATCTTTACATTTGTTGAAATATTATTGGCAGTGAAGTGCAGGAGATGACATCTGGTCTAATACAGAATTTAGCATCTCAAAGGAGAGGAAACGAAACATTTCAATTAAGAAGAATGGCCAGAATATTTTGGGTGAGGAGGCAGTTAGTGAGAAGGGAAAAAATATATGTATTTCTTATTTTATTTTGGATGGCATGTTGGTATTTTTTTCCCCTTTGGACAGAAAGGTTTTATTTAATGGGTATTACCAAGAAATGTTTAGGAAGATTGATCAGATTCAGATTGATTGTACAGTAAGTCAGATGAATAGAGAGACCTTTTTTCTTTTTTTACTGCTTATTTTAAGATTGTGCTATTGCAAGAGGTGTGGTGCCTCTCACTTCCTGACTGCTGATTCCTGTGAATGGGTTAGAGCAATTGCATGGCCCCATGGTGAGTTGGATCAGCCTGGTGATCCGAGTTGAAAACTAACTCCAGAGGAAAACCAAATTGATTTCAGTTGGATCAATGGCTCAGTGACTCACTGTGTGCTCTGAGAGCTGGAGGAAAGGAGGAGGCTGGGAAGTGGGGGCAGGCTCAGTGTGAGATGTAAGGGGTCAGGCATGACCAGCCATTTTTCAGCTCATATCTGACTGTGAAACTGTGGGCTTACAGTTAAAATGATCACACGTGGAGGCTTTCTTTAGTTGTTGTTGTCTTTCTTTTGTACTTTTGATTTTTTTTCTTATGGTTTCCTATCTTGTATTTTTTTTCCATCCTGCCAAAAGACACAGATTTTTCCATGTGTCATATCTGAACCTGGCTGACCAGGTAACAAGAAGATTTCCTCACACAGAACTGTGGTAAAACTGAGCACCAGAGGGAAGAACAAGGTCTCTAGAACATTCTCTGGATCTGAGCTGTAACAGAATGTCCCCTTTTAGAAGCTGCATGTGTTGGGTAGAGAGCTGGCACCTCAAGATTAGGGGAGGTAGGAATTTCTTACCTTATCCAGTGGTAACAGGAAAGACTCTCAGGTGTTCAGTAAAGTATTGGGGAATGCACTTGAATCCTGCACCCTCCAGAGTCTGCCATGCTTCAGAATTACTAAAGAAATTCTTTCAACTTGTCTAGAATATTGTGGGGATTAACAGAGATCCTTCATGGCTCTCTTGTAGAGATGCCTTACTAAAAGGGAGACACAGGAGCACAGGTGCTTCACCATGAAGGTTGAGAGCTTGAGCAGCATCACACCACCGCTGCTAAACTGCCTTGGGTCTGTCTTCAAACACATTTGTTTTCCAAACCCCCCTGTTAAGGTCAGAAGAATAAAAATGCTAACTGATGTTTTTCTCCAGCCTGTATATTTGATAGCACCACACGTCTGCATTATGCATTTTCTTAGTTCACGAGTAGCTTGCCCAAAAATCCTTGGGGTTTTGAGACTTCTGCAGAAGTTGTTCTTTAGCATCTTATTACCTCACTTATTTGCATCATGCATTTATCTTAAATTGAATGTTGGCTTGTTCTAGAAACCCTGTGCTTGGAGATCTAGGTGGCAATGAAGTTTTCAAAATAAAAGATACTTCAAACATGAGTTAAAAATAATTTTCATTTTCAAGCACTATTCCTAAGAGGATAAAAAAACAGTCTAACTGAAGTGTCTGTCTCCCACAAGACTTAAATAAATATTCATACTGTCCTTCAAAGATATGACATCTTGATCTCATTACCAAAAATGTTCATATATATATTTCCTGGGAATCTTGCCCACTGTGGAATAGCTGACTTTTTTCACCACAAATTCTATTAGAAGCTTTTAGTTCCATCCACAGTGAAATTATCTGTTCTTTTTCCTCTTGGATAAATACTCATTTGAGCCTACTAGGTCTGTTCTTTTCAGGTACTAGTTTCAGGATGGTGATGATCCTACTTTGATATATAGGAAGAGGCTGAAAGCTGAGTTCCTTCATTCTGGATAAAATTGTTGAGGATGGAATTAACTGTGATCTTCAACAACTTGCCTAAAGGGGGATGTCTAGAAGAAGCCAGACTCTTCCCAGAGATGCAGAGCCTTGCACCAGGCAGGTCTAGCCCGGTCTGGGGCCAGAGGTTGGGTTAAATGATGTCCAGAGATCCCTTCAAACCAAAGTAACTTTATAACCATCAGTTTAGGAGTTCCTGTAATTCTCATTGAGATTTATTACCAAGGTCAGCAAGGTCCAACAGATGAAACTCATCATTTAAAGGGAAGAAAACTGGAAGAATGAAGATATGTCAGCAGTGATACTTGTTCTTACCAGGCTGTTTTGGTTTCAGGGCTAAAAAGATAGTGTTTGAGTACTTCAAATGCAAGTTTTGCTGTATAGATTAGGTGGTGTGGTGTCTTGTATGTTATGTCCTTTCACTTGGCCTGTGCCAGGATTCATTGGCTTAATTTAGAAGATAAGCATGAACAGCTTATGCTATTTTCAGCACTGAAATAAACTTATGGGACAGATGAAAGAGTTTAAGACCTTTATTTATCTGTGAAAGATGGACTATATCTACTGCTGCAGGTACAATACTTTGTAAGGATATAGGAGATCTTGGTGGGCAGCATCAGGAATTCTGGTTGGAACAAGGGACTCTGGAGAAGTAGGTGTGGTTTAACAATCTGGGGCATACCTGATCTCCTAACATTGGCAAGGATGGTTGTAAGTCAGGCATGCAGCCTAAGGTAATTTGTTCTGACTCCCTTTGTCAAAGCTGGATGAAATAAATCCCCCAAATTTTAGAGCTTGATCAGTGATTGAGAGAGGCCAGCATTATGCTTACTCTGTTGGCTTTCCTTCCAGCAGTTATACATGATGTAATGCAGGAGATGTTTGGGTTGTGTTGTCTTTAGCTTCAGACTATGCCTTTTATCAAATACAGGTAAGGTTTCAGAGAGGAGGATTAAATTATATATGTTGATATCTGCTTTGCAATTTGATACTTGTTTTTGCTAATTTGAACCGCTAGGAATATTTGTTCCTTAAAATCCTATTTCAACACCTGGATTAGTAAAAAAAAAAAAAAAAAAAATTAAAATACCCATTTCCCTTTACCTTTCCTGTTAATCCTTTTTTGTTTTCATATGTTTTAACTGGCAGCCTTTAGAAAGAGCAAGAGCTTATCAAGCCGTGCTCATCAAAAATATGGAATGATGGGACATCATTTGATGCATTTATTGCAGGGTTTAGTACCTGACACTCATTTCTCTGTGAGCTTGTGCTAGTCTTGGTAGTTACATGAGACTTGTAAAATTTGGATTCTGATGATTGATAAGCTGTGGTTTAAAAACAAAAAAAAAAAAAAAGGCAAAAAGCGTTAATGCTTTCTTTCCAATAATTTGCCTATTTCATGAAACAGAGCAGAAATTCCCATGTTTGAACTATTGGAAATTACCAGAAAAGTAGGACAGTGTAATAATCTGCTTTAATGAAGTTCAGGGTCATATTTCCTGAAATGACTGGGTAAGCATAGAGGAGAGCTTGAGGTACAAACTCTTTTTTTTTTTTTTTAAATCCAAGGAAAGTGAAACTGCAGAACAGTTGCCAGGAAGAAGGGTGGCCATTCTAAAGTAAGGGCTCTGTACTTGGGCTGCTTTGCCCTTCTGACTTGTTCTGTGTGCACTGCTGTTTTATTAGGCAATAATAATTTACCACACTTTGCGCACTAAAATTTCTTTCCTGTATTCTGTGATTTCAGTGCAAAAAAGTTTCCAGTGTGAACTTCAGGTTTCTTCCTTGATGCTTTTAATTTTTTCCAGAATATTAAACTCTCGCAAGCTTTCTGCTGGAATTTGGAATTAGTAGGTGGAAGATTGGCATAAAAGCTTAGTAATGTCTTAGTCCTGTGCTGGAGTGCATGCAGCCTTCTGGTTCATTTTGTCCTGGTTGGAATTTTACTTGTTGAATCTAGAACTTCCCTTTGATTTTTGGACAAACCAGATTTAAGTCAATGACAGCTGATGTTTTGGTTTTCATGTGACTGCCTTCATTTCTTCCATTTCCTCCTCATTTCCCTCAGAACTCACCATCATCTTTGAACTTAGGTAAATACCATTTTTGTATTTGCTCAGAAATCTTTTGGTTTCTTAAAATTGTAATTGCACCTCTGCCTTGATGTTTAATATGTATGGTACCTGGGCTTTTTGCTTCAATGCATAGCTTCATATTTTTCAACTTCGAGTTAGAAGTAGTTCATCCTGGGGATAAAGGAAAATCAATAAGAAGCCTGTACTTAGACTGAGAACCCCTGCAGAAAGCTTTGATTAGAGAAAAGCTTCAGATCTGACTCTTGCACACAATTGTCCATCAGGTCACCAGTCATTTTTATATGTACAACTGTGCCACAGATGGTAGGGATGGAAAAGGTCTGTTCCATCATCTGTTAGCAAAGTGTGTGTATAGTCACTTCAGCACACACACACCTCTTGGTGATTTTTGTTGTCGTTGTTGAAGGCTGTTGTCCTTCAAGAAGTCACTACTAATTTTAATTTTGCAGTGTTTTGATCTGACTGCTTTTTGTGATCACTAATTTTTAATAGACATGGAAGATGAGCCTGCCTTCAGTAAAATGTGTTAATTGACAGGTGTCCCAAAGTTCTGCATTCTTGGCAGTGGTCCAGGATGACAGAGCAGTTATGACTTAGAAACTGCTATTCCTTCCTGGTGAAAGGATTGGAGGAAATCTGTGGAGTTATTAACTACTAGTCTCTTTTAACAGATTGTGAGAAGATCATTACAGCATCTAATTAGTTGAGATTAGGTCCTTTATGCAGAATGTTTGGGTTTTTTTAAATTCCTTTACAGGCTGTCTTATGACTTGCACTATTAGGGGTTTTTTTTCTCTTCTCCTCAGTGTTCTGGATGGTTACTCTGAGGATTTGAGTAAGGGATCGTGTTCCTATCTCTGTGTGGTGTAATTAGCACAGCTATTTAAATGTTATCTGGAACCCATTTACCAGATCTGTCAATTGCTGCTTAGTTCAGTGGAAATGCTTTTATGTAAATCACAGAACAATACTTCTGACTTGTAACAAGATTGGGCTGAATTTGGGGAACTGAAACACTTCATCCTGGAATAAATGACTTGCTGAATCAAGGGTAGATTATGAAAGCTGCCACTTTTAAAAAGTGTATTATGCTAACATATGTATATGTATAAATTGAATTAGCTATGATACTCCTACAGTGAGAAACTTCCCACTGATTCTAAAAAAAAAATAAGGAAAAGCTGACACACATGAAATTTTCCTCCCAATTTGCATGCTAGCTCTTCAGCTGATCTTAGAATATTTGGAATTGAGGCCTGATGGGGTACAGGGCAGATGCTTTCCTTCTACTTTCTCATAATTTCTTAATGAAAGTAGTTCCTTCTGTGGCCCAGATCTAGTTGCATTTTATAGGGATCTAGTGGCATTTATAATTACTTGATTACTCTTAGGCTTCTGTTGAAGATAACCACATTTTTTAAAATTTCATTCAAATAAAAATGACCTTCCCTTCCCTCCCACCCTCCTTCAGTGTGCTGGCCTTTTGCCATCCCATATTTTGGAGGTAGATTTTGAACTTGAGGAAAATAATTATGGAAATTTCTCATCTTTCATATATGAGCACTCATGTAGTTCTGGGTTTTCTTCAGAAGGATGGGTGTCTGACATGGTGACCAAGGAAAGATTAATTAACTGTGGCTTTTGTTTGTCTGTCTCAGTTTTCAGCCTGGACTGTAAGCTTGTGTCACTTTGCTCTGTTATAAATACTGTGTTAAATTACAGCAATTTTTTTAAGAAACTGTTTGATTTTTTGCCAGGGATTCCTGAGCCATTTAGTAAGAGTTTGAGGGATCCTATTCCTTCTCTGAAAATCAGTGCCAATTTTGGACTGTGCAGCTGTCCCAATTTCCTTTTTATTAGTTTTCACTCTAGGAATAAATTTTTGTTGTCTGTTGTTTATTCTATTAGCATATTTAAAGTCAGCTATTTCCTTCCTCTGCATAGCTCTTGCTTTACTTTTCTCCCCTTTAGATTTTTTTTTTCTTAACATGGAATAAAGAGATGGATCTTGCAGAGGAGATCTGATGGTAAAGCAGTCTGAAGTGGCATTTATGTGCCTATTCCAGCAATGATCCTTCTGTTATTCCATACAGTACTGCATAGCTTTTGGCTCAGCTGGCCTGCATAATGGGGGATAGCCTCCCTGCTAAGCCAAGCAGCTCCTCTGTGCTTTGAAGGGCATGTCAGGCATGTGTGGCAGTAGATTATCACAATTATCAAGTATCAGTTCTGACTTAGGATTTGTCCCTGGCCTTTTCCATCTTAACTTGAGGAAAGTCTGTTCTGTGACTGTCTGTCAGCCCTTCTCTCTCAGAAGAGCTGTGCTTAATAGTTTATTAATAGTTTATGTTGTACATAGACCATCACAGACTTGCTATATAGCTCTTGAGCATAAAGGGGTATTTTGCAGTTTTATGTAAACAAGATGCTCCTTTCATCATTTAATCTCTTTTGGACAGTGTTGGAAGCAGACATTGTCAGTGGGTTTGTTATGGCTCAATAAGTGTTTCTTAGCTTTAAAAAAAACCCCAACCAACTTTTTGAATGCTTTGCATAATATAGAGTTCTTGGTTTTTGTCTTTAATTTTTGGCATTTGTGTCATGGCCAGTAGTTGTTTTAGGACTACAGTTATCCACCATAAAGAGAGCAGCTAAACTTGTTCCCTGGAAGGAAGACTTGATGCCTCTGAGGTTCTGAGCTGTTACAATGGATGTTGGGAGAGGGGGAGTTTGGGAAAACCTGGGCCAATATGCATACACATAATGAAAAACCTCTTTTACATGTTTTGCTTTTAACTGCTTTTGAAATGAAATGGGTGTAGGTCCTTAAATATTAACTGGCTGTCCTTAGTGTTCAGAAAAAAAAAAGCAGCATGAGCTGCTGATAGATTTTCTTATATGGCAAGTAGTTGGTTTTCTTTTTGTTGCTTTATTTTTGTTTTCCTTTTTCCTGTTTTCTGTGGTTTTTTTTCCCAAACCAGTAATTGAATGTGCTTCTTGGTGTGTGCTTGCTTGGGAATAGGGATTGAACAAAGCAAGATGTGGAATTATTGATGGGATAGCTCAAAAAGAGATTAATTGTCCAAAACTGCTAGCAGCTCCTCTGATAATTGCAGTGCCTTGACGTTAATTTGTGAACGTGAAAACATGAAAGTTACTTTTACCTCAGTGCTTAGTTCAGTCAGTGTGTCAAGAAGTTAAATGTCAAGAATAAAATGATCTAGACAAGATAGCTATGAGTCTTCAAGTCACAAAAATAACCTGGAAACATTGGATGCTCAGAACTGATGAAGAGAAATATTGCATCACACTAAAGGACAAGCAACTTTGTCATTCTATTCATTGAGTCCAAAAGTGTGCAAGAGTTCAAAAAAGATTGGATAATTTTAGTCCTTTTCTGTACATACAACTAAAATAGAAAAATTTATTGAACTCTCTAAGCCAATCTTGAGAGTCAATGTCAGAATTTAAGCAAATTTTTGCTCACTGGGAGCTGAGAAGGGAGCTTCTCCTGGGGAAGAGGGCTTCAGATGCTTTGCTGGGCTGTGCCTGATACTGGACTTTCTGGGAAAGAAATGTAAATGGGTTACACATGATGTCTGCACGTTAGGGTGACAATCACTGTCTCACTAGGTTTGGGTTTTGACTTTGTGTTTGGGGTTTTTTTCTTTATTATTTTTTCTACAGAAGAGAGCAGCTGGGTAAGATCTGTGGGAGTTGTGCTTCCAACTCTGCTCCTTTTTTGCTGATGCCTTGTGTTGAACTTTTCCTGGAGGATGAAATGTCTCTTGGCACATTTGTTGCCATCTGCTGTTTGTCTCTGTTGATAAGGCTTAGTTAGCACTTTTCCTAGGAAAGTGCATGACATAGTTTCAAAAACTGCTCCATTTACCTGTTGCTGTGGGACTAGGCACATGTTTTCCAGCTGGTACAGTTTCAGATGACTAACATGAAAAATGATAATTGAAGCCACAAGCCTATTACGTAGTAAGCTTTAATTAGTTAAACTGCTTCGTATTAGTTTACCGTTGGTGCTAATGCTCTTGAAATTAATTGGCACTAAAGGGGGTTCAAAGTTTATATGCAATCATTGCTGCTATAATGTGCTATATTACTAGGTAACTTGGCTTATTAGGTGATTTTGTTCTCAATTATTGCTGCAAGTCAACAAGGACAGAGTAATTATCTCACGAACAATAGCCTTGCTCCCAAGACAGATGCGAGCAGACCCTTCCCGTGGAGTTCTGCAGTGTTCTAGCAAATAGGCAGGGGAAGGAGCTCTGCATATGTCACCCAGCAGCAGATGGGGAAGATATTTAGAAAGTAGGATAGCACACTTTCAGATCTTCTGTTATGCTAATAAAGTTTTTGTGTGAGAACACAGCAATGTCAGTCTATCAATGACATCAACCCCTGGCATGTGCAGGCCATCAAAGCAAACACAGAATGCCTTTGTATGCATAGCTGGACAGTGTAAGCCAGTTGCTACTGGAGTGAAGGTCATCTCTCATTTTCCTAGAATAGACTGAATACCTAGCATACACATTGATTAAACTTCTCTTCTTTTGAACACAGGTTGTGTTTTTGTTAAAATGGGAAATTTAAAGTAATGGGAATTTCTGGACCCCATAGGAGTTTCACTTTTCAGTTGTTAATGCAATGTGTGCTACTGGTGTAGTATAATATGGCTTATATCAGCCTACAAGCATCTCATAGAAGAAATAATAAATTGAGTGGATTAATATTACCTAGTAAGTATAACACATTATTAATTAATAACTATTTAGTTCCTGTGCACAAATTTAAAGTGGTAGAGTTCATATCAGAAATTAATTACAAATGCAGATGACTTTCCTGAGTGGAAAAAGGAAAAATTACAATGGTGAAACTGTGGAATAGTGTGACTGAGCAGTGCAAATGTGCATCTCTTGTTGGTTACTCTCAAAAATGCCTTCAGGAGAAGGTTCATTGAATCTTCAGATTTTAAGTATCTCAATCTGAGTTCTGATACTATTCTAAGCCTCTCTTTACAGCCAGCATGTAAATCTTTATTTAGGGCCATCTTTCAGCAACTGCACACAGCAGGTCAGGTATTTATTCCTTCCCAGGAAACTGCTGTTTCCAGAAATAAAAAAGGGTAACCACTACATCTCCCTAATTTTCTCTGTCACTTATTTACTTAGAGATTGAGAAGTTTTGCAGGAGCATATTTGTGAATGGACATGCCTTGTGTGAATTTTAAAGATGAAAGGTGTTTCAAGTGATAAAGGTGGATAATTACTTTGAATGGTAGGCTGCTGGAAATATCTGTGGAATTTTACAGTGAGTGATTCTTTGTAGCTGCAGTGATTTTTGCCCTCTTTGAGCAGTATCAGTTTACGAGTCAGAATCTTGCGTATGTGGAGATATTACAATGACTTTAAACACTGATGCACACAGGATCAGTTTGGTAGGAATAGTCCTGGAGATAGGAATTCATTTTGGGTATTTTAAGCTAAGGTATTAAACCTACTTTTTAGGATTTTTTTGTTGTTGTTATTCTTCTATTCTTTAGTATTTACAATTATGACATTTAGTTATCTCTTTTAGGAGGTTGTAGATCCCCAGAATAAAAAAGACAAAGAATGCATAAAAAACAATCCTTGTGACTTTCATAAAATTATTACTCTTCAGGCAAGGGGTTACAAGTGTGGAAGTACAGGGCACTGCTGCTCCATTTATGTGCAACCTGTGAAGATACAGAGAAACCTAAGTGGCTGTTTTGTTTGTTTCACTTTTTTTCTGTAAGGAAGGAAAAAAAGAATACTTTGTTAAATCATTGCACTGTAGATGTGATGATTTTAAAGGTATCTCTTAAGTGTGCCTATTTGAGAATGTAGAGGGCTCCTCAGGTGTGGATTCATTTTGATATTTTAGCCTTGAAACCAAGTTTCTGTGTTTGAATCTACTAAAACTGTTGGTGTCATATGTCTAATAACCCTGAATCTGCTTGAATAATGATGATAAAGCCTCCTACTTAGTCTGTCTACCTCAAGGGAATAACTGAGCAGCCATCGTGACATTATTGCTCTGAGCCAACAAAATACATTTTTCCCCAGGAGTTTGCTTTGAAGCACGGATTATTTTAAGGCAGTAGTGAGAAGTGCCCTGAAATGAGGCTCAATGAGGAACAAGTATCTATCTCAAATTGTCTGTCATGGCCAGTGAAGTAGAATAAAAACAAAACAAAAACCAAGATAACCCAACTTCACCTTACTTAAAAGATAGCAAGATATCCATCGTTATGAGTAGGATTATGTGATGTATGTTTCAGGGGGCTGGGCTGCATTTCTTAGTAGATCATTCTGCCATGCAGCAGTCTACAGGCTGTTTCAGTTTTGCTCCATAAAGTCTTGAAGCAGTTGTGTTTTTTGGGGCTTCCTGCTGTGACAGAGACCATTGCTAATCACAGGAACCAAGAACCAAAATGTTGCAGATGTCTGATGTCCCAAACATGTGTGAATCAATTTGGAATCTCTAATGCATCTCTTCATTCTCTTTCCTCCTCACTGTGGTACAAATTCTCTTGTATAATCAGTTTCTTGTGTTCGTTGGTGCAGATTCAGAGTTGGCAGCATAAATGAGCCATGTTTCAGTTCTTCTTAGCTGCATCGTGGAGGAATTGCATGGAGGTGGTGGTGGATTTCCCATAATTTGTGTTAAATCAAGGTCCCATGCTTTGCTTCTAAAAATTATGCTGTCACTCAACCTGAAGTTACAAGCTTGAAGTAGACTCTATTTAGTTAAATTTTATGACCCATGTGTGATTGAGGAAGGCCAATAAGGAATCACTGCAGTCTGCTGCCACCCTGAAATATTGTCATTTATGTGACATGTTTTGGATAAAATTTTAATGAAATGGATGCCTTTCATAAAGGCAACTCTATGCAGTTTTAACAAGTCATGTGTGGTTGGCAAGAGAGGAGCTGTGTATTACTCATTTGGCATGGCATAAAAATATTTGTACTTAAAAATTAGTATTCAGTAATTAATTTGGACCTTTTATTATTTACCTCATTTTATGCAGGGTTTTGTTTTGTTCATGTACTAAATGTTTATGAAAAATTTCAGGTAGTTCTACCCATGCATGCATGATCTGATATCTTGAGTTTGCTTTGCTGTAGTGTACATCTGTGTAAAGCATTTGCAAGGAAAAAGTGATATTTCCCTTGTCTTAGCTCAGTCTTGAAGTGTTTACTGTTTATTTTACTGTTATAACTCTGATCATCAGTTTGTCTCTTTCCTCAGATCATACTTGTGCTTAGGAGGGATGGAATTACCTGTTCTATAATTCACCTCTCAATATGCTAATAAATTTTGTGTGCTTTTATGTTTTCTGGTTTCTGGATAGTACCTTTTACCATGAATTTTTATGGGATTAAATAAAAATTTTAAACAGAAAAATTCCTGATGTAGTGAACCAGAAGTACCTTCAAATGAGTAATTCCTGCAGCTTTTAGTATTTTAATGCTTACTGCAAGATGCAGGTTTTAAGGCTCTTGAGTGAAATAGGAGGTTGGGACCAGAAGGGAGGTTGGACTGCGGCCTGTTCAGATGAACTTTCTGGTACTAGCTGGGGAACATTTTTGAAGTGTACATTGGAGACTTGAGGGCTTTTGCTGTTGGAGTAGTCCAAGTTTTTTTGGATAGCAGATATGCCCTTGTGAAGAAGGGGACCCTTGTAACCCTGGTGGCTCAGTGCTGTGCCATGACTGAAGACTGTGTTAACACTAATGCAGCTACTGTGGGCATTTCCTGATGTGCAACAAAGCATTGTTTATCCCAGTACCTGAGCCCACAAGAAGGTCCCAGGTAGTTAGAAACTAAGAGTGAGTGGATTGTACCAGGCCTGAGTGCCTGGCCATAGCTCAGAAAAGAAGAAAACAAAGGGCCTTCTTAGCCCAAGTGTCACATAGTTAATATTTAGAAAACGAGTAGTTCTAATTTTATTTGTTTTCCTCTTTCCTCTTCCCTGCTTTTCTTTTACCTTAACATACCAAGAAGTAACTCTTGAAGAGGTGCAGCATTGACTCGTATGTATAAGCATATTGTTATAGGGTAATTTAGTCAGGCCTCTGTAGTATATGGGATTCTGGATGCTGTATGACACTTGGGGTTGGATGATAAATGATCTTGAAGATCCCTTCCAACCCAAGCCATTCTTTGACTCTTTAGGGTAGGAATTTTTTTGGTGGAGGAAAGAACTTTGGAGCAGGGATTTT
This sequence comes from Ammospiza nelsoni, assembly GCF_027579445.1. Classification (NCBI taxonomy): domain Eukaryota; kingdom Metazoa; phylum Chordata; class Aves; order Passeriformes; family Passerellidae; genus Ammospiza; species Ammospiza nelsoni. Next base: position 106,489,058 of record NC_080634.1, read on the forward strand.
CTGCCCAGACTCTGGCTTGTGTTCTGGCTAGACCAAATGGAAGGGCCTATTTCTATGGGGGGAGCGAGCACCTGCTTTTCCCTGGAGGGAGAAAGGGAAGGGATGTTGTTCTGGGTCTGTCAGGACACTCTGGCCATGCGTAGTGATCGACATGTTCTGTGCCAGTGCTCCATTTATTCTTTCCTGCACTGCACTTCCAGCCCACCTGAGCAGTTTGCTGGCAGCTCCCCAATGCACACACTGCTTGTGGTTTGCTGCTGCAGGAGCTGAGGTGACTTGCACCATTACATGGAAGATTAAGTAGCGTCTTCCTTCAGTGTATTTCTCTGTGGGCAGTTTTTTGTTACATCCCCAAGTACTTTCACCATCCATCCGTGTGTAGACGTTTGAGCTGTCTGTTACCACTTGGCCTGTTCTTTTGGAGGTGTGATTTCCTGGCTTTCTCCTTGCTCTACTCCAGACAGGCTGGAGTGTCCTTGAACCTGCCCTCCCCTTTCTGAAATGAAGAATGAGAAGCCTTTGGGCAGCTTAAGTGTCGGCCATGTCGCAGCTGACAGAAACTGATCTGGTGCTTGGCCCCGCTGCAACCGGGGCTGCCAGTGGCATGTGCTGGGCTCTGCAAGCCCTGCCAGGGCCAGGGGGTCGTGCTCAGGGCCCCCTGTGCCCCCTGCAAGGTGCAGCCTGGCCGTAGATGTGGTCAGAAATCGCCGTCTGCCCCAAAATGTTGCGGCTGTTTGCCACAGCTGCCCATCCTGTCAAAGCAGTGACTGCTCTCGGGGTTAAAGGTTGGTGAAAACTGTTGCTAACTTGAGATGATTGATGTTGGAAGACTAATTAGGGAGCAGGGGCAATTAATTTGATCACTTGTACTGGTTTCTCTTACGGGTTTTGAAAGACTTTGCTGAGCTTCTTTCATCCGCTTCTTTTTAATTGAAGGAGGGATGTGTTTCTAGTGGACTGCTTCCAAGAGGAAAGACAAGGTAAATTCATAAGCACTGCTTGAATTTACTTGTGTGATTATCCAGAGGCTGGCAGGGAGGTTCCTGTTTTGCTTAGAGAGGGAAATGTCAGACACTCTGGAGAAATTTTTGTATGAAATACTTAGTGACATAGCTGGGATCTCATTGACCATGCTCTGCCACAGGAGGTGTTCTCTGTAGCTGGGGAGGTTAAGGGGAGTGTTAAAAGGGTATTCTGGTAACATTACTTTGGCTTATTTGATTGCTGATGACAAGACAATGTGTTTCCACTTTGGGCCATGCTGCTAAAGTGTAATATAATTATTTGTATTAGACACCAGCCACCTGTTAATATCGTTCTTCTAAAGGTCATTGTGTGGTGCCTTGCTGTCTGAAATTAACGGCCCTGTATCAGGTTTGTTGGTCACTCTTTTGTGTGACACAGGACAAGTGTTTGTGGGGAAAGAATGTGAACCTGATACCCTGATGGCCAAGGGAGAGGAGAGGACCAGGGACACGCTCTGCTGCTGCTATTGTCGTGCCACCAGGCCAGGGCTGCAAAACAGGCAGCTTCCTTGTGAGGGGCTTTCATCTAATGCAGTCATTGTTTGGAACAAAACCAACTTGCAGTAATTTCCCAAGAGAAGCAGACTGACATCCATAAACCCAGGCTTCTTGGTACCCTGATGTGGAGGGAACACCGTGTTCCCAACCTGGGCTATAAAGGAGAGGAGGGGTGCTGCTCCACTGGCTGTCAGTCCTCCTAAAGCCATGTAAGGAAAGTGAGATGATGATAATGTAACTGTGCTTGGTGACAATAGGTAGATGCTTGATAAATTATGTGAAAACATATGGTCTTGGCAGTTGACCCTAATTCTGGTGTTGGATTCATTTATTAATGTCTGTACAGTGACCTGAAAATGCAAAGCACTGTATCACTGAGAAATGTTGACCTTGTTGACTGAAAATTTTTAATTAATTTTGCTAAAAAAAGGGTAGTATGCATTTAACTTGAACTTTCACTCTTCCCACCTGACCTAGTATTAGCTTTTGAGAGAGGCAGGGGACAGGTAGGACTTGCAGATGAACTTACTCTGTGCTTGTATCTTGTTCATGAAGCAGATGCAAGTGACTGCTGCTGTAGGGGCTCAGCTGAATGACTTTGTTTTCAAATTTCCAGAAAATGAAAGCTTCAGCTGCCAAAAGAACAAAACAAAGCACCTGGTTTACCACATGGCGTAGGACATTCCAGCACTTGTGAAGAGGGAGGGTTGGCTTTAAGCCATCTATATTCCAGTATCATTAGTGACTGCTGCTAACTGTTGGATTGAATTACTGGCTGAGAAAGAGCAAGGGCTTTTAGAGTCTTCTCTGCAATTGAAAATAGTCACATGAAAAACTCCCATTACTGACAATTTTATAAGGAATAAGGATCTCACTCTATCAGTTGCATATTTATTGGCTCAAACCATTTGAGGCTCATTATGCGCATGTAGATAACTCGTTGTGGTTGTTTGAAAAGGTTCATTAGGGTCTTCAAGAATTCTGGCTTTATAAAAATCTAATTCATTATTTCTGCAGTGAAAGAGTTAATGAAGGATCACTTGTGGCTTTTAATTTTCAGCTAATTAAAAAGAACGTCTGTTTTTGCCTTGACACTTGTCGTTAAAAGTGCCAAATATAGGAATTTTTTTTGTGTGTGAGTTGAAGGGTGAGGAGGAGGGGGAAAAGTTACATGTAAATCATTTAGCCATTAACCTAATGTGGTGGATTTATAAATCCTATTACTATAAGCCCTTTTCATTTCCACTGAGGCCTGACGTGTGCTTGATCCCGCTAATGTAAAATTCATTCTGTCTAAGTGATTACTGAAGTAAGACATTTTAGTCAATTTTAATCAGATTGTGTGATACTTGCTTGAACACCAACGTTAAGTAAGATATGGACACAGTTTGGCCATGTCTTAATTAGCCTTACAAATCAGAGTAGGAATCAATCAGTGAGCCAAGTCTATGAACCTTTTTGACACCTAATGCTTTCTGTGGGGGGAAAAACCATCTTTGCTGAGGGCTGAAAATACAGGGCTTGGAAGCAAGATTAAGATTGTAATTTGGTGCTCTTGCTTTATGGTGTGCTTGGCAGTCCCTCACAGTGTGCAGGTCCTTTGCAGTGCAGCCCTCATTGGTGTTTCAGAGTTGAGGCCAGTGGGGTGCTTCCCACAGCCCATCATAAATTCCTGTCCCCGCAGCAGGAGCAGCAATTGGAGTATTTTTCTGAAGCTGCTTCTGCACCAAGATACATCTGTTATTTTAGTGGGGGGTGGGGTGAGGGACAGCTTATCTTCCAGGTGTTCACTGGGGACTAGTGACTTGGATTCATGGGACATGTGTGTTTCTTGGAATTGGCTGGCCCTGTTTTCCCTATAGGGAAGCATTAGTATGGAAGATCTGCCTCATAAGCCCCTCAAATATTGGTCACTGTTGAGATCAGAGGTGGTTTTTGTAAAATGTCATCCTTTGATATGACAGGTAAAGACTTTGCTGTTTTTCCTGGATCATTGCTTTTTCACTAGGCTCTGACTTGAGCCTCAAACTGATTTTCAGTCATGTTAGTTGACCCAGTTTTTGAAGACTCATTACTAGCCAATATTTTTTCTGTTCTAATAATGTAGAATTTCTGTATTGGTAACAACTTTTTTGGCATTTTTTTCTAATATATGGACGATTTTCTTTTATTACCAAGATACTTGAAAAACTTGTCATGTCCTTGAAGGATCCTGTAGAAGTCTTTGATCTTTTTTCTCCCCTGCCCTCCTCTTTTGCTTATTGTGTCTTCTGCAGCACGGTGGAAAGCCTTGGGAAAAAAAGGTGCTTGAAGTATATGGAAATTAAAATGTTTAGTACCAGAGACAGCTGATGTTCTCCCAAAGTAGGCAACATCTTTTGCAGAAGTCCCAGCTGCACATGGTGTTGTGTCATTGCTGAGAATTTTCTAACCTGGTGAAAGACATGTCCATTGTAAATCACCAGCTTAGCCTGGAGGTTTTGCTTTGCCATTGTTGAAAAATTGCATGGACAATGATTTTGTCTTAAGGCTTGAAAATTCAGCCACCAGCAGTGTTGGCAAACTGTTTTCAGAATCACTGTAAAATCTGCGTGATGCAGACTTTGTAAGTGGTTTTTATTTCTCAGCTTCCAGGCAATTTAAATATCTTTTCTCCTCTATCTAACCTGTTAAATTACCTCTCTCTGTTAGGGTGAGCATACCTCATTTAGTCAGATGTTACTTAGTTGATGATAGGACTGCAAGCACATGTGGAAGAAAGTGGGGAACGTGTTTTCTGCTTGATCTGAATGCCTCTTTGTCTTCTGCTTTCTCTTTCCTACGGTTACTGTTGGTCTGCCAGGTGTGCCTTTTTGAATGAAAATGAGAAACTTCTTTAGTGTAGATCTCTTACTGTGGTTGGGATGAGGCTCTTTTGAAAAGCTTTGAAATTAGATGTTAATTACCTTTCTCTTCTACTGGATAATCTTCTGTACTTTAACCAAATAAGGATAATCTTCTATACTTTAATCAAATAAATATTCAAATACTTTGAATTTGCCATATTTCAGCTTTTTGACAGTTTCTTATGCGATGGATTGTAGGAGAGCAAGTGCTCATGAAAGGGCAGAACTTAAATAGAAAAAAAGCCATAGCAGTTCAGGTGAATGGGGCAGTTGATATATCATAGTTAAATGGAATTAGTCTGAACAACTACACAGTGGTGGCCAGGAAGAGAGCTGTCAAGGTTCACATCAGCCTTTTAAGATGGTAGATGCCAATATCATGAGGTTATAAGCCTGAGAAGGATGCAGTGAAGTCCATTCTAGATCACATTTTAGGGTAAGATTTTCATTAATCTCAGTCAAATTATGATTGGTTCTTGACTTTGTATATTAAATATCTTCCTATAATTTTATGCATACATATGGTCAAAATAACTGCGCAGGTTCATAAACATAAGGTACCTCTGGGGTACTGTGTCTCAGAAATGAACATGACCTGCAGAAGAGAACAGGCATCTCTGATCAGCCATGTTTCATTTGTATTTCCTGGGAAAATGCTTTAAAGTCTCTTGTTTCACAGCTTATCAAGATTTACCAAAATTAGCATGATCTATTTCAGAAAGCAGCAATAACTCTACAGTGTCTTGGAGGCTGGTGGGCAGGTGTATTTTGTTGTTTTTTTTTTTAATCCAACAGAGTTAATGTATTTTTTAATATGTAAAAAGTTCAATATTCCTGATTTTCTTTCTCTTTTTTTTTTTTAATAGACACTCAATATTCTTTAGCCCTCTCAAGGGAATGTATGTGGGCTTTTTTCATGGCATTTATGTAATTTTAATGATAGATTCTTTGAATGTGTGTGTGTTTGGTTGGTTTGGTTTCCTTTGTTGACTGAGGCACACAGGGAGATCCATCTGAACATCAGGAAATAATTTTTTATGGTGAGGGTGGCTGAGACCTGTCACAGCTCGCCCAGGGAACGTGTGGAGTTCCATCACTGGAGATACTCAAAGGTGTCTGGACATGGTCCTGGACAATCCAGCTCTAGGTGGCCCTGCCTGAGCTGGAGGGCTGGACCAGATAAACTCTAGAGGTCCCTTCCAACCTCAGCCAGCCTGTGGTTTTGTGATTAAATATTTTCTTTTTTTTTTTTTTTTTTTTTTTTCTAATTCAAACCAGGCCTTAAAATACCAGCAAATTCTTACAGGGATTTTTATTCCTACAGCATATCCCTATATGTGCTTCTGTTTTGGGGATTGGTTTGTTTGTTTGTTTGTTTGTTATTTTAGGCACCTGTAGTTATCCATGGGCATTAAAAGGGAGCTTAGCAACATTTGTATCTGTAATAGCAGGGGATGAAATCAAGCCACTGTCCACCAGTGCTTGTGGTTGGATTATTATGTTGGCACTAAAACTCAGGGCCCTGCAGGTCTCATTTCAGATCTAATTCTAATGAGGATATTGAATGACTGGTGTGACAATAATGTTAATCAGTGCTGGTTCCTTCTACTTTAACTGAAAAGTGAGAGCAAGAGAGAGCTTTGAAAGAAGGTTTCCTTGGCATATGAGTGAAAGCTGAGTTTTTTATTAACAATTCAAACTCCTGTAATAAGTAGTAGGAAAGCTTATTAGCTATGTTTTTAGATTAAACAAAACCTTTAGGTTGTGATGTTCTTTCTTTTAACAGAATTTGTGGGATGACGAATTTAAATGAAAATTTCTAAAGTCGAAGATTGATTGAGTTGAAGTATGTAGCACGAAATCAATCCTGTCAAATTGTAGGGAAATAAGTGAGACATTTATAAACATTGTTAATGTTTTAGAAATCTGGTTTTGTGCAAATGTATTTTGAATTCTTTATAAATGAGATAACAGTAGGTCTAAATGACAAATTAAAGATTTAAAAAATAATCAGCATGCCTCTCTTGTAGTAATGGATTTATGGAGGTAGCATGCTTAACTTGCATTTGTAATTAAGATTTTTCCATCATTAGAATAGAAATGTATTCCTGTTGAGCAGTATCTTTTTATGTGATTTATGTGGATTGAATGAGTGGCAAAACTCCACTACTTTAATCTGTTAATGTGGCTAAAAGTCAGTATTTGGATTGGATTCCTAGAGGGTCATGCTGAAAGGTTAAATACATTTGTCTGTTTTCTTAGTCTTCAAATTTCCATATTCTTTGCAAGTAACAAACAAATCCATGTCCTGTGGGATTGTACAATGACAGCTTAGCAACTTCATTAGTAATGAAGCCACACTGCTGTTCATTTCAAACCTCTAAATACTGAAATGGGTGGGCTGTACGTGGAGTGCTTAACAACAGACTAATGCAGAAAAGAAACTTCTGAAATTATAATTTCTTTGCACAAGTTTATAGTCCTGAAAAATGTAACTGTATGCATTGATAAGCCACTAACCTTGTTCCATTTTTAAAAACAGCACAAGGGTCCTGGGCTATGAGACAGACTAGAAAAGGCATTAAAAGTGCCCTATACTACAGTTATAGGTAATTGACCAAGTGACCCCTGGCTGCTGAAACCCTAAAGGCTGATAATAAGGTGGTCCCTTTCAGGAGTTTGCTTTTACATGAAGCTCATATTTTCTCAATTGGAGTACTCCCAAAGTTGTCATGGAACATATTTCTTTTTCTGCAGGAGCTCTTTGACATCAAATGTGGTTCCATCCTTAGCTCTTAGGTGATTATGATATATGTGGTGTGGTGAATGTCTGTGGATAGGCAATAGCTTCCAATGACATGGACCCTTTTATTCCTTTGCATCCTTACAGGAAAAATCTGGAAGGTGAACCCACCCTACAGTTCCTATTCCTGATTTAGAGTTGCAAGCCCTATTTAACAAGCAATTTAGGATTGTAATTTAGGATTGTTAACTAGTAATTTTCTTTTGTAGTTAGTTTAAAAATAGTTAAAAAGCTTAAATAAGCCTTTTTAAAAAATGTTATTTCTACATTATACATCTTACAATTGTTTGGTTGGTTAGTAAATGCTTACTATTTTCTAGAAGAGTCTTTCATATCCTGAGGAGCTCTGTCTTGGGCTTTGGTTGGTTGTTGGTTTCCTTGTCAGACATATCTAGGGAATTTGGGAAGCTCATTTTTAAGAGATAATCTAAAAAGACTGTGTCTGACTCTGACAGACTGTCAGGAGCTCTTTCCATCTGTATCCAATCCAGCTTCATCATATGCTGTAAAGGAGTTGCACAGAACAAATCAGAACTGAGACTTCATACTGTTAACCATGTGTGTTCCTCATCGTATTTTCAAATCTTTGGAGCAATCTCTAGGTCCTGCCTTAAGCAGAAAATGTTAAGCATGCCATGTAGAGCTGAAACTGTTTGATAGAATCACAGAATATGCTGAGTTGGAAGGGAACCATTGGGATCATTGAGTCCTGGCCCTGTGCAGGACACCGCAGGAGTCACACCACGTGTCTGAGAGCATTCCCAGACACTTCTGGAGCTCTGTCAGGCTGGTGCTCTGATCACTTCCCTGAGCAGCCCAACCACCCTCTGGGTGAAAAACATTTTCCTGATATCCAGCCTAAACCTCCCTGGCTCAGCTTCAGGCCATTCCCTTCACTGGTCACAGAGTGAAGACGTCAGTGCCTGCCCCTCCTCTTCCCCTGATGAGGAAGCTGTCACTGCAGTGAGGTCTCCCCTCTGTCTCCTCCAGGCTGAACAAGTGACCTCAGTGGCTCCTCATAAGGTTTCTTGTCCCTGGCACCACCTAAAAAGGCTTTTACTATACTGCTAAAAGAGATGAGAAATCTGCGCACAGAGCTGTGTCTGAAGGCTTGGAGGAAGTATCCCAACAAGTTATGTGTTTATGGGACTGAAGATACAGATGTGATGTAAGACAGAGTGGCAGGGTGTGGTGTTCCAGGCTGACAGGAGGGAGGAGGAAAGTCCATAAGCATTTGTAAAATAGCCTGTATAAGTAATGTACATTATTCCACATATAATGTGGAAACATATCATAATAATTTTTATTATTACTCTCTGGGTAAATGCAAAATTAAAAGCTGGGTTTTTTTAAGTACAGTTGTGAACCCTCTAGGCGTTCATATACAATTGATCTCTCATCTTTTGCATTTGAGTAGTTTTGGTGGAACCTTGAACATCCCAGTATAGCTGGGAAGGTGAATGTACAGGAACTTCTTGCTCAGTCATTGGGGCTCATAATCTGCGAGATCTGAAGCAGATTATTTTGAAGTCTTTCAGAATGTTCCTTTCTTTCAGAGCAGAGAGATGACCTAGAAAGTGCCAGAGCTTTGTCTGTAACGCTGTGCTGGAGGCACTGCCTTATTCACATGGATGTGCTTGGAGAGGTCCCCTTACTGTTGGTTACATGGTCCTTCCTGCCCACATATCCCACCCTGTGCTTGCCAGCATGGACATGCACTCCTGCCCAGTGCTGGCTCCAGGCTCTCCTGCCAGCCTGTTGGCACAGATAATTTTGTCCCATTTAGGCAAATGGATCCTTCCTTGCCCAAGGAATTCTTGGTGCTGACACCAGCTGCAGCCAAGGAGGATGAATAAGTATTGTTTAACTTTATAAAAACACCTGTCATGTTGTCTAAATATATCTAATTTAATGAAACAAAATTATATGCTTTATGAAAATCCTGCATGACATTTAAGAAATTAGGTAAGAGAACTTTCTTTGCAGGCTAATTAGAGGCTAAAATACTTTTCTGAATTTGCATAAATGTTGCTTTGATAGACAATCACTTAGTTAAAATGAAAGAACAGTTTTAAAGCAGTTCAAGCCACTTATAAAGATTTTTTGATGGACACAACATCCACAAACAGTCTATTCATTACCAGAGCTACCATGTCCTCTTATCTCCTATAAAATGTCAGGATAATTTTCAGTGGGTATTACCTGTATCTAGTCAGAGATTGCCTTGTTCTGTTTAGTGTAGCTATTGTAAAATGGCCATGGTTCTTGAAGAAGAAGGCTGTATTGTTCAGTAGAAGGACTTTTTATTTTAATAATACTCATCAGGTAGTGCAAATGTGTCCTGTATCTGTTTTGCTCTTTAGCACTTGATTGTCTTCTCCCAGGCCTTCCTTTTTCTCCAAGCACACTAGTTGTGGATATTACTTAAAAGATGCTGACCAAGAGAATCTTAGAAAAGTTTTAATTCTAGTTTTTTGCTTTTTATTTAAAAAAACACCCCAGAAACAAAGGGGAGGAAGATTTGATTCTCAGGGAGTTTGTTGTCATCTCAGGTAGTGCACTGAGTTTATCTACTGCTTAAAAATGTTTAATCTTTGGAGTTTTATTTCTTTTTCAGCTTTATAGGCATACTTGATGTTTTTGAAAAAACATCTCTACTGATTCTGAGACATACTCCCTGATTTCTCCAGGACTCCTAGTTATATGGCTGTGAGAGTAACTTCTCTTGGACATGGGACTGCGCTTGCATCTCTGTCACTTTGAGATTGAGAGACATGTTTATGTATTTGAAAGATAACTTCTAACTCTGTAGTTTTAAACCTGATGTGGAGAATGGTATGGTTATTATTCCCTGCTCTGGAATAGATTTTGCTGTTATTCAGATGAAAATTTCTGTGCTCTGGTTTTAAACCTTGACTGGATTTTAACTTGTCTGACTAAAAAGGAAGCTTTTGTTTATTAGTAATCAATTTCATTATTTATTGTTCTTGTCATTTTATTTTTTCTAGTGAAAGACCGATTATATTTTGCTGAATGTGTTAAACCTGTTCAGTTTGGGAACCAAAGCAATGTAAAGCTTTCCTGTCTAAATGTTTGCTCATTCCACTGAAACAAATGCTGTTGTTTTCTCTAAGGAGAATGCATAAGCATTTAAATATTGAATAACTTAATATATGTTTTGGTATCATTAAGAAATAGTAAATGATGCTTGTCATAGTCTTTCTTAATTAGGAGGGATTTTACTTGCGGTTTATGATGCAGTTACCTTTGATACAGTTGCAGTCAGCTTACTCAGCAAAGCTACCTTTGCATCTTACATGTCAAGCACAAATTTGTTTAATGCTTTGGAATAAAAAGAGAATCATGAAAGTTAATGAGGCAAGATTTGTACCACATTCTTCAAGGGATTTTAAATGCTGTTGATCTTGTTTCTTCATTGAGTGAAACAGGGATCCTTGCTCCTTCATTTTAGGTGTTCAGTTTTTGAATGAGTTAGAAAGAAAATAATAGCATGGGTGGGCTGAGCCCTGGTGCTTCTCTAGGAACTGTCCATGTGTTTGGTTTCTCTGGAGGGTTAGGAGATGCCGGGGCTGTACCAACATTTTTCACAGCTAGTTATCACATGGACATTGTATTCCTGCTGCTTCTGGGAACACAGAACACTTCTGGGAAGTGGGTCAGAGTCAGATCAGTTACCTTCTATGCACTCAAGTGTTCAGCTTTATTGTTGAGCACTCCATTTCTCAGTTCTGAGATTGTAAAATCATTTCCAACATGGAAGTTTTTGTGTGTATTTGGTTTCTTATTTGTTGTTGTGGGGTTTTTTTTGTTGATTTTTTTTAATTTGTTTTTGTTTGTGGTTTTTTTTTCATTTTGTTCAATGCTTTTAAGAGTATGTTTCATTGTTCTTTCTTTCATCCTAATACCAAAATAACACTTTCCAAAATAGGCAAAATTTGTTTTAGTATAGCATGGTTTGTAACATACTGTATAGAAAAATCAGTAGTTTCACAATTTAATAAGAAAACAATTCTGGTTCTCCCATTCTCTTCAGCGAAGCTCACTACAAATACTTGAAGTACTGTAGAATTTTAAGGATATAATTGTTTCTGGCACCAAGGGAACTTTGTCTTCAAATTCTAATTTGATTCTCATCATCATCTGTGTTTTATTGTAATCTTTGCATTTCTTGTCAAAATGTGACAAATATACACATAATTTTTTTCTGTACTCAGCACATTTCTGTTGTTGCCTTTTTTGTGTCTTCTGTTGTTTGTGAAGCAAAAGATTCTACCTTTTCTTGGCATGCAAACATGTGTCACTGGATCTTTGTGTACACTGCTTCAGCCCTTGGAACCATTCTCCCTGAGGTTTTGGTGCTCCATCCAGTACTGCTGTTTTATCCAGGAGCTGTGAAAGTTGTGTTACTGTCTGTCAGCTTTGCTGGGTGGAGTATGAACAGTTAATTTCAGCATTTCTGAGGAAAAACAAAACCAAAACAACACAGAAGGAAAAACTTTGGCAGTTTGGGTGTATTTCTCATGCTGTTAATGTTTCATAGGAGTGCACATTTTGGAGAAATGTAACTTTGGATGTATTGTCTAAGTACACCAAATACTCAGTAAAAGCTCCTTGAAACAAACTTATTAACCACTTGAATCTGATCACTCAAACTTTTCTAAATCAAGTCCATTGTCTGATAAAAAGACTGAGTTGCTGTTCTTCATTCTCTGTGGCATAAGGCCTCCACCTTTCTTTCACTTATGCTTAGGGCATATGTGTCTTTTTGTCCAGCAATAGAAACCTTTTCTGAAAGTCCTCCTTTATAAAATCTTTTTACAGCATCCTGTGACAGTGGTTTATCAGTGCTGGTCTACTTAAGACAAAATTCTAACAAAGTTATTGAATAGGTTACAAAAATACAGAGGTTCAGAAATACTTAGAGTAGTGAGTGGTGTTACTGGAACACAGTTTTTCCATCTCATTTATTCCTCTGTCCCATGGGAAGGAATAGCTAATAAGAATTAGTAAAGCAGGTGACAGAATTATTTTCTTACTACATAATTGAAGAAGTAATTAAATGATATGGAAAAATATATCAGGTCTACTCTAGATAAGTGCAGATGATTTTCAAAAATGCAGTTTTTTACAGGGCCTTAAGGTTGCTTGTTTTTCTCCTCGTGCAGAGTGAATGCACAAGGAGAGGTGAGGGTAGGGTTTGTTTGTTTGTTTATTTGGGGTTTTTTTGGTGTATGCTTCTCTGGTACAATGTTTTTATAATGACTGTACTCATTCTTTTCAGTCAACTCTTAAATTTTCCCTTCTGTTCCTTCATGTCTGTGACCCCAGGATTCTGCAGAAAATGTGTGTTCACAGGAGAAATCTTTGCACCAGCATATTAGTTTTATATGCTCTCATTGGTTTTTAACTCTTGTATCTTAGTTTGTGTCCACAGAAACATCCTCTCAGCAGAAGGTACTCTGCAGAGGTTTTTAAATAAGGGATCTTCAAAAATACTTGATGTAATAAATAATAGTAAAGCTGTTCTTTGTATATTTGTATTTTTTAACCATTCCCTATCTTAAATCACAACCTCATTTAATTAAGTAATTAATGAGTTGGGGTAGGATTAGAACAGGGAATTTTGCAGTTTGATGAGGGCTTGTCTGCAATTATGATCTTTAAGTTTATATTGAATTGCAGTTCATGGGTGAGAGAATGTGTGTTGCTAGCCTTACTTTTGCAAGAAAAAAAGTTGAAAGAGTTTCACAGATGTTCACTGTTCTGAGAAGTTCACAGGTTTTTAGAAGTATATGTTTGCTGGGGGGAGGGGGCATGGCTGTACAGATGGGTTGCCAGGCAATTAATTCTTCCTACTTGGAGCGGGAGACAATCCAGCTCTCATAAGGAGTGCAGTATTGTTTGCAAAGGAAACTACCCAATACCATTTTTCCTATTCTCTTCCTTCTTTCTTCTGTCTTCCCACCTCCCTTCCTCTGCTGTGCATTTCTGAGAAATTGCTCAGGATTGATATGATAGCAGAGCTGTCATTCTCTTGAACAAAAAAAAAAAAAAAAAGTCACTTTTATTCTAGGTATTTTAATAGAGTCCCATTAAGGATGTATTGCTGACTGAAATATTGGCATGAAGGGCTCTCACTGAGCTGAGCCCAGGAATTAAGAAGTCAGGAAATGGGCTGCTGCATTGCTAAAGAACCTTGTGTGACACAGTATCTCCTGATTGGGGGGATCATTACTGCTATTATGACTCGACTTGCGTAGGAATTTTAAATTTCATCTGAATGTCAGTAATAACCCTCTTAGCAAATTATCCTGAATAAAATCACGAAGGCATTTTATATAATAGGTGTTGAATTACTGGATAGATTTGCTAATTAAATACTCTTTGTTCTGCTGCAGTTGACATTACAGGGTAAGATCTTGAACAATTATTCTCAACAGCTGTACTTTGTTAAGGGAAAAATTAACTACAAAGTTTATTTTTTTTCTACACTTGAAATTGGCAGATTTTTGAAACGTGCTTGAAAAAATTCCATCATCCAGTTGGTAATGAGAGGATAAATATGCAGGTGTTGCTGTGAAATCAGATAACTACTGACTGCCTTATTAATGAATTTAGCAATACTTTATAACCTTCTGTTTTGTAGCTGTTGGCACTTCCAAGTGATCTCCTGTCAGAACGGGTGGCACTAGCATATGCCAGTCACTTGATGAAGCCAACTTGTCTGTGACCCTCTTGCTGTGATTACCTACACCTACTGCTGTCCTCAGGGACAACTTTGAAATGGTTTTTGCACAGCCAGACAATTTTTTTAGTAGGGGGTATTCCTTAATAAAAAAGAAAAAAAAGTTATCTTTCTCATTATTAATGGAATTATTTCAGAGAGTGAAGTAGAAAATGCCAGAGATTATCAAGGGAAAATTGATAGGCCTTCCTTTCTTTTCAGTATAAACTCTTCATTTTGGTGTAATTTTTCAATTTTGTTTCAGGGACTCCTGTTTGCTTTTGGAGTACTAAGGGAGAGGCAGCACCTTTCTCTGTAGGAGTTAGCTAATACATAAGAGAAAGGGTTGTGGGGTGGTGAATATGTTGGAATTTTGACTACTTTATATGAAATTTAATATCATGTACCAGTGATATATCTTTAGAATTATTTCAAAACTCCATAGAAAAGTGGTGGGGTCGAATGTCTGAATCACTCACTAGGAGATGAATAGGAGTGGAATACCCTCTTTGAGCTTCTAATTAAGATGGAATTGTGTGTGTCTGATTCCAGTGACAGGTACAGCCTAGCAGGAATCTGCAGTTAGGGCTCACCATTTTCCTGTTCTATAAAGAAGAGTGAGGACAGCTGAGGTTTCTGCACCTTTGGACTTCAGCAGAGTTCAGGCATCACATTGTTTGAGTGCCTGGTTTGCAGCACCAGTGGATGGTCTTTAAATCAACTGGATGTTTTGAACTTGACCCAGAGACTGTAAATCCATAGATATCCATATGTGCTTGGGGAATAACCCTGATAAGGACATGTGTCAAAGTTACATCACAGTCTGGAACTGAACCTGTCTTCAAGTGCCTTGAGGGGAATACAGCTTTCAGTGCATAATTGCAGACAAAAATCATTCTTGCACTGTGGTAATGTAAAGGTTCTGAAATACTGAAGAAACTTGCCATTGGTGTTAAAGGAATGACAGTGTTGCCATCCTGTTTGTGTGTAGAGGGGGAGATTTCACCTGTTTCAGAATTGCTGTGACAGCATAGGCAGCATCACAATAATCAAGACTCTTGGCTTCACTTTGGACTCCTTGGCCTTATGAAAGTAATGAGATTTCCCTGAACATGATCTTATTCCCACTGAGCATGGACAGCTCTTGCCTGTTTGTCCTTTTTTTCCTCATCCCTGCTGATCTCTACTGCTTAGCTCCCTGCCATAGGCTTCTTGACTACAAGTCTTAATTCTGCCTTTTGGCAAATATGGCCAAGGAGTATTGTAATTTAATATGTGAAAAATAGTGAAGGTGAGACTTGGTTAATAAATTTGATGTAAGCTGTTCATAGTGTGTTGCCTGACTATATTTTGAGTTCCAGATTGTTTGGCTTCACCTAACAGACTCTGATCTGTCATTGCTGTAACTTGTTGTTCAGATTAATCCTCAAGAAAATTTAAAATACAAATATATATGACTAGCAGGATTGGCTGAAGAAAAACTGAGGTTTCTGCTGAGTGGCAATGGAAAGGACTGAAACCAAGGAAGTGGATTCTGGAGCTGTGTGCCAGAGCACCACCAGGATGTTGATAAGAAGGACATGGGGGGTACAGAGGAACTGTGGCCAAGTGACTGAAGGAATGGACCAGATGTTGGTTCTCATGCAGCTGTGCAGAATTCACCAAGCTCTTCCTGCTGCTCCAACTACACTTTTTTTTTTTCATTAATCTCATTTGATTGTCCCTTTTCTGTGCTCTAGCTGTAACTGTGGCTTCAGATGAGGTGCTCTCCCCACCCTCCACTGTGCTGAGCACTATTAGAGGTGGAAGCAGCAGCCTACTCACATGAGGTCTCTAGCTATTTCTGAGATTCAGAGTGGTGCTGTTCAGAGCATTTGGGAAACTTGGATGCCAACTCTTGGGTGAGGAACAAGCCTGGTTACACCCCTTGACTCGAGACCTGTGTCCTGTCTGTATCCCAGCTCTGGTTTCCATAACGAGTTTGGTTTTTGATTACCCATCTTGAGATCATTACAAGGGTAATCAACCTTTGACTAAGTCTTCTAAAGTGAGCACCATCCAGGCTGGACTGAATCAGACAGGATGTTTTTGGGAAAAAATTCAATGACATCAGGAAATAAGATGATGGATATGAAGGCAACAACTGACCTAAACTACTGAAAGAGACTTAATTCTGGCACTTGCTGATTAGGTTGTATTTAAGCCATTTGATTTAGTGTTCTTTTTTCCTAAGGTAGAATGTGTGCATGCACATGCAATTTTGAGATTTGTTTTAATCTTGTTTTAGGGGAGTTAATAATAGCATTACTACAAGGTCAAACGAGAATTTACTCATGTAATAGGAGTATTGAGGTGACTGTGTGTTGCCAGGAGAGAGGTGGTTTGCTTTGTTTTGAAAGGTGAGAGCATTTGGAGTTAGCAACCTAATGGATATGTTTGCCTGTGTTAGCCTGTAATTATATCATACGCTAATCTTTGATTATTTTTTTTTATTTCAGATTTTGATGCATACCAAGGAGATGGTGCAGAAGGTAATGCTGAGCATTTTCATTAAACAACAACACTTAAAGAGCACACCTGGTGAAATTTTTTTTTGTTCCAGGAGAACTGTAACCCAAACAGACCTGAAATCACTTCTTAGGATGCCTGGTTTACAAATGTAATCCTTCCTGATGGATTATAGCTTTTTTCTTTTCCTACCACAGATATGATCTGGACCCTGCTTGAAGCCTATGTGGGACTGTTTCAAGCAAATTAGCAACAGTGCTAATTAGAGTTTACTCATAAATCTGTTACACCATGTGTTCTAGTGGTTTGTTATGGTTTATTTTTTGGCATCCTTTAAACTCTGTCACAGGGTGTTTTTTTGACTCTGTGGAGTTTAACATGGACATAGCCATGTTGCAGTTTTTACAGCTGCATTGAGTTCCCAGCACTGAAAATGTCAGGTCTTCATTTTTTTTTCAAATTAATATTTCGCAATTATATCCGTCTGCCATTTTTTTGTTGTTGATGTGACATTTACTGGTGTTGGCAATTTTTCTTTTTACCTTTTTTCTTGCTAGGCCTTTCATATGCACCTCAGGCTTTTTTATGTTCCTCAGTTTGTCTAGAGTTTGCTCCATTATCCAGAGTATTACACAAGTATGGCTGGTGTTTGAATACAGTCTTCTCCAAGCCCGGCCTTTAAATTGTTACAATAATCAGAAGTGATGTGAGGGGCAGAGTGTCAGTCAAAGATAAGGGGTTCAGTAAATGTTTGTGTCTGTCTCTGGGTGTAATTGTTCAATAGTTCAGCCTGGAAAGAGAAAACTTGTTGGTCATAGTAGCTAGATCCTTCTCCAAAAGGAGCATTCCCTGAAAGATCTGCTGCCCAGGGGAGCACAAACACAGGTGGTTGGAATAGCAGCAGTTAAAAGATGGGAGAGGGAAGATGGAAATATGAAGCCATCTTCATAATCTGAAAAAATGAAGAAGAGCAGACTAATCTGGGCAGTGCTGTGGTATTCTCAGGTGCTGTCATCCACAGATTTATTTGAAATGGAAAATCTAAGTATTTTTTCTCTCTCCCTTTTTTTTTTTTTTTTCCCTGTGGTATTGTGATGGCTGCAGGTGAGATGGGATACCTGACTGTGATCATACCTGTCAAACACTTTGGCTGACTGCCTTGTCTGAATTTGCCCAGCAGTCTTGTGGAAGTGATTTTCTTGTGTCTTAGCAGTCCAAAGTTATTTTTGATCAGAATTCTTGCTGTTTCTCAAGATCAGACTTGTTCACTAACTTTTTTTTTCTAGTATTCATTTAGTAAAATGTTACCTATTTGTATTATGTACACAACTGGACAGTGGTCTTTTAACATGTCAGTGACTGAAGTGTCTTTATTCTCTTTAAATTCAAATAGGTTTTAATGAAATGTACAGACCTATGAGTAAAAGTTTACATTTTCTTGCTAGTATACTTTTTAGTGTTTAAAGGGTAATTTTTGAACCCTGAAAGTTATGTGAGACTTGTAGATGATGGAGTGCCTCTTTTTTGTTTTTCAAAGCAATTTTTTTTTTGTTTAGATGAACCTTGAAGTGATTTATGGAGACACAGATTCCATTATGATAAACACTAATAGCACCAGTTTGGATGAGGTCTTCAAGCTGGGGAATAAGGTAAGGAACTTTTTCTTTTTGAAGATTTCCTGCATAGGTCTGTGTTGTTATTCTGAGTGGAGCAGATGGCATTAAGAGAGGGTTCTGTGGCACAAGCAGACAATATACCATAGGAAAGAACTTCACAATGTGTGGAACCTATGAAGTAGTAAAAACTCAGCTATACCTGCTCTTTTTCAGGTGTAGCTATTCTGTGCATTTTTAAAAGTGATTAAATGAACCATTTCATTGCATAACAAGCTTTATTTACTAATCCTAAGGTAGCAGGAGAGTATCTCAATATTTGGTGAACCAAAGTGTGAGGTACAATTTCTCCTCCAAGTTAATTTCAATTACAACACGAACAGTTCTGATTTTTTTTTTCACAGGGGACATTTCCCAGTTTAGTTTTATATAGTTAGGTAATTTGTATGACACTCAATATGTTATCAGATTTCCAGTGGTAAGTTCAAATATTAATTTTCATGGTGTACCAGATACAGAAGAGATCTGATTGATTAGGAGCTGGCAATCGATGATGTGGAAGTTTTGTGGCTCTCTGAAATTGTGGAAGAAAAGTGAGAAATATTTCAGAACCTTCTAAAGAAAAGATGTAAGAGAAGCTGTTTTTGAAAGATGCAAGAAATTGTGATGAGAATGAGACCTATGGAAACTCTAAGAAAAACCAAAGAAAGCAAAGATGTATTCAGTACAGTATTAAACAGAAGTAATTTCATTTTAAGGCAGAGAGTGATTCCAGGTTTTTTTAGAATACTTCTGCCTTCATGACAGTGGGAACATTTAGAAGTAGATGCATTCAGGAGCAGAAAATGGGATAATAACTTGATATCATAACTGAGTAGCAGGAGGGCTGTTGGCATGGTAGAAAGCAGTCTTTCTTTTTTGTTTGCCACATGCAAGATAATATATAATTTCTAGTGTATATACAGTAGTCTATAAGAAAGTTTAATCTTACTTCAGTTGTGTGTGTGTGTGGTTTCATTCTGGTTTATTTTTTGTCCCTGTGCTCCCATTTGATGGCTAAACATTACAGAGGATAGTTAAATAACAATAACTTTTATGAAATCTGACAGGATAAGCATGATAGGTTAAGTACATCTGAATTAGAGTCAGGTTTTCTGAGAGAATAGGTATGTGTTTGAACTTGTCAGCTGCTTAATGAGAGTAAAATCTTAAGCTTTTTTAATCCATTGTACTTCTGTATTGTGTATCAGGTTTTTTTAATTGAACATAAAAAAAAGGACAGAAAGATATGTTTTGATTAAAATCATGTACAACATATAAAAAGTGAGTAAACTTATCTCTGTAAACCAGCACAATCAAACCTTGCATCAAAATTGCAGATGTTTTGGCTTTCAATATTCTTTCTGTGGCAGAAAAAAGTGATTTATATCTGTCTCATTTCACGTTTCTTGTTTGTTTGTTTGTTTGTTCCTCAAGAAAGTGGCAGTTGTTCTTTTTGCTAACACTTTGATCACTTGCATTTTCCTTGTTTTGAGTAATTCCTATTAAAAAAATCAGGATAAAGAATTGTCTGTTTTGATGAGGAACACTCTCAAGAAATGTCTCTGCTCCACTGCATAATAATTTCTTTCCCAAAGTTTTGTGTTCAGAGGTGAGGAATATTAACATTGCTTTCACTGTAGTTTTGCTTTAACGTAGATTGTGTGGAAGGCACAGAGGTTTAATGCAAACAATTACAGTGGGAGCAGTTAGTGAGTGTACCCCTGTTCTGATGTAAAGTTTGAATTTATGAATTGTCTTCAGCAGTGAAGCATTCCTCCAAGAAATTAATTTTGGTTTTTTATTGGAGAAAATTCTCTTATGTGCCTTCTGAATTCCCCCATCTAATGTGTGTTTTCTCTCCCACCCTTAACCCTCCAGTATTTACATCCATGCCCTTTTCAGTCATTACTTAGCAGAAGTTTTTTCTCATTTTCTGTGTGTCCTTGTGAATCCCATTGTCCAGTACATTCAGTACCGAACTCTTACTGGGTTTTGAGCACTTGGGTAGTATGCTGTAAGAAAGAAAAGTGGAAAATAAAAATTGCAGAAAAATGTTCAGAGGAATTGTTTGACTGTTTTAAGAAAGAAGATATGAACCTTGTAGCAAAATGGTTTTTGCCTCATGATGTCCTTCAAAATTTAGAAATATACAGGAGACATCAAAGTAATGGTAATTCCTGCTATAGGGGGTACAGAGGTCTAAGAGAGAAAAACTAAGTACACACATATATGTATACACAGAAATGAAAAGTTTTTAAGGAAGGTTTTGGTTAAAATGGTAATCTGAGTTCAAAGCTAGATAGGAAACCAGTGAGATTTTATGCTGAAGGTCCTGTTCTTGGTGAGAGTATCTGGATGGCAAAAGAACTTAAATGCATATCCAACTTCAGTGAGACATGAGAAGCGGATAGTTCATAGCTGATAGTAAAAGTGTGAGTGAATATGGATACTGAAAATCAACAGGGAAAGTTAAATTGTAAAGGAAAGAAAGTAAAGAGCAGAACATGAAGACAGAACAGGACACCTGGCATATGCAGATACTCTGTTGAAGAACATAAACTAAAAACATATGAAGAAAGAAAAAGGAAAAAGGCAAGTGGGAAACTTTCAGCCTAGCCAGTAGGTGGGTGAATGTGTACTGGAACGAAAGTTTTTGTGGAAGGTTCATGCTGTTTTGAGCTGTTGCACTTCTGTTCCCTTAGAAGAGAGGTAAGAGATACTTGGTACTAAATAAGGACAATATATCAGTGCCATGTGAAACTTTTTTGTATGGATAAAACATAGCCTGTGTGTAGATAAACCTCACCTTTTCCTCTCAAGGAAATCAGGCTATGGAAAGGGTGTGTATTTTGTGGGGAAGGGTAAAAGAAACTTGCCTGTTTTTCCTGACATGCACACACAGAGCTCTAGTCTGCAGTCATAGTTTTTCTCCCCTCCCTGGTTTAGGATGAGAGTGGGAAGAAAGAAAGGTGCCTTTGCAAGATAGCTTTTCTATAAGGCTATTTGCCCTTTCTGTCTGAGTGACCATCTCTTGTCTTTGCCTAGTAAGTAGGTCCCTACTGTGAAATCTCTTGTTTGCTTAATTTATGGGAGAGGTTAGGTGGAGTAGCTGTTCTGGTAAAATGACCTGGAGTCAGTTATCTCCAAGGTCACTTCAATCTCATGTTTATCTGCCTTCCTTAATTTGATTAAGGAGTCAGATGTACCAAGCTGTAGATACTAAAAAAGTCAATGGGTCAACCTTAATTTTAGTAGTAACTTGTAGTTACTAGTGTGCAATGAATTAGTGATATCTGACCAGTCTTTAAAATGTGTATGCAAATACACAGGGTGTAATGTAACTTGTTTTAAAACTTAAGAACAATTGACTTTGTCCATTGTTAAATTGTTGCATTTGTCATTAATGTTGGTGCATTTGCAGATCAAAAATGAAGTGAACAAGCTGTACAAATTGTTGGAAATTGATATTGATGGAATTTTTAAGTCCTTGCTATTGTTAAAGAAGAAGAAATATGCTGCTCTAAGTGTGGAACCAACAGGAGATGGGAAATATGTAACTAAACAAGAGCTGAAAGGGCTGGATATAGTCCGGAGAGATTGGTGTGATCTTGCTAAACAGACTGGCAAGTGAGTTTCTTTTTGGCATTGTCTTCTTTGCTCTGAAACAGTAAACATTTGTACTTACTTTTCTAAACATTTGATACTGTGTTTCTTGAAGATCACAGTTGTTAACTAACATGAGGACTTAGCTGGTTTTTGGAGGAGATGTAAACGTCTGCCATTCGTAATAGGTTAGACCTGCGCTAGTCCGAATGTCACTGAATTTCACTCTCTGGTTTTGTATCTCCTGTGGAAGCTGTACTTTTGAGTTGTCAGTGTTGTAAATGTCATTTAATAAACCAGGACTGAAATCTTGTGAAGATGGCAGATGCTGTCAGCATTTGGAGTTGTAGGTTCTAGGTCAGATGTTTTATTTCCTGAAGAAGCTGGTACTCAGCACTTTCAGCACCCTCTAAAAAAGCTGGAAGTGCACGGGTGCAGCCTGAGGAAGTAGTCCCTTTCCCCAAGACTGCTTCTCTTTCCTTTTGCCATGAGGCTTCATTATTATGGATACTGGATTGACTATTTATTAATTGTCGTTGCACAGGGCATTTTAATGCTTTAATTCAGTAGAAGCAACACATTTAGCATCATAGAAAGAAAGAGAGAGTGGAGAGGTGGTCATCTGGGTGCTGACTCATTGTATAATGCCTCTTGAAAACTTAAACAGCTCGTGGTCCAAATGTATCCAAAAATGAATACTTTTCACATCTGTAAAAATACACCACATACTTGCTTACTGTTCTTAAGACTTGCATTTTCTAAGAAAAGATGCATCATAATAGAAGCAAATTTTTCCAAGTTAGGAATGTATTAGTAATTAAAGCTATACAAATGTTGGAGAGTGTTCTTTAGTGACTAACTCTTCTGCAGCTGGCAGATCTTCCAACCACATTTTGCAGATATAGGCAAGACTTTGCTTACTTGATATGTTCTCTTCTCCCCCATATCTTAAGATACCTGCTATGGAATAATAAATGGAAAAATGAATGACAGAAGAAAATAGAAAGTTGCACTCACCCATTCCAAGTCATTATTTCGCATTAGAACTATTTGCAGTAATTTGCCTTTAGTAAAACAAGTAAATAAATAAAACACAACATAAAATATACTGGTAAATTTCTATAATTTTTTCATTAGACTTCGTCCTTGGGCTCTTTAATGTCTAGAGAAAATCTAGGGGAAGAGAACATTCTGTCTGTTGTAATGGTTTTGCACGTGCCAAGCTTTTCTTAATTTTAATGCTATTTTTGCAGCTATGTAATTGGTCAGATTCTTTCTGATCAGCCCCGAGACATAATTGTGGAAAATATTCAAAGGCGACTTATAGAAATTGGAGAAAATGTGGTCAGTGGTCAGATCCCTGCAAATCAGTTTGAAATAAACAAGGTAAGTGATCTTGCACTTTTCTGTCTCAGAAAAACTTTGCTGTTCCTGCATATATTGACTGCTGACAAAAATATTTAATCCTTATGATGCTGTGAAACAGCAGGAGTTTTATTAGGTAGTTCAGGATAGTTCAGGACATGCTGTGAAGATTCTACAATTTGAGGGGGAAAAAGCCCTACTGGGGCTGGAGGCTCCAGAATAACACCTTAGTGTCTTGTCCCATCCTGCTGTTTACCAGGCTCCCTCTGCACTTTGAGAATGATATGATATTTTCAGGGGAAGTTCTCTCCTAAGCTGTTACTTTATATTTCAGGCTTGAAATGCATAAACTGAAGAATGCATTGGAAACAAATCAAATACTCTGTTTTCTAGAAAACTCTAATAATATTTCCCTAGAATGCTCTGTATAAAAATGTTAATAGTCATTTTGAGACCTCATTCAAGACTTTTGTGCAACAAGAAGTAAAATACTCTGCCTTGTTTACAGCAGTTTTAGCAGCAGTGTTGCGGTTTTAGGGGTCTTTTTTTGGGAATCCTCAATGATAAAAACTGTATTTTTAGCTTCAGAGACTCCCCTTTCCTGTTGAGGGGGTGTTTCACCAGTGAATTGGGCATTACATGCCCCTCTTATGGTTCTGATAGAAATCTATCAACTGTCCATCCAAAGTCTTTTTCTTTTGCCAGCTGGACATCTGTCTGCTCTGTGTCAATCAGTTAAGAAATGTGTTCAGGTTGTCATATTAGTGTAGAGAAATCACTGAATTTTATGGTTGACTCAAAAAAAGAATGTTCTAATGCAAATCTTCTAAAAGCACTTAGTGTCCCTGTAAAAGATATATATAGCAAAATGTTCACTTAAAATTCCTAAAGTTCCTCTGTTTTATTACTTCAGAAAAAAAATGTATTTAACTATTAAGTCAAGTCTAGAAATTGTTTCTAAGAATTGGGATGGCAGTAAATATTTAAATGTAGCATTTTATTTTGTTTAAAGGAAAAAGTCATTGTGGAATCTCAGCAGTATGAGATACACACAAGTATTTAAATTCACTTGTACCCTCTTGCTGCAGAGCTTGTTGTGTACCCTTAGCTACACAACATTCAGACTTACTGTATGAACAGGAGTAAGGGGGTACTGTCTGGCTCTATTTTTGTATTTTGCATAATATTGTCATCTTCAATTTAGTTTAATTTTAAAACAATTGCATTATGATCACAACACTTACGCATTTTTCAGATAGTAATTGTAAAAACATCCTTTTGTTTTATTAATAATAACATTTATAAAATTTGAAGGACTGGTTCCTAGGGCTTAACATATGGCAAATAAGTTTGTTACAGTTCTTTTATCTTACTTTGTGTTTCAGATGAACTTGTAAATAGTAGAAGGATGAAGATAGCTTTTATGTGGTCTTGTCTTTTAAAGCTCTGAGTTGTCCATCACTGAAGTAATGGATTTTTCTCATAGTTATGTTTCTGTTTTCCCCTTTGATATTTTAGGCATTGACAAAAGATCCCCAGGATTATCCTGACAAAAAAGCCTTGCCACATGTGCATGTGGCCATGTGGATAAACTCTCATGGAGGCCGAAAGGTGAAGGCAGGAGACACAGTGTCATATATCATTTGTCAGGTAAAAATCTCTTTCTTTATAGCTAAATACTAGGTATTGTTTTGAGATACAGCAAAAAAAAAAAAACAAAAAAAAACAGCTTAGCTCCAGCTCCTGGGAAATTAGTTTTGTCATTTCTTTTTGGTGAGGTAGTCTTATATTTTAAAATAGTCTGTTGTCTGTACTACATTTGGTTTTATAGAGCATTGTGATCAGCTCAGCAACTATTTCCATATAGTGACTGGTAAAATCTCCCTGAACTCATTCATGTTTGGAGCTAGAACTTAGTTTGAAGAAAATGCCTAGTCTTCATTTTCAGCAGAAGAAAATTCTGGTGGTGAAGACCCTTTAATTTGTGGAAAGATAATTGTTGTTGGTGGTTAAATAATGTCATTGTTTTTTCCAGTATCACCTTTGTCTGTTCAATTCATAGTCATTGGATCTGCTGGCACCTCTGATGTATAGACTGGGAAATTTGAGCCACTTTCTGGTTTCAGGTGTTTACCCTATAAATGCTTATCCCTATTTAACAAATATATACTCCACTTTGGTTCTGTTAATTTTAAAAAAATAGTAGATTGAGTTAGATGGACAAAGGGATCTTTTAGGCCAAGCTGATGAACTTAACAATGTGACTATTTCAGCTCCTTCATTATTTTCAAACCAAAATATACTGTATTTGACTTAATTGAGAGTTCTTGGCCTGGCACCCCAAAGCTGCCAAGACTTTTGAGAGCTGGGCCACGGGTGCGGCTGAGCAGTGGCACAATACAAGAGAAGAATATACTTGTTGAAAGAAGGGAGCTGAAGGAGTTGCATTGTAATTATTTTTGCAAAGCAGCTGGATGAGCTGAATAGTCCTAAATTAATTTTGTTCTGAATACTAAGTTGTCTGAAAGGAGTAGGAGGAACCAATGGCTTGCAGTCTGTCTTTATTAGTGATGGGTTTTCAGTCCATCATTGCTGACCCTGTTGAAACCACTAGCTTGTCTTAAATGAAAAAATGAAGGTGTCATGTATTAATGCATTTGTTCTACTTTGCTTTAAAAAAATCAAAAAAGAGACTATACTTAGAAATAGCCCCCCAAACAGTTGTGGTGCTTCACCCTACCCTGCCCCATTCCTATAAATGTTTACATCTATTACAGAATCTTGCAAAAGTACTGCTTTGAGTTTTGCTCTAAGATTTTTGACACACATTAGAAATAATATTTCCTGGGGCAGTTGAGGAGTGGGATTACAATTCTACAGCTTTAACTGAGTTATATTTTCCAAGAGTACTGTCGTCTTAGATCTGATACTTAATTCCTCCATGTATATTGTTTTCAATTTAGTAATTGCCTTCCCAAATTGAATTATTTTATCCTTATCTTCCTCTTTCAAGTTAGAGAAGGATGTAATGTATATTTGGACCTCTAAATGCTGTTTCTCTCTTGGCTTGAGATGTCACCATACATTTCTTTCAGTATTTCTGAATATTTTAGAATTTCCTCTTTCTAATCAATGCTGTTGCCTCTGTTATTTATTCATATGCCAATGAGTGCTGGTCCATTCTCTGACCATTCATTCTATTAATATCTTTATAGAATTAAAGAATATAAATTTCCTAGCAAAACAGATATAGTTTTGATATCCACGACTTAGAATTTGCTTGTTGTGCAAAATGATAATGCTGGTTTAGTACAAAGTGAATCCAAAATGCATGCCCTCTGTGTATTTTTAACTGGGCTGATGGCTACAATGTGTTTTCATTGTGCATTTCAGAATTGACAGATGGGACTGTTTACTCTGTCTCCTCGTACTGATTTGCACGTGTAGGCTACAATAATACAAGCTGGTTTTGCATTCTTGAACTTGCTAGTTGATGCCAGCATCAGCAATGCAGTTTTTTTACTACTGTTGGATTTGTATTAGATGCATAATAAATCAACCAAAAGAGTGTGTAATGATTTTGCATTAAAATTATGAGTAATATTTGAAGCATAATCCTTTGTATAGAGTTTTTTCACACTTTGTTTTGTGTGTGTCTCCTTAGGATGGATCAGATCTCAGTGCCAGCCAGCGAGCATATGCTCCAGAACAGTTAAAAAAGCAAGAAAATCTTAAAATTGATTATCAGTACTACCTGTCACAGCAAATACATCCAGTAGTTGCTAGAATATGTATGCCCATAGAGGGAATTGACTCTGTTCTTATTGCAACATGGTTAGGTAAGTATTCTGAATTCAGTTTATTTGAAGAATTTCAAGACCCAAAGAGAGAGGTTTTAATGTATGTTTCTCAACAGAAATGCTTCCCCAGATCGGTCTTTTTACATTGAACAATAGCTTGTGTTACACAGCCTGTAGAAAGCAGTGTGGACTCTAATACTAATTCTGCAGAATAGTATTTTTTCAGAAGGTGATCACTAACATGAATTTAATCTTAAAATCCTTGTTCAGAGTTACAAAATCTGCTTTTCAGAAATGACAGTACTATTGCATGTCTTTGAGATTTTAAGTTACTAAAGGAGTTCTGGAGTGTGTAATATTTTTCCAGAGAGAAATGCTGGCATCTCTGGCATCTTCCCAGGGGGAAAAAAAGTCATAATTACAATGAAAGAATACAAATTTTTACTAGGATGTAAGTGAAGAATTGATTGCTAGACCTGACTTAGCGGATAATAGAAACATAAAATCTTAGTAACAGTAACAGTTTTTACTGTTTCATATGGTGGAATTAAGTGGTCCCAAAACCAAGAAGTGCTGTCAAAAAAATATAACTAATGTTAGTGGTCCATGAAATCAACAGTTTTAATTCAAATGAGCAACAGGGAATTGCTCTTGTTAGAGTTATTTTTCCTTTTAAAAGGATGTCTCATAATTAGAATTAGAGATTTTTCTGCCCAACTGTGACTGCCTCTTTCTTCTCTATTCCCTGGGCTTCTTACCTAGAAAAACTGAGAGGTTGAAAATTTGTTAACAGTTCTATTGGGTCTTTGTTCTTGAAAATACTGTGCTCTGTGTATGTATTCCTTTTAGTGTTGTTTCCTCCTCAAAAGTGATTAACCAACAGGCTTGACTGATCTTGATAAACAGAAATTTTGTGATTTGTAACTCACACGTACTTCGTTATTTTCAAAAGTGTTGTTCAAGGACATGAAAAAGTTGTTAATTTTGCTGGCTATGAAATTATTGACAAGACTGCCTTTTCTCTGAAAGAACTTCTTAGAGAGTTGCACTCTGTCAGTTTAATAGTTTGTGTTTTGCCTGTGTCTACAGGAAGTTCAGACCTGCAGAAATTAATTTATTTGGAATATTGCAACACTCATAGGAAGAGTTAATTGTCAGCATTTTGTGTTTAGGTAAAGAAGGCCAAGATCCAGGATTTGGCCAATTAAAAATCAACTGGTAGAGGGTAGTCTCAGGACCCTTAACCTGTGTAACTGCATCTCTGTAGCTCCCTTAGAAGCAGCTGAATAGCTTGGAGATTGTACTTGGAATGTGTGCAAGAAAGGTGCTTTGCTGTGTCTCAGGAAGGAGGATGATAACCATGAAGGATCTTAATCTCCCAAGACAATCCTTGTACATGCAGCTTTTTCCATCTCCATTTCTGAGTGGTTGAGAAGGAGTTGAAGGCACAAATTCTGCCTTTTCTGAGTCAGCAAAGGCGTCTCTTGGAGGCATTTGATGTTCCACATGTCCTCAACAGCTCTCATGCTCTGAGGAGGTGCCAGCCCTACTCCACACATGCAGGCTGACCACACAAATCATCCTGTTTATTATGTGGCAAGGCCTTGGTATCCAGCTTTCCCTTGATGTCAGAGTTGACTGTGTGGCATGCCTGACTGAAAAGGTCAAGCACTCTTGGTTAGGTTGAAGGGGTTTAAAATAGGCAGCAAAGTTGTACTTCATTTAGGTAAAAGACAGGAACGATTTCTAAAGCTAGTTTATTTTTATTGGCAAAGATTATTAGTCTTGTAGAGTTAAGCTCAAATTCAGAGCTCTTACTCACAACAGGTTAGATTTTCAGAAAAGACTGGCTTCCTTCAGACACCTAAATTAACTACCCAGATCTTAATAACTCTGTGCCACTTGATAGGCACAGAAGGTCCTGCCACTGTTTGCAAGTGCCTGTGCTGCTTTTTGCACTGTAGTACATTCCAGATGAAGATTTCTTTTATGGTCTGTAATAACATCATGCAGCTGAGAGTTTATTAATAGTCCACAATTGTCAGTCTGAAAACCTGTATGTATCTATTACAGTCTTAGATCTGAAGTGTGTTCAGTTTGACCTTGCTGTACAGTCAAAATTTTATCACCTTCCCCAGCTTTGTTTTCTTGGGGAAGCTTAAATTGTGCTTGAGGGTAAAGTCAGGTCCCTTTCAAGACTTCTGATCTGCTTAGGTTTTCATATACAGCACTTGATCAGGGCTGTACATTAGTCATTGCAAGCTGAAGTTATCTTACAGGGTTTTTAAAATGATACTGGAGGCATAGTCGAGTGGTTTTCTTTCATAAAAATCAAAAATCCTTTGTAAGATACAAAAGAGTGCAAGATACTTGAGTCCATCTTGGTAAAACAAGCAAATATGGAAACTGTTAACTGATCTGTGATGCTAAGTTGGGCTTTTTTACTTAGTATTTTCATCATGATATACATCCAAATTCCCATTGTTTTTCCCATCTTGTTGCAAAAAGGCACATTTTCCCATTCTGAAGGATACATAAGCATCATATCTATGGACCAAAACCCTGTTGCATTCTCACTGTGAGTGTCTTCCTCCACTGATCACATTTATTGTATTATGTAGAATATGTGTCTGTATAGGGAGAGTGGTTGTAGAAAAATGATCTTGGCTGCATGTTTAACAGAATCTACAATAATGCATGTTGATAAGGTGTTTCCTGTCACCCTGCTAGTGTGAGTAGATAAAATTGAACTGTGCTGGGGAAGCTTGGCTCACATCAAAGTGCTGAAAAGTTCTTTGTTCTGTCTGTACTCAAAGCAAGTAATTTTAAAAATTATATTCGACACTGAAGAACTGGAGCAAATAATGCAACTTAAAAATTGCAGAGAACCCCTTAAATATAATATTGCTTCACTGTGGAACCAAGTGGAAAAGCACCTTTTATTTTGGGGCATTGTAGGAGGTCTGCTGAGCTTTGAGAGATGGAAGCTTGTTGTTCCTAAAAATGAGAACCTCCTAGGCATACTCCTGCATTCACTCTCTTTGTCTTGAAGTTTCTGTGGAAATGCAGTGACAAGATGAGGATTGTCTCAGTTAGTAAAATACTGAGAAAAAACTAAATAAAGTCTGCAATCTAATCAGTTATATCATTGAATAAATCTGATCTTCCTAAGTCTTGGAGACCTGACTTCATCCTTAAGATATCCAGCTTTTAAACTGGAAGAACTGTATAGCACAGCAATTCTCTTACTGTATTTCAAATAAGGGTTTTTTGTTAATACGTAAGTACTGCTCCTTGTCTCAAAGAAAAGTTCCTTCTTATTTGTGTGTTGTCAGAAATAAGCAGACATTATGGAAGCAGACTTCTTTAACCATGACACTTCTGTACCTGTTACTGCAGAATATTATTTGCTTCAAATGATGGAAGTTGATGACTGGTGTCCTAGACAGTGTTATGATGTTCTGAAAGAGGTGTGTGCTGCTGCCTTAGAGGGATGTGCATGTTGGTGCTCTGCAGATTGCTTGGCATTGGGCATTTCTTAGGAAGGCTGTCTGATTTTAGGGAGTCATTACTGGCTCCTGATGAGGCTTGTCATTAGGAGCACTTCGCAGTTCTGCTCCCTGCTTTGAGGTAGTGTCTGTGTGTTAGCTGCTTCTTGTGAGGACACCCACCAGCACCAAATATATTGGTTTTTTAAATTGTCTTTTAAAAAAATTATTGTTAGAGAATTGTTCAGTTGTCTTTAATGTAGTGTGTAGCAGCTGCACAAACAAACTCTCCAGACAGAAACCAGGATGGATGCTCTCCTTGTGGCACGCAGAATTTACCTCAGGTTTTGACTTTTTTGTTGTTTTGCTCACGTTAGGGAGTGAAGTGAAAGGACAGTGATGAAAATTAAGAATAAAGTCGTGACAAAACTTCATGACAACACAATAAGTAGCCCTAGAGCGTGTGGACTTTGCTGTTTGTGTGCTGGCTGGGTGTTCTGAGATGCTCCAGACCTGCTCAGAACCTGAGAATCGCTAAAGCGCTTTGGAGTTCATAAAAGAAAGAGTGAAAATATGAATTAATAAAAGAGACACGCTAAGATGGATGGATAAAAGAAGCACTACCGATGTGAGTGAGCAAACGAAGGGCCCGGCCGGGCGGGCGGCCCCGCGGGCCCCGCTGCAGTGCGGGGCGCCGGCCGCGGGGTGGCAGCACCGGCTGCCGATTCCCGGCCTCCCGCGCGGGGTCCCTGGGGAAAGGTGCGGGCGGAGCCGCCGCGGCCCCCGAGCACCTGCGGCTGGAATGCGGCATCCCGGGAACGGGCCCCGGGAACAAACCCCGGGCACAGCTCCCGGGAACGGCCCCCGGGAACAGCCCCGGGAACAGCCCCCGGCCCCCGCTCGGCGGCCCGGCGGCCGCGGCGCCCCTGTGCCCGCGGGGGAAGGAAGGGCACAAGCCCTCCACAGAAATGTTGCTTTTAAAATATTGCGTTTAGTTAAAAATCTCTGACCTTTTTTTTCAGGTTCTTGGGTGACCCGCTTAGCTTGCCAGTTAGTAATGGTTTTAATAATTCTGTTGAATAATTAAGGAACGCCTCCCCGAACTTAGTTGTGTTAATTAGTTTGGTCACCCCGCACGTCTGTAATGTCGCAGTGCTTTGTCCTGCATCCAGCCTTGTGGTTTTGGTGCAGTGATAAAGCTCACCTGCAGTCCAGGTAATTTAATGATAGCCCGGAAGACTTTTTCCTGTCAGAGTGAGTCAAAGTTGCTTTGATTTTTATTTCTTCTTGATGTCATGAGGGAAAAAAAAATAAAAAAAAAGGAGTTCAAAGTTCACTGATTAGTCTCATCCTATTAATTTAAAAAATTACCAAAACCAGGTATTATTTTTTTCCCCACTGCCCAATTAGATATCCCCTGATTTGTGTACCAAGTAAAATAATGTGACCAGTGTGACCTGGACTGAGAGGATACCTGTTAGGTGCTGAAATGGATTAACTGAACCAACTAACTATTCCTGAAAGGAGATAATAAATAAAATAGTTCCCAATTCCACAAGATAATTAAGGTAGGCATGTTCTTTCGAAGCCTGATTTGGAGTCCCTTTTATTTCACTGTGGCTGTTTGCACACCAAAACTTAGCTGTATGCTTGGTTCAGCACAATATTTTTTTGTTGTTTTTTCCGGCCAAAACACCTAAGAAAATTCAGAGATAGGTGTGATTTAAATTCTTACAATCAATTTTTTCCCTGTTAAATTAAAATAAAATGACCAATACTTAGTCACTGTTTTTGACTCAGTGTTGGAGAACTGCAGTTGTCTGATGACCAGAATTTGTCTCCTTTTATCTTTTAGTGAGCTACTTTCCTCCATATTTGTGTTTTGGGGAAAAAACCAAAGATTCCTAGCTGAACTGTAATGGTATCTGTATCAGAAAGTTAAAATGATGTTTTTTCATTCCACTTCTGAACTCAGAGTAAACTGAGATTTTTTGTTTTCACCATTACTGTCTTAGATCCAACCTACTGCATAGTTGTTTTTTTGCAAAATCTGAATACTGAACTCCAGTTCCCTTTCTAAACCTTTTATCTACTACCTGTGTGCTGCATATATATTACCAACCCTTCTATTAAAAAAAAAAAGCCAGAAAAAACCCCTACAGTCTTTTTTGGGGGATACCATGTGTATTAAACTGTAAAATATGCTATTAGCTGTGTATTTTACTTTTGCCTTTTTTCTTTAAATGAATAGTGGAGAACTGTATTAAAAGTTTAGAAACCTCCTGGAGGTGAATTGTTAACCTTTCTGCATTGACATTTTTTTCTTTTGGCAAAATTGGCAAGATTGAATAAATTTTAGTGAAACCCATTTTCTATCAAGAACCAAATAAACTTATTTGCCAACGGAATTTTTCCTTGTGCTTGAATTTGTTTTAAGACTGTGACATAAAAATTCAAAATAGTGGTATTAAAGTCAGACATATAAAATCTTTTATATATATAAAGACAATTTATATCTGCCTGCATAGCACAGCTGTTATAAGTGGAATAATATTTGTGTAGTTTAACTGAATATTGTTCCTAACCATTGTCTTTAAGTGTCACGGTACAGTTATAATAAGGTGAAGGTTCACTTTCTATTTGTAGTCTTGGTTACATTTCTTATAGGAATTATTACATTTTTTAACTGAAGTTTATACAGGATATGGTTTAACACATGGTAATCTGTTACTTGGCTTAATGTCTGTTAAATATATTTTTTAAACGCTTCTCTGATCTTTTTGTTTTACTACTAAAGTGAGCCATAGTTTTCTGAAGGTTTTCTCCTACGTGCTCATTTGATTAAGTTTTTTTTCTGAACATGTGTATTTTCCTAAAGTTAACAAAAAACCCCTGTAAATGAGATGCATGGACTTTTAAAATGTTGCACATGACAAAGGATGACAGAACTTGAGGATTTTATTAAGTTTACTTTGGCAGTCTTATTCCTAGAACAGTGAACTTTGTGCTTGCTTGCTTATTTACTTATTTGTGGTTGAATCAGTATTTCTGGGATCTCTTTTGTGTATTTATTTGTTTAAAATCTTGAGTTCTGGCAATCA
Organism: Ammospiza nelsoni; assembly: GCF_027579445.1. Lineage (NCBI taxonomy): Eukaryota > Metazoa > Chordata > Aves > Passeriformes > Passerellidae > Ammospiza > Ammospiza nelsoni. The sequence continues at coordinate 106,522,534 of NC_080634.1, forward strand.
AAAATAAAGCACTTTGTCTCCTGCGCTGCGGTTTTAAATGCTGCTGCTGAATTTTAACCACTGCATTAGATTGAAACCTCCATGCTGTTAACCACTGAGCCAAAATGAAATCGACCACTGCATTGAAATCAGAGTTGGCAGTTGTGTACAGACTTGAAGGAGTTGGTAATAGCAGTGCACCCGCGTTTCTTTAATGGGGTTTTTATTCCCTGTTTTTGGTATTAATGGTGCCATTTTGATTTAAAGACTGTTTCTTAATCACGATGCACATTTTTATTGAAATATTTTCAATGTAACTTAAGAAGGAAATAATAATAAAGCTATCCTTTAGGAGTGGTTTCCTCAGAAACAAAATGTTCTCTTGCATACTCCCATGATAATGCAGCGTGCTTGTTTTATTTATAAAGCAATCTTGCGTAAGAAGATAAGTAAGATGATTTCTTCATGTCTTGTGAACCTTTATTTGTGGTTAAAAATTGTAGAGTGTATTTATGTTTTATAGAGGAAGTTTTGCTAAGGAGAGATTTTCAGCTTCTGAATTTACATTTTGTAACTTTCTTTTGAATCTGCTTCACCAAGCATATGAAAAATAAGCCTGCTTGCATGGTTGACCTCTTAGTCTTTTGAAATTTTTGTTTCTTTATTAATAGGACTGGATCCCTCCCAATTCAGAGTCCATCACCATTACCATAAAGATGAGAATGATGCCTTGGTTGGTGGCCCAGCTCAGCTCACTGATGAGGAGAAATATAGGGATTGTGAAAGATTCAAGTTTTGCTGCCTCAAATGCGGAACAGAAAATATTTATGACAATGTGTTTGATGGTTCGGTTAGTTGGTTTTTTTGTTTGTTTCGTTTCTGTTCATTGGTGAGAGAGAAAAATGCTTGTAGAGAGAACAGCTTTTCAGATAGGATTCAAATGATGTAGGAGAAGATACCATATTGTTTCAGTCCTGCTATTTATAGCTTTGGAGCAGATAATTGCTGATAGGATAGTGCTGAAATATTTTTCCCACTTTTGCATTTCAGCTGCATCGTCTCGCAGAACGTGTGAGATTATCTGGCTTCATTAATCTGTTTGCCCACAGTTGTGAATGATTGTGCTGTTACTTTTTAAAGGAATCCTTATCTTAACACCTTAGTAACTTCTAGTTCTCTATTTAATAAAACTTTTGTATAGCAGTGGCAGTTTCTTATCCTCAATCATATTAATTGGAACAAAGTGCTTTTTAAACTTGTGTTTATCTTGCTACATCCCACCTCCCTTCTTGAGAGTAAGGTTTTTCTGTCTTATCTTTCCTTCTGTCTCTGTGAATTGAATAAAAAGTCATAGGGGTACATTCTTGTTGAGAAGTTCTGCCAAAAAATGTATCTCTGACCTTGGACCACATCTTGAAGTGGGGCCAAGTATTTAACTCTACAGCATGTTATGTATGTATTAGTCATCGGCAAATTAGCGAGCTTCAGAGTAGTGAAAACCTTGAAACTGAAAGCAAATAAATCTTTTATCTAAATTAAAAGTAATTATTTTAAGTTAATTTGGACAAACAGCAGATGTTTTGCATTTTTTGAATCAAAATAAAGCGGTCTTTGGAAGCATGTAAGAGGAAAAGACACAAATTGAGCGATACTCTGTGAATCCTTGACTTTTTTTCATCGCAGCTGTAAATAAGACAGTTAATTGCATGTAGACTTGACAAGTTACAGATGGGCTAACTGGAGAGGAGTGGATGTCAAACTCCTTAAAAAAAAATATAACCCCACCACTAAACCACAAAAGAAATCCTGAAACCAAGCCAAAAATCTCCTCTATTTCACCTGGAACTGATTAGTGTTGTGAGTGGGGGTTTAGCCGAGATGGCTCACAACAGCTGAGTCTTACCTTGCAAGAAAGTTTTCTGAAGCTGTATGACTGTGCAGCCTACCAGACTGGTGTTACATTGTGAGAATTCCACAAACTTAATTTTAGCTGTTCACACAACACTTCTGGTCCTGAAATTTTAACATCAGGTGTTCAGAAGGTTTTAAAAATATGGGAAAGAGATGGTGCAAAACTGTAAGAGCTGTTCTTTGAACCTGGAGAAAATTAAAGATGATAATGTGATTCTTCTTTATGTGGTTTGTCTCTACAGCCCTGTTGGTAATTTCATAATTAGTATCTACAAGGTTGATTTCAAAGTTCTGATCAGTGGACTGAGGCTGAAGTTTGTCTCTGATAAAACAATAAACCTGGGTTTGTTTAGGTGAAGATGGGGGACCATGATTTGTTCATAGATGTTTGTTTTTTTTTACTCAGCATCTCTTTTTTAATTATTTATTAGTGGTGTGTTCTCTAAAAGAGCTTTCCTTAAGAACAGAATGAAGATATCTCTGCCCTGCAGTTTTCCCATATGGGTGTGGCCAACCATGATGGCAAGAAAGAAGGCCCAGATATTATGGGCCCTTTAAGACTGTTAAAAATATATGTATTATGTCTAAACTTCTGCTTCCATCTTCTGTCATAATGGTGCTGTTTTTACACTTCTGTTGTCAGGGGCGGTTTATTGAACCCAGCTTGCAGAGGTGCAGCAAGACAGAATGTGAGGAGCCTCCTTTCAACTATGTGGTTCAAATGAACAACAAGTTACTGCTGGATATTAGAAGCCACATCAGAAAATACTACAGTGTAAGTATGCAGAAAATACTCTGTTGTAGGAAAGGGGTTTTTCAAATATTGCTGAGGTTTTAGTGACTGTCATGTTACCCCTTTTTTTTGTGTGGTGTAAAGTAGTAGCATGCCGCATCAACCCAACCAACTTTCTGAAAATAAAACAATCAGTGAATTAAAAAATAAATTTAGAATGTTTGTTTTCTCAGTTCAGCCTCAAGATAGATATATTTACATTTCTGTTACTGTTTGTGTCAGCATTATTACAGATGTAGTAGCTCTGTTTTCCAGATCTTTTGCCAGAGTGCATTATCTCAATGCTTTTAGAAAAATCTGTGAAGCTTATCAAATATGTACATATCAGTTTCTCATGTAATTGAAATATGATTCTCTTTCTTCAATTCAAATTGATATATATTGTCTTACATTGTGAAAAGGAAACTCGAATATAGCTCTGTAAAATTCTTTGAAGGACTGTAGGAAGGGAAGTACTATGAATCTTTCTTAAAATTGATTGGGAAGGGAAAAAAAAT